>NW_023270426.1:14344157-14510768 GCF_011800145.1 Mirounga leonina
TGCACAAACAATGAATCATGGAACACTTCATCTAAAACTAATGATGTAATGTATGGGGATTAACATAAGAATAAAAAAAATTAAAAAGAAAAAGAAAAAAAAAGAAAATGATGCTAAGAGCAAGTGAGCTTTGCACTCAGGATGGGCATGTGCCCCAGGAAAAATACTTTCAGAAAATGAGATTAAAACCAGTGAGATTATATATACCTAGAAATGAAAATATGAGGTAGAATTTCTAAGCGATTGACAAACTAATGGCAATGGAAAAACAAGAGCACCCTCCCTGCGGAAAAATAAAATCACTAGAACCCGAGTTTATCCAGAAAAATCAAAGTGACAGGGCCCTGCTTCAGCGTTTTTATTCATTTTTAACAAATTGAGAATCTTACCCGTAAGTTGCAAAGCATGATGGATGAGAATGGGGATCAGCATTTGCCATAAATTACTGAAGTACTGCTGTAGCAAAAAGAGTATGTGTGGTCAGCCTGTGTGCTTTATTATTGCAGTACTAAAACTTTAAAATTGCTTGCCTTGTGTCAGACATTAAATTCCCTAACTTGGGCTGGGAAAAGAGCAGGCTAAAGCCTAGGTACTGGTAGATTCTTTAATCTGAGGTTGTGTCGTTGGCCTGTGGCAAGCCTAAAAATGGAACTGGTGTTTTCGAGCTTTCACTGAGTATGCTTTAGAAAATTTATAGAATCGGCCAATTATTCCTGGTTTTCAAATACGGAATTTAAGATTGAAAAGCAGTGTTTAAGGTAACTTCTTAGTCTGTTGGAAGACATCACGTATAATACTTATATTTTACATATGTTAGAGAAGACACCGTTTTAGTTCACCTTTAGCAAGACGATTGTTCATTCACACAGATTCAAAATGCTAGAAATAAAACAGGAAGTCTGAACATTCTTATCTGGGCTTTCATCCCATAAATTAAGATTTATTCTGGAAGGCCTGCATTCTGCTTCTCTTGGTGTAACCATCTGTAATGTGAACTTGAACAAGCTTATTGATGGCATCCCTCTTTGTTAGGGATTGGCACTCTTTTTCTGTAAAAAGCCAGAGAGTGAATAATTTCTGTTATCCAGAGGGGCTAGATGGTCTCTGTCACAGCTGCTCAGCTCTGTTGCTGTAATCTTAAGAGCTGCCATGGACAATAAGCAATGAGTGGTGTGAATGTGCTCAGGAAAACTTGCCGAGGGGGGGGGGGGGGGGGGGGGCGGCAGTTTTCCCAGCAGACTAGTTTACTGACCCTGATCTACGTTTTCAGAGAACTTTAAACAGAGAACCAAGTGAAAGAAATAGAGAATCAGCTATTTCAGAGTTTTAGGCTGCAGTTTCCATTACACTTTTCTCTTGGTGCCTAATTAGTGTGATTTTAAAAGATCTGTATGAATTATTTCTATTATTTAAAAAAGAAACCATTGGAATTAATAATTCTAAGAGAATAAAAATCTCAACTTTTAAAAATTTTAATCTTAACTATTTCTTAGAAAAAGAATTTTTTTCTAGAATATGTACATTGCATAAAGCTTATATAATTTCTGCAATTCTTAGCACTTTTTTTTATTAAAATTTTTTTAAAGATTTTATTTATTTATTCATGAGAGAGAGAGAGAGAGAGAGGCAGAGGGAGAAGCAGGCTCCCAAGGAGCAGGGAGCCCGATGCGGGACCTGATTCCAGGACCCCGGGACCACGACCTGAGCCCAAGGCAGACGCTCAACCATCTGAGTCACCCAGGCGCCTTAGCACTATCTTAATATCCTTATTTTAGTTTGTTAAAAAGTAGGACAAGCCTTTGGTACAAATTTGGTTCATATTCCTGCAGTGCAAATGAAGGGGAGAGACCTGGAAAAAGACCCCAGCCAAAGAACGGAAGAATCACTGACATGACTTATTGATTTTACTGTTTTTGAAAATGGTGGGTGATGGGCACCTGGGGGGCTCAGTGTTAAGCTCAGCTTAGTGTTAAGCTCTGCCTTTGGCTCAAGTCATGATCCCGGGGTTCTGGGATCGAGCCCCACATCGGGCTCCCTGCTCGGCGGGAAGCCTGCTTCTCCCTCTCCCACTCCCCCTGCTTGTGCTCTCTCTCTCTCCCTCTCTCTCTCTCTGACAAATAAATAAATAAAATCTTAAAAAAAAAAAAAAGAGAAAATGGTGGGTGAAAGTCATAGACAGAGTGGTGGCTGCGTGTAAGTCGTGAAAGGCCAGATGGAAAATGAGATGTATGGTTTACCTTATGGCAGGAAAGGAGTAGAGAAGGGAAAGAAATATTTGAGTGTATATGTCTTAGGCATTGTGCTAGAGTCTTTTGTTCTTGCTGTTGCTGTTTTGTAAAGAGAATCGGTCATAGTAAAAATTGTATTTAGACTTTGTCTTGTTGTGTATCTCAAATTTGAGCTCTTGCTGTGCTAGAGGTTTTTGAACTGTAAAAGCAACCATCCAAGGTATTTTTACCTCCTTATTTGCAGCTGAGAGAAATAAAGCTCAGAAAAGTTATTTTCACAGTAAATAGCAGAGCCAGTATTGAAACTCGAGCCATGTAATTACCAAGCCCTGCCTCCTTCCACTGCGCTACATTGTACAGATGTGATTCTTGAAGGCCCTGGAATGTCCGAGGGAGACAGCAGCGTCTTGGAGAAGTCTGAGGATGGTTTTCCTCTGCAGTCTGGGTTGACTCTTAGGGATGCATGGTTTTTTTTTTTAGTATGAAGGGGATGATGTTACTCAGGAATTGTAGAGGCCAGATGGTGCCATTTAACTCTGAGGCAAAGTGGACATAATTACTTCAAGAGTGCCTTGACCCTCATACCTGCAGATGGCTAATAAATCCGGGTATACAAATGGTGAGATAGGTAAATGACTAATTTGGATGTGACTCAGCTTGTAGGAAACACCCCTTTCCCCCCCCAAAAAATATCCAGTCTGGGCAAACAGAACATTGATGTCAGCTATTGCAATGGAAAAATCCGTTCTTCACCGAGGTTACAGATCAAAGCCAGTTCACTGACCCAGAACCCACTGATTAAAGATCCTTCTGGAAGGACCTTGCAAAGCCACAAGGACATAAGATAAACATTCCTCTGATCCTTTCCCAAAGGAATGTACAGGCTTTTGCCAGGTTAACTGTGAACTAGAAGGAGTGGAATATTCAAACTGATGGCAGATTCTCAGATACAGTGGCTTGAGCTGTTCCCTCTACTGTGCCATTGGAAACACCATCATGGCTCTGCACTTGGAAAGGAAGTGAAGGAGAGGTTGGAGTTCTGGCACAAGATAATCTTACAGTGCTTCTGGTGGGTGCCTGTGTGTAGGGAAAGAGGGGAACACACACTGATTAAGTAACTGACGGAAGAGTCACTTTTTTTTTTTTTTTTGCTGACTTATAAAGTAACAGCCAACAAAATCCAAGTAAAAAGTGCCAAATGGGAAATTTTCCATCCTTTCAGAGAAGTTAAGTCTGAAGCAACATCACATTGCACCCAGAATTTCAAAAGATTATCCCCATCTTTATAGACTTAAAGGACTTAGGAACAGGGGTTCCTACTATATTCCTTCTAATTGACCTATTTGTACCTCCCCCCACCAAAGAGATGAATTCTAGTAGATGATGGTGTTACTCATAAACTGATCCAAGTAGTAATCCCAGACCCAGCTGCTGTACTGGACCTGTTGTTTTAGGCAGATTGACCATAGCTCTGGCATTTAGAATGTGCTGTTTTTCTGTTAAATGTGTTCTTCTCAATTCCCATTAGGGGATCAGCAATAATTTACATTCATATGGAAAGAGAAGCAAGAGATAGTTATTTTCCTGCTATGGGCTATGTTCTTCCTGATTGGTGTCACAGCAAAGTTTGCAGGGACCTTTGTCATCTTGCTATTCTAATGGAACACTCCTGCCGGTAAATTTTTTTAATGGCATTGTGCTACATAGATCAAGTAGCAGGAGTTGGCAAGTATTGTACAAGTATTCTGAAACTAACAAGAAGGCATATACATTTGAGAGGGTGGGTAATAAGCCCCGTGAAGATTCAGGGTCAGCAATATTGGTGAAGTCTGTGGCTTGGTAGATCATCTTTACTACTGACCACTAATCAAGTGACAGGGTACACTGCAAATAGCAGTAATGCTCAGTCCCACTTATTGGGTGACTTAGAAGACCGGCAAGTTAGACAGGGGCTTGGAATAAGGGAAAGGGTCTACAACAGGTTAAGTAGAAGTTTCCTTGATAGAAAGGGATGCTTGTGGTATCCACTGCAATCCCCAATCAAGAGGTAAAGTGCAGACTTTGAGAATTTTTCTTTTTTTTTTTTTTAAGATTGATTTATTTTATTTTTATAAAGATTTTATTTATTTATTTGACAGAGAGAGACACAGCGAGAGAGGGAACACAAGCAGGGGGAGTGTGAGAAGGAGAAGCAGGCTTCCCGTGGAGCAGGGAGCCCGATGCGGGTCTCGATCCCAGGACCCTGGGATCGTGACCTGAGCCAAAGGCAGATGCTTAACGACTGAGCCACCCAGGCGTCCCTAATTTATTTATTTTAGAGACAACGTGCACCCAAACAGGAGCAGCAGAGGGAGAGGGAGAGAGAATTTGAAGCAGATGCAGACTCTGAGCTGGACATGAAGCCTGACAAGGGGCTCAATGTCACCACTCTGAGATCACGACCTGAGCTGACGCTGATCAAGACTAAGATGCTTAAGTGACTGTACCACCCAGGTGCCCTGCAAGGCCTTTTCTTCTGCAGTGGAAAAGTATTCACCATTTCAAAAATAGCTCCTGGCCTTTTCTGGGGCCTTGGTAAAGACTTAGTCCCTGACCATGGAATGCCAAATGACTTTGTAACCGCTATACTCACCATGACTTGAGTTTCATTATATCCACTATTATTAATAATAATAATGATAATATTCTTTTCTAGCTTTCATTCTAGCAAAGTCACTAATTATGTGGTCATAATCAAGATTTTTCACATAATTTGTTTCTATTGTAAGTCTTTAAAATTAGATTTCCTTTTCTTTCAATAGTGATGTTTTTTGGGGTGTTTTTGTTTGTTTGGTTTTGGGTTTTTTTGAAGTAATAGTAGGGGACTTGACCACTCTACTCCTATCCATGGATAGAACATCCAGACAGAAAATCAATAAAGAAACAATGTCTTTGAGTGATGCATTGGATCAGATAGACATATGTGTAGAATAGAACATTCTCTCCCAAAACAACAGAATACACGTTGTTTTCAAGTACACATGAAACATTCTGCAGAACAGATCATGTATTAAGCCATAAACAAGCCTCAATAAATTTAAGAGGATTGAAATCATACCATGCATCTTTTCCAATAACAACAATAATGAAACTAGAAATACGTGCCAAGAAAAAAGAAACACAAACACGTGGAGACTAAAAAAGAGGATACTAAACAACTAGTGGGTAAGTGAAACAGTCAAAGAAGAAATAAAAAAAATAGATGGAAACAAATGAAAATGAGAACACAACAGTCCAAGACCAGAGTGAAAGCAGCTCTAAGAGGGAAGTATACAACAATATAGACCTACCTCAATAAACAAGAAAAAGCTTAAACAATCTAACCTTACACCTACAGGAACTAGAAAAAGAACAAACAAAGCCCAAGGTGAGTACATACGCTGTTACTAATAATTGCTCTGGGATACCTGGCACATATGAGAATTATTGTTAGGTTAACTGGGTATAAGGTCACTCTACTTAGGGATGATACCCTATGATCAACTGAAAGAGAGGGAAACTGTTGGGTCCAGTAAATGGAACCGTAATTCCATTTACAAAATGGAATTACGTAATTGGCCATAATGGAACACGGCCGTAAATGGAACACCATGTTGGTGCTTGTCAGAAATGAACTCTGGCTCCACTCTGACCATTGGAAAAGGCAAATTCCCCCAGGAGGCAGAACTGTGACCTGTATTCATGGAAGTTCACTTGGCATGGGTAAAGAGATATGGATACATGTGGGCACCTAAAGAGTGAGCAGTAGCTGAGCTGGTGGTTGGGTAGGAGTCTCAAAGCAGTAAAATTAAAAGATCGGAGTAACAAATAGGTGGGAAACTGGATTCTGGATGGTCTTTTGGGAGTGGTTGCAAGACGTGGATTTTTGTGTTCAAGTTAATGTCCAACCAAAAGCCTCACTGCCAAGAAGTCATCAGTAAGTGGCTAGGCAGAATGACTTCTTTAGACACCCCGTCACCTACTGCTGGTGCAGTGGGCTACACTCGGCCTGAGTGCTGGTGATGGCTAATAGCAGGGACTTGCTCTTAACAGAATTAAACCAGCAACTGCCACTTCCATGTCCACCATGCCAGTGTCAGAGACGAGTACTGATCCTTCGAAAAAGCACTGTCCTTCAGAGGCATAACCTAGCCCCTTAGCGGTAGATTGGTTATATTTGATTCTCCATCCTGGAGGGGGGCAACAATTCATCATTATAAACATAAGTATTTTTCTGGCCTGTGTACAGTATCTCTGTAAGTACTTTTCTAGCACTCAGAGAGTACCTCATCTACTGTCATGGGTCTTCTATACGAAATTTTTTAGACAAAGAAACACCTTCTGTATCAAGAAGTGTGATAAATGGCTCATAGCTCCATGGAGTCTATTTGTCTATGTACCTTATGACCCAAAGGTACAGTTGTGGAATGGCCTATATTACAGGCTCAGGTAAGAAGCTAACTTGAGGACAAAACTCTGAGGATTTGGAATGCTGTACTGTATGCTGTGGTTACCACCATGCACTGAACCGATCACCAATAGTTAGTAGTGTTGTCCCATTAACTAAAACACATTGCTTTGGGAACTGAAAGGGAAGAAGCAAGAAGGGCTCCTCTTACTATCACCTGGGGGTGATTCACTTGTAACATGGCCCTTTTCTCTGCCTGCACTTGTGGACATTTCTGGATTTGTGGAAGAATGCTTCTATCCAAGGATACAGTAAGGGTTCTAGTGAACTTGAAAGTATGATGATAACCTGGACACTTTCAACTCCAGGTCACTGCCAATGGACTATCAGGTCAAGAAAGGGGTTACCATAGCGGCAAGCATGATTGACTCCAGTCACCATGAGGAACCATGGTTGATGTTATACAATGAGTACAGAGAAGCATATGTCTAAAGGGCAGGAGATTATGGGGGCATCTCGGTGCATTTCCGCCCAGCGGTAATGGTGATCAACCAGTTGTGTTAATGGTCAAGGACACAGGCTTAACATTTTTTGACTCTAGTATATTATTTGCTTACATTCACTTTGTGTTTAATTTTTTGTCTTCTCCTTTCAGAACGTACACTACACAGTGCCAGGTATTTATTTTGTTCATTTATAGATCTTAAGTGGCTAGAACATAGTAGGGGTTCTGTAAATATTTTTGAGTATATGAACAAATACTAATATAACCAATAAAAACTGAGAAGGAGCAAAAGAATTAGAAGCTAGCATAAGTGTACAAATTCCTCCTATCTCACATAGGGTGATTAATATGTTGTCTCATATTTTAGTAAATCAAAACACACAAAGTAAGCCTATTATTTAAAGTTTAATATTAAGTACCCAGAATGAATTAAAATAGACATTGTTATCAGCGGTCCTCTAGGGAGTATAAATGGGGTAGGGAAGACTGCTTTAGCTTATTTTAAATTTTTACTTTTATCAAATAGCTGTACATAGTTAAAACCATTCTATAAATTTTATAAAGGCAATTACTTTCAACTTCCAGTTCTCTTTATTTGCATTTCACTCAGTTTTTCTAAATCATAGGCTTACACTGCTATTTTTACATATCCCCTAAGTCAGTACTCATTGTTTACATGTTTGTGGAAATACTGCTCCTTGCTGATTCAAGGAGTGTGCTTTACCTAAGTTTCTGAAATTGTACAGCTTTTTGCTTTTTTAGCGTAATGATTGCTTTCTATGTTTAGTACAGTTTTCCCCAAATACGCATAGAGCTGTGTCATACATCTTATAGTCATAAATCCAAATGTTTGCTCACAGTTTGAAAATCTCTATCAGCTTTTATTTCTTCCCACTGATGACCACATTTGCATAGTTGTACATCTTTCTGCTCCAAACTAACCCTGTTGGTCTAGTCTTACCTTGGGATCCCCTTTCTTGCTCTCTCTGTCCTGCTCTCTAGAGGAGTAGATGCACCAAACCAATTTCCAATAACAGATGTATAACTTGGAACCCAAGGAGGGGAACTGGATTAGGTGTTTTTTAGATCTATGCCTTCCTTTTTTTTGGTTTGCTCTGTCACTTAATTAAAAATTTTTTTTTGTGATAAATACCTAAGAGAGCATGAGAGAGAATATTTTTGGAATCCTTGCTAGGCTGAAAAATATTTTCATGCTGTCTTCTCTCATGAGGGATAATTTGGATGTATACGGAATAATAGGCTTTGTGCTGTGTATTATCTCCTACTACCCGGTGTTGGAGAAGCCAAAGCTTTTCTGATGCCCATTCTCTTTATAGATGCTCCCCACACCCCAGAGATGTAGGAATCTTTATTATTCACTAAGATTATGTAATTTTTTTCATCCATCCATTATGCTAGGCACTTGGTGATCAGTTATAATTTTGAGACCCTTGTTCTTTAGTTCTGAAAATATTGCCTGCATATTTCACTCACAGCTTTAGAGGAGGTTTTTTACTTTCCCTTTTCTGTGCTATTGCTGTTACTTTTCTTCGTCATCATTTGGTTCTATGATTGAGGCATGAACCCAGAGATTCTATTGGCATATCTCTGATAATACAGAAGAAGCTAATCTGTGTAGAAGAGCGTAGAGCCCATGTGCCAAAGAAGCAGAGATAAGAAATGAGTAAGTTGTCCTAACTACCTAGCTGTTCTTTCCCTCAGTTGAAAGGGAGATTTTGACTGAGTTACATTTTGATTGAGTTAGTTCGATTTGTGTTTCCGTCACAGCTCTAAAATGAGTTCTGAATATTACAGAGTATGTTCCTGAAACATGGAGGGGTGGTCACTGGTTTGGGCTGTTTTCAGAGATATTGTAATTTTATTAAAATTCCCTTAACTCTTGGATATCTACTGATGGCTGAGAAGCTCTTCCTCCCTTAATAAGTGATCAGCATCTAAGAGGAGATTGTTGTTCTAAGCATCTTGCTTGGTATTAATTTCATAAGTCTGAGGATTTTAAATCTTGTACGACTTGCATTGAGGAAACTGAAAGCTGCATTCTTGATATCCTTCAAGAGAAGATAATGTAAATTATTTGGAGATAATTTAGTCCTATTCCTGCTCAAAGGCTCAAAGTTAGATTTTTGTTTGTTCGCTTGTTTCAAATTTTTATTTAAATTGTAGTTAGTTAGCATGCAGTGCAATACTGGTTTCAGGAGTAGAATTTAGAGATTCATCATTTACATATAACACCCAGTACTCATCATAACAAGTGCCCTCCGTAATGCCCATCACCCATTTAGACCATCCCCTGCCCACCTCCCTCTATCAGCCCTCAGTTTGTTCTCTTCAGTTAAGGATCTCTTATGATTTGCTTCTCTCATTTTTTTTTCTTTCTCAGGTGTTCATCTGTTTTGTTCCTTAAATTCCACATATGAGTGAAGTCATACAGTATGTCTTTCTCTGACTGACTTATTTTGCTTAGCATAATACCCTCTAGTTCTATCCACATGGTTGCAAATGGCAAGATTTCATTCTTTTTGATGGCTGAGTAGTATTCCATTGCGCGTGCACGCACACATACACACACCCCACTTGTTCTTTATCCATTCATCAGTCGATGGACATTTGGGCTCTTTCCATAGTTTGGCTGTTGTTGATAATGCTGCTGTCGACATCAGGGTTCATGTGCCCCTTCAAGTCTGTATTTTTGTACTCTTTCAGTAAATACCTAGTAGTGCAATTACTGGGTCATAGGATAGTTGTATTTTTAGCTTTTTGAGGAAACTCCATGCTGTTTTCCAGAGTGGCTGCACCAGTTGGCATTTTCACCAACAGAGTAAGAGGGTTCCCGTTTTTCCACATCCTCACCAATACTTGTTGTTTCCCGTATTATTAAATTTTAGTCATTCTGACAGGTATAAGGGTGATATCTCATTGTGGTTTTGATTTGTATTTCCCTGATGATGAGTGATGTTGAGCATCTCGAAAGTTAGATTTAAGCAGTATGTTTCCAAACATTTTCCAGGGAAAGTAGGGGAAGTTCTCAAACATTTAAGGCCCACATATACACCTGAAAGACATTATTGTCATGATTAAAATGTTAAGCTGTGTTTTCACCACATCAAAACTAAGCACATACGCAGAAAAATGTTAAAGTCACTAAACATGTGAACTTTCATATTAAAATTCGTTTTTACAATTCTATACACCTTGGATGGCTTACAGGAACCAGTATATCATTAGTATACATGTAAAATGTAAAACTATCAACATCAAAATTATATGCATTATGAAGTTATTTATATTAAAAATGATTTGGTTCACCAAAAAATCTGCCAGAGAAATTTTAACATAAAGTTTCCTTTAGAAGACTTCGTGTATTTAAAATTGTTCAATTTTTCAGCAGCATTTTTTTTTCTGTTATCTTTCCACCACATCTTTTTTTTTTATTATTCTTATGTAAATCCCCATACATTACATTATTAGTTTTAGATGAAGTGTTCCATGATTCATTGTTTGTGCATAACACCCAGTGCTCCATGCAGAATGTGCCCTCCTCAATACCCACCACCAGGCTAACCCATCCTCCCACCCCCCTCCCCTCTAGAACCCTGTTAGTTTTTCAGAGTCCATCATCTCTCATGGTTCGTCTACCCCTCCGATTTCCCCCGCTTCATTTTTCCCCTCCCGCTACCTTCTTCTTCTTTTTTTTTTTCTTAACATATATTGCATTATTTGTTTCAGAGGTACAGATCTGAGATTCAACAGTCTTGCACAATTCACAACGCTTACCAGAGCACATACCCTCCCCAGTGTCTATCACCCAGTCACCGCATCCCTCCCACCCCACCGCCCACTCCAACAACACTCAGTTTGTTTCCTGCGATTAAGAATTCCTCATATCAGTGAGATCATGTGATACATGTCTTTCTCTGTTTGACTTATTTCACTCATCATAATACCCTCCAGTTCCATCCACGTCATTGCAAATGGCAAGATCTCATTCCTTTTGATGGCTGCATAATATTCCATTGTATATATGTACCACCTCTTCTTTATCCATTCATCTGCCGATGGACATCTTGGCTCTTTCCACAGTTTGGCTATTGTGGACATTGCTGCTATAAACATCGGGGTGCACATACCCCTTCGGATCCCTACTTTTGTATCTTTGGGGTAAATACCCAGTAGTGCAATTGCTGGATCATAGGGTAGCTCTATTTTCAACTTTTTGAGGAACCTCCATACAGTTTTCCAGAGTGGCTGCACCAGCTTGCATTCCCACCAACAGTGTAGGAGGGTTCCCCTTTCTCCGCCTCCCCACCAACATCTGTCGTTTCCTGACTTGTTAATTTTAGCCATTCTGACTGGTGTGAGGTGGTATCTCATTGAGGTTTTGATTTGGATTTCCCTGATGTTCAGCAGCATTTCTAAGTAAAGGGCATAAAATTCCATACACTATTGCCATACTTGAATTTTGTAATCATGCTGAATGTCTTTTGACTTCTTTTAAAAACTGTAACCATAAAAAATTTAGAACAAAGTTTCATATATTTCCAGGTTTATATCACAGGACATTTAAAGATTATCCACCACCCAAACACCAGCACATTTCTTTGTTTTAGGATTCACATGTGGTAGGGCCCTGGTAGATTGTGTGTTTTATAGGTGAGGATCAGCCTGTTACAGAAATGTGAGTGGAGAGATGACGAAAAATTATTTTTATCAACATTTTAAATCTTTTTCAGTGTATTCATTATTGAATCCAAAATAAACATTTCAACTCTCATTTTTCATCTTTAGACTTCAGTGGCACTGCATTGATCATTTTAGGTCACGGTTTTTCTGCAACATCAGTTAAAAAGGGATTTAGTTGAGGAATGTGCTGTGCTAACGGTTAGTAGGAGTAATGAATGGAGTGAAACATACCCACTCTGTGTAGACTTTCCATCTGTGGAGCTTTTGTGAGAAGGAGACTGGCTATTGGGGCCAAGTGGACACAAGATGCTTTAGTCATGGTGTGACTAGGGAAAATCCTTAAATCAGAGAACTGGATTCTATCAGGATGTAGTTGGCATTTTTTAGGAGAAAATATTTTCTATTTTTGGAGCATTGAACCCTGGCCAACTTGTTAAGAACATAAATCCTACTTCCCTTTCACTGAGCTTTCATGTATTTTGATGTATTCTTAGGTTCATCTAGATTTAAAACTTAGAATTGAACTCTTCCTAGGGATTAGATTTTTTTTCACCATGAAGTGATTGTCTTTAGTAATGTTTTTTGCCTTCACGTCTACGTTGATATTAATCCTGGAACTATTTCTTGGTGACAGTTTGCATGGTGAAACTCATTCCATCATTTTATTTTGACTCATGTTTTCATGTGTTTTCTTATAAGTATATTAAAGTTGATTTTTGAAAAATCCAGTCAGACAATCTTAGACTTACTTCATTTTCTTTTTCCTGCATGTTGTACATTTCTCTTTCCTTTCTTTACTTCTGGGATGATTAAATGTTTTTTCTCATTTTATTTTTTTTAAGATTTTTTAATTTTTTTTTGAGAGAAAAAGAGAATGCACATGGTGGGAGAGGGGCAGAGGGAGAGAGAGAATCTCCAGCAGACTCCCCGCTGAGTGTGGAGTCTTGCATTGGGTTCCACATCCCAGGTTATGATCCCAGGACGCTGAGATCATGACCTGAACAGAAATCAAGAGTCAGACACTGAAATGACTGAGCCACCCAGGCACCACTTTCTCACTTATTTTAATACTGCTAATATAATTAATTATAATTAAAACTATTTAATATAATCTGGAAGTTATTAACTCTGCTTCTCTAATATAAGTTGTGATTCTTCTGTCTTAAACTATAACAAAATCAAAAGTAAATTTTTAAAAATCTATTGCAGATGATATAAGGATTTTAGAAAATGTTTATTTTTTCCTTACCTACTTAAGAGCTCAAAGATCCTGTGCATTTTAGTCTTGTTTTAATAACTCAGTAAGACATTATTATTGTTATGATCACTATTATATTGTCAGTGTTTATTTAGATTTCTATAAAATTTTCCTGAGGTATAACTTGCATACAAGCATTTGCAATGAAATATTTTCTCCTCAGCTGTGTCTTGACATTTCATTTTCTTACAGTGACTTTCAAAAAGCAAATTTATCTTTTATAGTTTTAGCTTTCATGTTAAATCAATGATACATTTTAAGTTGATGTTCATGTATGTTATGGGGATAGGGTCAAGTTGTAATGTTTTTCCACATAGAAATATCTGGTTATACTAGTACCATTTGCTGGGAATACTTTCTTTAATACATGGAATTATCTTGAAAATATAATAGAAAATCAATCATATATATGTGGATGAATTTCTGAACTTCCCATTTTGTTCAATTGATCTGTATAACTATTCTTAAGTTTTGATTACTGTAGTATTATTGTAAGTTTTGGAATTAGATAATGTAATTCCAACAACTTCATTTTTTAAAAATTTGTGCAGGCTATTTTAGATCCTTTGCATTTTTATATTAATTTAAGAATAGGCTTTTTTACGAATAAGTATCCTGAAATTTGCAAGTTTCTTAAAATTTACAGATTAGATTGAAGGAAAATGGCAACTTAGTAAGTGTTCCAGACTGAACATGATATACCTCTGCAATTACGTACATCATCTTTAGTAACTGCACAGTATTTGTAGTTTAAATTGTAAAGTTCAGGCATACTTTAAGTATACCCCTCACAGGTCGTGTTTGTTATAATGGTATCTTAAAATTTCATTTAATGAAACTTAAGCTTTATATTTAGGCCCATTTTGTATACGGTGTGAGGTATGATTGAGGTCTTCTTCTCCCCCATTGGTCTATTTCTGAGCTCTCCATTCTGTTCTTTTGATCTGTGTGTTTATCCTTAACCAACACCACACTGTCATGGTTACTGTAGCTTTATATTAAGTCATGAAATTGAGTAATGTGAGTCCACCCATTTTTTTCCAGCATTGTTTTGAATATTATAGTTCCTTTGACTCCTTACATCCATTCTAGAATAAGCATTTCAGTGTTTAAAAAAATTCTTGCTGGAATCAGGGAAACACAAATCAAAACCACAATGCAATACTACCTCACACCAGTCAGAATGGTTAAAATTAACAAGTCAGGAAACAACAGATGTTGGCGGGAATGCGGAGAAAGGGGAACCCTCCTCCACTGTTGGTGGGAATGCAAGCTGGTGCAGCCACTCTGGAAAACAGTATGGAGGTTCCTCAAAAAGTTGAAAATAGAGCTACCATACGATCCAGCAATTGCCCTACTGGGTATTTACCCCAAAGATACAAATGGAGTGATCCAAAGGGGCACCTGCACCCCAATGTTTATAGCAGCAATGTCCACAATAGCCAAACTATGGAAAGAGCCCAGATGTCCATCAACAGATGAATGGATAAAGAAGATATGGTATATGTAGCTATATCTATATATCTATGTCTATACATACATACAATGGAATATTATGCATCCATCAAAAAAATGAATTCTTGCCATTTGCAATGACATGGATGGAACTAGAGGGTATTATGCTAAGCAAAATAAGTCAATCAGAGAAAGACAATTATCCTATGATCTCACAGATATGTGGAATTTAAGAAACAAGGCAGAGGATCATAGGGGAAGAGAGAAAAATATGAAACAAGATGAAACCAGAGAGGGAGACAAACCATGAGACTCTTAATCATAGGAAACAAACTGAGGGTTACTGGAGGGGAGGGCATGGAGGGATGGGGTAACTCGGTGATGGACACTGGGGAGGGTATGTGTTGCAATGAACACTGGGTATTATACTAGACTGATGAATCACAGACCTGTATCCCTGAAAAAATAATAAATTTTATGTTAATTCATTGAATTTAAATATAAAAAAGACACTCGTATGACAGATGAGAAGCAAATACAATTATCTGTGGGAATTGCAGGATTGCTGTAACACAGTGAGAGAAGTGTGAATTTCACTATATGATTCAATCATGTATATGTATTATCCATAAAAAAGTTAAATTTAAAAAATAAGGAATATCAAAAATTAAAAAAAATTCTTGCTGGAATTTTGAGTGAGATATCATGACCCCAAGGATCAAGAGTCACATGCTCTTCCGACTGAGCCAGCCAGATGCCCTTTGATTGGAATGTCTTCAATCTAGTGACTAAGAACACCTGATATCTTAAACAGTGGTTTTTCTACTTTATAAACATAGTATAGCTCTGCTTTTATTTAGGCTCTCCATTTATTTATTACTCTCATCTTGTGCTTTTACTTTGTACCTAAGTATTTCCTGTGTTTGGTGTTAGCAAAAATGGTCCTAGGCTGCCTGGGTGGCTTAGGCGCTTAAGCATCTGACTCTGGATCTCAGCTCAGGTCTTGATCTCAGGTTCCTGAGTCCAAGCTCCATGTTGGGCTCCAGGCTGGGTGTGGAGCCTACTTTTAAAAAAAAATGGTACTGTTTTCTTCTTTCAATTTGAGTTTTAAATAATTAATGGCTAGTATATAGTGATATACTTATTCATTCACTCATTTATTTAGGTATATTGGTTATATTTTGAAACTTTGCTAAATTCAATTCTAAGAACATTTCTATACATCACTTGAGGTTTTCTACGTGGACAATTATAATCAGTGAATAGAAATGGTTTTATCTTCTACTTCACAAACTGGATGTTTTTATTTAATTTTATTACCTTATTAGACTGGCTAGGACATGGAACAGAAGTAATGAAAGAGAACATCCTTACCTTCTTCACGACATTAGGGAGAAAGCATTCAATTTTTCATCATTTACATGTTAACTGCAGGAGTTTTGCAGATGTTCTTTATCAGGTTAAGCAACTTTCCTTCTGTTCTTAATTTGCTGAGTTTTGATGATGAATGGATGTTGAATTTTAGCAGTGTTTTTTCTGCATCTGTTGAGATGAACATGTGGCTTTTCCTTAGTCTGCTGATATAATGAATTCTTTTGGCTGAATTTTGAATATTAAACCAGTCTTAGGGTCCCAGGATAAATCACACTTGATCATGAGGCACTCTCTTTTTTTCTATTTTGCTGGATTAAAATTGCTAATACTATATTTAAGTTTTTTTGCATTTATGTTCATGAAGGATGTTAAATTGTGTTTTTATATCTTTTACTGGTTTTATTTTTATAAAGTGATTTCTTGGGACAGTTTGTGTAAAACTGGTATTATTTTTTAATGCTTTGGTAGAATTCGTTAACCAAACAATCTGGGCCTTGAGATCGTTGTGCTGTAAGTGTTTTGATTATAAATTCCTCTGGTTGATAGAGGACAGATGATCTGTTTCTTCTTACATAAGTTTCAGCAAGTTGTGTCTATTAAGCGATTTATCTGTTTCATTAACTTGTGTTTTGGGGCAGAGATTAGTGGTAATACTGTCTTTTGATTTTTTTTTTATATGTCTTTAGGAGCCACAAAATTGTTCCCCCTTTGATTCCTGATATGAGTATTTGGTGTCTTCTCTGGTGGTTTGGATTTTTTTTTTTTATCAATGTTAAGAAGTTTATCAATTTTATTGATCTCTACAAGAATTCAGGTTCTGATTTCATTGATTGCTTTCTCCCTTTCTCTTTCTTCCTTTGTTTACAGTTTTACTGATTTTTGTTCTTTCCTGCTTGCTTCAAGTTTATTGACTCTTCTTTGTTAAGGTTCTTCAGATTAAAACTTACTTTATTTGATACATTTTTTATATTTCAAATATCAGTATTTAATGCTATAAATTTTAAACACTTTTAACTGCATCCCATACAACTACACATTCTGTGAGTTCAGTTCTTTGAAATACCTATTAGCTCTTTGTTAGAGGGAACAGCTCTCCCTGTATTTCTTGTATTCCTGCACAAGACAAGCCTCTGAGCAAAAGCCATTTTTGAAGAATATGCTTTGGAAACTGGAAATAATGTCTCCTTAAAGATGGAGAACCCTGGAGATGTCCCAGGATTAATGGAGCTTCCACGATAGCTTACCTCCTTAGAGAACCTGTATTTGAAAATAATTTGTATTGTGTTGTTTGGTGAATTGTTTTGTAAATAACAGGTCAAATTGGTTAGTAGTTTTTTGCAGGCCTTTTGTGTCCTTAGTCACTTGCTCTTGTTTTGTAAAGTACTGAAAGTACTGAATTTTTTTTCTTTTCTTTTTTTTTTAATTAAAAAAAATTTTTTTTTTAAAGATTTTATTTATTTAACAGAGAGAGACACAGCGAGAGAGGGAACACAAGCAGGGGGAGTGGGAGAGAGAGAAACAGGCTTCCCGCCGAGCAGAGAGCCCAAAGTGAGGCTCTAGTCTAGGACCCTGGGATCATGACCTGAGCCGAAGGCAGATGCTTAATGGCTGAGTCACCCAGGTGCCTCCCCCCCTTTTTTTTTAGAAAGGGAGAGCACAGGGGTGCAGGTATATCTAATCTACTTTTGGTCCTGATGAGGTCATTCTTTTTTTTAAAGATTTATTTATTTATTTGAGAGAGAGTGTGTGCATGTGATTGGGGGGGAGGGGGAGAGGGAAAGAGAGAATCTCCAGCAGACTCCTGCTGAGCAAGGAGCATGATGCTGGGCTTGATCACAAGACCCTGAGATCATTACCTGAGCTTAGATCAAGAGTTGGATGCTTAACTGACTGAGCCACCCAGGTATCCCCTGAGGAGGTCATTTTTTATCTCTGTTATGGATTTTTATCCAAGGGACTCTTTTTAAATATCTTCTAGTTCTTTGCTAAAATTCCCCATCTGTTCATATATATTGTCTACCTTTTCCTCTGAAGCCTTTAATTTATTAATTATAGTTATTTTCCACTTTGAATATTTGGGCCATATGTAGGTCTGGTTCTGTTGTTTGCTGTTTGTTTTTACAGTGCTCTTGAGTGTTTAGTTTCTATAGGTATGATGTTTATTGGCTTTAGAATTTTATTTTTGAACATTCTTTGTGAACTTGGAAGGAAAGGTCTTCTGCAGAGAGGCTTTTCATTTTATCTTGCTGAGGCCTAGAGCCCATAATGGTTCAGAGTGATTCTCAATGAAATCCTTGCCTTAGTTTTCTCTCAGTGAGAATGGTTTCAATTTGGGCTTTAAAACAGATTTTGGTTGCAAATTATTGGTGGGGGTTTTTCCCTTTTTGAACTTAGTATCCAGGTATGAGGAATTAAATTCCTGAGGCAGTGATAGGATTTCTGGATTATTCCCATAGGGTGATACAGTCCTAGGGAATAACATACTATTACAGTATTATAAAGGCAAATACCCTCAAGGTAACTGCATTCAGCAGTTTTCTACTTGTACCCCTAGAGCTGCCCTTTCTTTTTTCCTTCCTTTTTTCCTGTTTTTTTTTTTCTTCCTTCCCTCCTTGTATCTTCCCTCCCTTCCTTCCCCTGAGAACTTCTTACTCTTATGCTAACTCATTTATGTATCGTGGAAGATGTAATATTCCATATTATATCAAGGAGTACTTACTGGTTTGGGTGGAACAGTTAATTCTGGCAACTAGCCCATTACATTGTCAGAAATGGAATTCATCCTAGTTCTTAAATTTTGTTGTGATAATTTCATAGTTTGACTTCAATATTTAGGTTAGTGTTTTGAAAGTTAAGCCTAGGGGCTGATTTTGTCTTGTTAGGGAATCTGCTTGCCTTTTTAGGAATGTTAAAAAGTGAATAAAATTACCTTTGGTTGTGAACCAACATTCTGAACTATGTTAACTTTATTAAAGCACTTAGTAAGCATCATATATTATTTAAATTTTTGATAAGAATATTGAATAAATGCAAAAATGGAATAGATTTCAATTCTCTCAATTATGTATGTTTAATAGTGTAACAATGAAAACAGGAAAATAATTTTTTTTTAGCTTAAACTGATCAGAAAATTCAGAGAAAGAAGCACAGAAATAAAATGCAGAAAACTTAAGGAAAAAAAGTACTGAAAGTCTATTAACTTTGCAAGATTTGTAGTATTTCATGAAGTTGCACTATATGACGATTTTGTCACACTCCACGGGAATAAAGATCAGTGTATAAAAGAGAGGATGTTAGACTGTAAAATTAACACAAATGCAGAAATGCAGTATATGATGACGATGGAAGCCATGGGTAGTTATTTGGGGGTAAAAAGAAGGCTAGAATTTTATTTCAGATATCCTACTAAACACAAAAAATACCCCCTAACTCCTATTAGATTCCAAAGTTAAAAAGTTAAAAAATAAAGCAAAACTCTTTATTGGAAAATACTGGCAATTTTTTTCTGTAATAGTGGTGTGAGGAACCTCCAGACATAAAATTCATACCCCATAAAAAAAAAAAAAAGACTACATGAAAAGGTAAATACTTTCAAATTTGAAATAAAAGTAAAACTGAGAAGAGACATTCACAACCCCTCATGCAAGGCTCATTTCCTTACTGAGGGTTTTGTTTGTTGTAATTCACATCTTCCCCACATTTCAACGTCTGTGGAACGGGGATGTGTGGAAGCTTCCTAAAATGGCATCACCGTGTGGAACACAAGGCCTGGGAGACCCACAGGTAGCTGGTGTATCAGGCTCCTTGAGCAACATTCTTGCTGTTGGAGTCAAGAGCAGTCTGCTTCCCGTGAGTCGCAGTGTCCGTGTGAGAGCACAGCCCAGCTTTTAGTTTTTTTAGGGGCTGTTTTTAAGAAATGCTTCTATGCCCTTGCTCTGGATCGCACAGAGGACAGTTTCAGGAAAGACCATGGACATAGAGGACTCGTTGCTGCCGAGGGTTCTGAAGAGACCGACGGGGAACTGGAGACATTTAGTTTTGCTTCATTTCCTGTTGATACGTGTGAGAATGAAACTTGACAAAAATACCTGTCTATTTACCTGTATAAGAATGATTTTAATACATTCAAATTAGAAATTTTAGGTGATAAGAAAGTACTTTTTCTCAATTTGATAGGGATTTTTTTTCTTTCTTGTTAAAATTAATGATGTCTTAGATTTGACGGAATATGAAATATAATGGGCTTTGACAAAGCAGTGAAAGATAATCCAAATTCACATTTAAAGAAATGCAAATGGCACTTAGAAGTATGAATAGACGTTGATCTTATTTATAATTTTGAAAATAAAAGACAAAAGAAAATGCCATTTTTCCCATTAGACTCACCACAGATCAAATACAGGATGTGTAAACACACATTCTCACACAGGTTTGGTGGTGGCTTAAACTCTTCAAAAGACAAATTGGCATCCTTAAGAGTACTTGGTCTGGGATTTATCCCTGGGCTGCAAAATTGGTTCAACATCCACAGATCAATCAATGTGATACAGTATATTAATAAAAGAAAGAACAAGAACCATATGATCCTCTCAATAGATGCAGAAAAAGCATTTGACAGAGTACAGCAGCCTTTCTTGATCAAAACTCTTCAGAGTATAGGAATAGAGGGTACATAGCTCAATACCATAAAAGCCATCTATGAAAAACCCACAGCGAATATCATTCTCAATGGGGAAAAACTGAGAACTTTCCCCCTAAGGTCAGGAACACGGCAGGGATGTCCTCTATCACCCCTGCTATTCAACATCGTGTTAGAAGTCTTAAACACAGCAATCAGACAACAAAAAGAAATCAAAGGCATCCAAACCGGCGAAGAAGAAGTCAAACTCTCACTGTTTGCAGATGATATGATACTTTATGTGGAAAACCCCAAAGACTCCACCCCAAAACTGCTAGAACTCATACAGGAATTCAGTCAAGTGGCAGGATATAAAATCAATACACAGAAATTAGTGGCATTCCTATATGCCAACAAGAAGACAGAAGAAAGAGAAATTAAGGAGTCAATCCCATTTACAATTACACCTGAAACCATAAGATACCTAAGAATAAATCTAACCAAAGAGACAAAGGATCTGTACTCAGAAAACTATAAAATACTCCTGAAAGAAATTGAGGAAGACACAAAGAAATGGAAAAACGTTCCATGCTCATGGATTGGAAGAACAAATATTGTGAAGATGTCAATGCTACCTAGAGCAATCTACACATTTAATGCAATCCCTATCAAAATACCATCCACTTTTTTTCAAAGAAACAGCACAAATAATCCTAAAATTTGTATGGAACCAGGAAAGACCCCAAATAGCCAGAGGAATGTTGAAAAAGAAAAGCAAAGCTGGTGGCATCACAATTCCGGACTTCAAGCTCTATTACAAAGCTGTCATCATCAAGACAGTATGGTACTGGCACAAAAACAGACACATCGATCAATGGGACAGAATAAAGAGCCCAGAAGTGGACCCTCAACTCTATGGTCAACTCATATTGGACAAAGCAGGAAAGAATGTCCAATGGAAAAAAGATAGTTTCTTCAACAAATGGTGTTGGGAAAATTGGACAGCCACATGCAGAAGAATGAAACTGAACCATTTCCTTACACCACACACAAAAATAGACTCAAGATGGATGAAAGACCTCAATGTGAGACAGGAATCCATCAAAATCCTAAAGGAGAACACAGGCAGCAACCTCTTCAACCTCAGCCGCAGCAACTTCTTCCTAGAAACATCGCCAAAGGCAAGGGAAGCAAGGGCAAAAATGAACTATTGGGACTTCATCAAGACAAAAAGCTTTTGCACAGGAAAGGAAACAGTCGACAAAACCAAAAGACAACTGACAGAATGGGAGAAGATATTTGCAAATGACAGATCAGATAAAGGGCTAGTATCCAAAATCTATAAAGAACTCATCAAACTCAACACCCAAAGAACAAAGAATCCAATCAAGAAATGGGCAGAAGACATGAACAGACATTTTTCCAAAGAAGACATCCAAATGGCCAACAGACACATGAACAAGTGCTCAACATCGCTCGTCATCAGGGAAATCCAAATCAAAACCTCCATGAGATACCACCTCATACCAGTCAGAATGGCTAAAATTAACAAGTCAGGAAACGACAGATACTGGAGGGGATGTGGAGAAAGGGGAACCCTCCTACACTGTTGGTGGGAATGCAAGCTGGTGCAGCCACTCTGGAAAACAGTATGGAGGTTCCTCAAAAAGTTGAAAATAGAGCTACCCTACGACCCAGCAATCGCACTACTGAGTATTTACCCCAAAGATACAAATGTAGGGATCCGAAGGGGTATGTGCACCCCGATGTTTATAGCAGCAATGTCCACAATAGCCAAACTATGGAAAGAGCCAAGATGTCCATCGACAGATGAATGGATAAAGAAGTGGTACATATATACAATGGAATATTATGCAGCCATGAAAAGGAATGAAATCTTGCCATTTGCAACGACATGGATGGAACTGGAGGGTATTATGCTGAGCGAAATAAGTCAATCAGAGAAAGACATGTGTCATATGACCTCACTGATAGGAGGAATTCTTAATCTCAGGAAACAAACTGAGGGTTGCTGGAGTGGTGGGGGGTGGGAGGGATGGGCTGGTTGGGTGATAGACACTGGGGAGAGTATGTGCTATGGTGAGTGCTGTGAATTGTGTAAGAGTGATGAATCAGAGATCTGTACCTCTGAAACAAATAATACATTATATGTTAAAAAAAAAAAAGATAACAGGAAGGGAAGAATGAAGGGGGGGAAATCGGAGGGGGAGATGAACCATGAGAGACTGTGGACTCTGAAAAACAAGCTGAGGGTTCTAGAGGGGTGGGAGTGGGGGGATGGGTTAGCCTGGTGATGGGTATTAAAGAGGGCACGTACTGAATGGAGCACTGGGTGTTATATGCAAACAATGAATCATGGAACATTACATCAAAAACTAATGATGTAATGTATGGTGATTAACATAACATAATAAAAAAAATGAAGTGACAGAGACTTGTACCCCTGAAACAAATAATATGCTATATGTTAATAAAAATTTTTTTTTAAATGGAAAAAAAAAGACAACTTGGTGTCTATCAGAATTGGGAAGAAAGATAGATTTTTAGCCAATAATTCAATATTTGCCAACTTATACAGAAATCCTCATGCACATGTACAAATATAACCTGACAAATAGAGTCACTATGTTATTTTTAATTATAAAGAACAAAAATAACTTTGGTATTAGTGACTAGTTGCATAAATGATGGGACAACTGGTCAATATAATACTATCTAGTCCATTAAAAGTGAGACAGATGTTTATGTGCCAATAAAGAAAGATCTGAAATATATTTTCAGCAAAAAGACACCAGATTTAGAACAGCGCCTGTGTACATATAAAATATGCTTTGATTCGTGCAGAAAACTAATCAAACAAACCAAATATATGACATACATACACAAAGGCAAAATTTAAGAGATATATACTAATAGCAACATTATTTTCAAAGAACTAGGTCAAAAAAAAAAGAAGGAAAAGACAGAGGTCATTGGTTTGACAGTTTTCACTTGGAGGTAAGCAACCTCAGGCAGCCTTAGGAATACGTACATAGTAACTCATATTTGTATGACTAATCGGCTACCCTAACTATTGACCTTGAACCTGTTAAGCATCTTTTGTTTCTTGGTGTGTACCTCACGGGAAGAACAGGCCACTCTGACCCTTATGTTCTTGTGGTTGCTTTGTCTAGTTCAGCTAAAATTGACTCAGTGCTTTTATAGTTTTGCAGGTATTTTAGGGATCTCGCTGCTGAAAGGCACAGTTCTGGTTTCTTGGTTGGTTTTGTTTTTCTCTAAACACCAGCAGTTCTTTTTCATGATTCTTCGGAGTATGTCCTAGAATTCCGTCCTTTCTCTTCTTTGTCCTACGTATGTTCCCAAGCATGGCGCTCTCAGAGGGTACACAGAAAGCCGTGTGGTCATAATGGCTGGAATATGTCCGTCCTTTCTGGTGGTTGTTGGGACAAGCACTATTATTTTTGCTCTTGCTTGTGTTGAATGATTTATGAGTGAACGATTTAATTTTTTTGAGCACTTGGCATTTTTGACCTCTCATCCATCAGCGCTTTCGAATTATTTTGCTTGGTAGATTGAAATACTGCTTCATTCCTCTGTGGATATTTTCAGTTTTCCCTGTCATAGGAGTTACTGCCCTGGGTTTACCCACGAGAATTATCAGGGAGGTAAGCAGATGGCTTTCAGGAGCAGGCACAGCGAGGGCACAGCCAAGAACGTTTCCAAAGAACAGTGGCCCTGTTTAAGGGCTTTGCCGTTGTTACATTCTTAGAAAATAGCTTTTTTCCCCCCTTAAACATTGCACTTCTGTCATGATGGTAAAACCAACAAAAAAAAATCTTAGTATTCTCCTACTTAGAGATGAAGTTTTTTTTAAAAAAGCCTAAATAAAAGATTTTGCTTTTTTTTTTTTTTAAAGATTTTATTTATTTATTTGAGACAGAGAGAATGAGAGACAGAGAGCATGAGAGGGAGGAGGGTCAGAGGGAGAAGCAGACTCCCCGCTGAGCAGGGAGCCCCACGCGGGACTCGATCCCGGGCTCCGGGATCATGACCTGAGCTGAAGGCAGTCGCTTAACCAACTGAGCCACCCAGGCGCCCTTTTTTTTTTTTTTTTTTTTTAAGATTTTATTTATTTGCGAGAGAGAGAATGAGAGACAGAGAGCATGAGAGGGAGGAGGGTCAGAGGGAGAAGCAGACTCCCTCCCGAGCAGGAAGCCCGATGCGGGACTCGATCCCAGGGACTCCAGGATCATGACCTGAGCCGAAGGCAGTCGCCCAACCAACTGAGCCACCCAGACGCCCAAAAATTTTGCTATTATTAAATGACAATATGTATAGTGAAAATGACATTAATATAGATGGCTTTGTGAGACAATAATAAAAGTAGTCCTGGTTTTATTTCAGTTATTTAGCTAAAAGCATTCAAAATTGCTATTGATAATGGTGATAAAGCACTTTTTGTTCTAAGACTCGATTGTTGATGGTGAATGCCTCATCCTTGAACCTTAGCAAAAACTTTGCAACAACAGTCTAAGAGTGAAATTGGTAAATGAATCAGATACTATCAGTACTCTGGAATAATGAGAAATCATGGTTATGCAGTATTAAGTTAATAAGACAGTCACTTTGTGTCTGTAGTTTTCTTGAACTCAACTTGGGGCTAATTAGTCTGGTTTGATATTTTTCTTTATAATATTGTCAGGATTGTTTCTTGGGACTGGAGACTTAATCCAGAAGATAGGACACAGTGCAAGATTTCGTTGTGAGTAAGACACTGGAGTGAAAACAGCTGTTGTCTTGACATTAGCTGTGCTCAAGTTCTGACTCTGTTCTGGGGCCTATTCTGAGATGTGTTCACCGGTTAGTCTAGGAAGAGTGCCGAATCAATCATTTTCTCCCAAGCCAAACTCCTGGGAAAATGTTCAAGGAAAAAAAATCTGTGTTTATTATTCCCAAGAGTTTTCTAAAGCGAGAAAATGGAACTGCTACCTAGCCATCAGAAAAGATGTTTTTCCTTTCTGTTGAGTAATGTATAATTGATCCCCTTGTAAGACACATTAAAGTAATAATATTGTGCTCTCTTCATTTCCTCGGGTCCTTCTTAATGGCAGAAAACTTCTCTATTAGGACACATAGACAACGACACCTCAAAGTTAAAGCCAGTTAGAACCCTAGAAGTTAGGTGTCCCAATCCTACTCTTTGGAGGATATACTCAAATTGCCCTAAGAATCTCAAAAACATACACTTATTCATTCAGCATAGTTCTCTTGTCTTCCTGCTATGTGCCAATCCCTTGTCCTATGCAGTGAAAATACAGTAATAAATGTGACAAAGACTCTGCTTGCAGGAAGGTTATATTCTAGAATGAATTGTAGTCTTCCATATGCACAGGAAATAAGACCGTTTTCTTGGTTGAGGTTTTGTAGATCAACGATACTCTGTCATTTAAAAGTAACTTCTTGAAAAGACACTCTTACACATTGCTTCTGTAATTTCCTCCATGATATCTTAACATTTGCTTTTAGGAAGAAAATCTCCTTAAGTCCAAGCAATTTTCTTTTATTCTATTCTTAAGAAATAGAGAATTGCTGGTTGATGACCTCTATAGTAATGATTTTTAAACCGGAGGTTTTATTAAATTATGGATAGGGATTCAATGCCTCTAGGTCCAGACTGTTCTGCATTTGTAGCAGGTGTCCAGGTAATGCTGTCAAGGTTGGCTCTCCAAGACAGGTAGTGCTTGTCTATAAAGGTGCCCACCACATAGCGAAGTCTATAAAAATCTATATAAGGTGAAGGTTATGGTCATTCACTGTGTCATTCAACACATTTATGGCAGAGCAACTAGGAGATCGAAGAACATCGTGGTTAAGAGTTAGGGATTTAGAATCAGAAAATCCCTATTAACCTGTCCTTTCATCTGTAAAGTGGGGATGATTGATATCACTTGCCACATTAAGTGGTTATGGAGATTTAAATGAGATGATGAGCATGAAAAGCACACCTAACTCCTGGCACATACTGTTACATGTATGTGTCATATATATGGAATATATATATGTATGTGAAAATGCTAGATTCCCAATTATTTTAATATGGAAGGGTTATGGCAGGCTTGTCTCCTATCCTTAGAGAAAACACAATTGAGCATGCAGGTAAGATTTATATGTTAATAATTCAAAATGGAAAGAAGGGTAAAGAACAAAAAGTACAGCTGGAATCAGAGGGTGAAGTGTGATTAGTTTCACTTTGGAAACTTGGCAGGTGACTCCTATTGAGAATTCACTGTGCATTAGTCGGTTATTCTAGTGCTCTTCATGTATCTTCATTTACTTAATCCTCACGATAACCCTGTGGTAGGTTAAACCTTTAATCTTTACTTAATAGAGGAGGAAACTATAGTAAAGGATGGTTAATTTGCCCATAACTAGGAAATAGTTGATCCGGGTGTCAAATTCAGTTTGACTCCAGGATCTGCCTGTTAACCACTGTGATATTCTTATCTAAAAAGCCATAAAGCTGGGGCACCTGGGTGGCTCAGTCATTAAGTGTTTGCCTTCGGCTCAGGTCATGATCCCAGGGTCCTGGGATCGAGCCCCACATCGGGCTCCCTGATCAGCGGGAAGCCTGCTTCTCTCTCTCCCACTCCCCCGGCTTGTGTTCCCTCTCTTGCTGTGTCTCTCCCTGTCAAATAAATAAATAAAATATTTAAAAAAATAAAAATAAAAAGCCATAAAGCTGAAGGTGATCTCTAAGGTGGGATTTAGCAACAAGACAGTCCCAAAATGAGCATGGGAAAAGTAGATGATTGAGTCTGTCCTTGCAGATATTGAAAATGGCATGCGCAGAGACTGGAACATGGGAGCAAATAGGAAGAAAATGGGAGTATTGATTTATTGAGGCATGCGTTAATAAGGGACTTGAAAAAATGGGTCAAGTAACTTGCATACTCTGAGATTTTATTAATAGACCATTAATCTCCAGGGGATGGAGACTGGGGACTTCTCGGGTTCCCACTGATGGTGTTCTTCAGGAAAGACAGCCTCAGTGAAAAAGACCACTAAAGCCAAGAAGTGACATAAATTTCGGGGAGATATGTTCCCTAGGATATGAAAGACGTGCATTTTTCTGTGTTGTTTTTGGGTGAAATGTGCACTGTTTTCCTTTCCAGTTCTTAAGAATGGTTTATTCATACACATATATTTTCCTCATGTAACACTGCTATATATTTGCCAAACGTGAGCAGTTATTTTCTTTGTTTCACTCCTGGGATTATTTTTCCCCCCGCACTCAGCAGCTAGAGATGTGCTTGGTTAGGCTCTGTCCCATCTGTCTGGTTTGTTATCTTGGAACTTCAGAGACTATATATAAAAAACATAGCTGACTGATTGCTCTTAAAACACCCTGCCCCTCAAATGCTCCCCCTCTCATACCCTTCCTCTCACTCAGTGGGGACACGGGCAGGATTCTAGAGGCTTGGCTGTGCTTCTGGCTCTGCTATTCAATATCCACATAATATTGAAAGGGCAGTTTATATTCTCTGGGTCTGTTGTAATGCAGGGGTAAGGGCTTTGAACCTTATCAAGATACTTGAGGGGGCGCTTGGGTGGCTCAGTCGTTAAGTGTCTGCCTTCCGCTCAGGTCATGGTCCCAGGGTCCTGGGATGGAGTCCCAAATCAGGCTCCCTGCTCCACGAGAATCCTGCTTCTCCCTCTCCCGCTCCCCCTGCTTGTGTTCCTGCCTCACTCTTTCTCTCTCTGTCAAATAAATAAATAAAATCTTTTTTAAAAAATTGTAAAAAAAAAAAAAAAGGTACTTGAGGGTAACATAGGAAAAGTATTTCACATTTCTCAGAACATTGTGTGTGTGTGTGTGTGTGTGTGTGTGTGTGTGTGGTTTTAGGTGTTATTTTATTTCCAGCATTTAGGACGATCTTTCATAGATGTTATGTCTTAGGAAGAACTGCAGATAAATACCATAGGTTACTCTAGTTCTATATGGGAAAGTGAAGCCTCTGAGAATTTATAATGGAAACATTTTGTCTTAGAAGACTTGAGTCTGGAGAAGAGTTCTATCTCACCAATGTTTTGGCACTTGCATTTACTGATACATGTAGCTCTCTCTTCGCCAGATATGAGGCATATCTTAGTACTCCATTAAGCGGAACAGTGAGTTGAGTTTTGTCCTTGTCCGCCTTTCCGTCTCCCCCATTCTGGCCATTTGCTACTTTAGATGAGAAGAGCAGATGTGGAGGTACAAGCTAAAATAGTCCCTGTCCTTTCACACAGCCTTGTGGTAGGCTGAATAATGGCAGCCAAGAGGTCTACACCCTAATCTCCAGAATCTGTGTTTGTGTTACTTTAAGTCGTAAAAGAGATTTCATAGTGGTTAAAGATCTTGAGGTGGAATGATTATCCTGGATTATCCAGGTGATTGCAGTGTATTCACAAGCCTCTTTATGAGAGGGAAAGAGAAAAGTTAGAGATGTGATTACAGAAGCTAAGGTTGGAGGGATACGGGGACAGGAACCAAAGAATGTGGGCAGTCTTTATGAACTGGAAAAGTCAAAGAAACAGATTCACTCCTGTACGATGATAAACTTGCACTGTTTTAAGCCCCTGTGTTTGTGGTCATTTGTTGCATCAGCAATAGGAAGCTAGTATAGCTTTTACTGGTTACATTCAGAGTTCATTGCATACTGAAACTAAATTGCTGAGTTTTTTCACCTGTATTATTATGCAACGATTATTGTTCAGATTAGTGGCAAATGTAGAGACTTAAAAGTTTTACTAACTTTTATTCACTGAAATTGTCAGGAGTACGTAATTACATGCTCTGTTAATGTTTCAAAAGAAACTATTAGTGAAACAGAAAATTGTAGTAACTAGAACATTCCTTCAGCTATCAGTATGTATTTTAAATTTATACTGATGAAGTAGTATCTGTTTTCTTCTTCATCTTTTAATTATAAGATTCTTGTCAAGTGATCAAAGGTTTTTCTTACTGTCAGCCCCTATGGTAGCGAGTATCAGAGGTTGAAAGATACCAGCAATTAAAAAATTAGAAGAAGGAAAGTTACTGAGGTTGTGGAAAAAATGCCCAAGCTCTGTAGCCATATTGCACTTTGAATTTCTTTCATCATCTGTGTTAATTACAGATAAATTTTATACATTCTGGACTTGGATAACATTATTGAAGTAATATAATGAACACCTGGAAAAGAATTTTTTTTTAAACAGGAGAAGATCAAATTTAATAGGCGTATGTATGTACTTAAAAAATTCTTGAAAAGAATTTTTAAAGTACTCATTAAAACTCGCCATGTTAATTCTACTGAGCCATTAATTTAAGAGCTTCAGAGCCTCTATCTGAATTTCCTGTATAGATGAACTAGGGTGAATTATACCCAGTTACTATTAATTGAGATACAATTTAGACCTAATTGTATACATATTAAGACAGCTTCATAAACACTGCCCCCACATGGCCAAACACAGCCATTGTCGAAATAACCTGTATACTCAGGTATCATACAAGTATTTAAATAAAAAATTAGTATTCTGCATTATAAACCTAATGATTTGGGAAGAGGAATAGGTAGGCAAAGTTATGTTTCTAAGTTTTATACTTACAGAGTAGTAATTTTTGATCTTTTGAGATGGCTGGAATGAGTCTAAAGAAACATAGTTGGGTTTTTATTTTAAGGGTGAATTTTGAGTTACTAATGAGATAACTAGCCTGCTAACTCTTAATATTCTTGATACTAAGATGTTTTCTAATAAAATATGGTCCATGGATAGTATAACAAGTCCCAGGCCTGTTAACACCCACTGTCCTACCGTAAATACCCACAGTTACCTCTTTCACGGTCAAGCTTCAATGAAAAATTTTCCGGTTACCCTACCCATGAGCAATCCAGACAACTTTAATAAAACTGAAAATTGGTTCTCTAATGTGGTTCTTAAAATTGTAATTCTTTTGTGTCAAAAATCTATCTTTAATTAAATAGAACACATGAATTTATTTATCCAGATGAAACTCATTTTTAATTAAGACTTGGATACACCAAAAAACTGTCGCCTAAGTTTGGCACTGATATTTGTATTGAATTATATTTTTATTTTAATTTGGAAAGAATTGACATCCTTATAGTCTTCTCATTTAGGAGCCTTGATTTGCTTCTATAGGTCTTGTTTTTTGTACTTCAGCAAAGTTTTATAAATTCTTTTAAAAAGTGGATCTAGTTCCTGTATGTTGATTTTATTCCTAGGAACTTGATAATTTCTGTTGATCCTGTGAATGGAATTTTCTCCCCACTATGTTTTCTAAATAGTCACTGCAACTATGAAGGAAAGCTATTATTATTATTATTTTTTGGTTGATTACATAGTTTGACCATCTCTTGGAATTCTTGCTAGTTTGAATAATTTCCTGCATGAGTTCTTAGATTTTCTAGGTCTGTAGTCAAATCATCTGCAAATAACGGTGATTTTGTTTATTTTTTTCTAACTGGTACTGTTGATTTTTCTTAGTTCATTTAGTGATGAGAATCTCCAAATAATCTTAAATGATGGCAGTGGATTTTAGATATTCCTATCATTTGGGGAATCCTTTGAATCTGAAAGAATTCAGGACATTCTTCAATTCAGGAAAATTCCTTTATTTCTTTGATTATTTGTCCTCTAGTCTTTCTCACTTGAAGTCTTAGAATTATATTCTGTTTCCTGGCCTTTCATCTTCCAACTCTATCTTACTCATTTTCTATTTCATTACTTTCTTCATGTTTCAGGTTTGTTACCCTGAAAGCCGAGCTTCACATGGGGACTCTAGAACAGATACTCACTGAGGGAATGTTCTCAAGAGAAATCTGTGAGGGAGTGAGCAAAGCTGAGTAAGACAAGGGAAGAAGCTAGGCAAAGATAGTGATTCAGCTGAAGCCTGGCCTAGACTTAATACCCCAGGGAGCTCCAATATATGAATGGTGCCCCAGAATCACTCTCTTTGAGGTGAGAGGGCCTAATGTGCCCCTTTGTTAGACAGTTCCTTGCTCAGAGCCATGCCTGAGAGAGTGATTGCACAGGCCAAAGTCAAATCATAGGTGATATGTGCAGCTCTAAGTAGTTATCATCCAACAGAGCAGCTGGAGAATGGGTACATTGGCCCAACACACTGGGTGAGTCACCACAATTATCCATTAAATTTCTACGTTGAAATTTCTCAAGTAATTTTTTTTAAAGAGTGAGAGCATGTCTGTGAGCTGGTGGGGTTGGGGGGCTGAGGGACAGGGAAAGACTCCACACTGAGTACAGAGCCCCACGCAGGGCTTGAGCTCATGACCCTGAGATCATGACGTGAGCCAAAATCAAGAGTTGGATGCTCAATGGACTAAGCCACCCAGGCACCCCTCAAGTAATTTCTAAAAAGAAAAAATAAGGATAGCAACAACAATATTTCCACCTTCAAAGCAATGTCACAAATAGGTTTTTGAAAAAAATTCTGTATTTTTATTTGAAAAAACATAAACCATCAAGATCTTTAATTTTTTCCAGAATTTCCTTTGGTTTCTTCTAGTTTAAGATTCCTCTTTTTCATGCTTATGTTCTGTTATTGTTACACTTCATTTTCACTGGAAGGATATTCTCCTAGTCTTAAAGATATTTTCTTAGTAATATTGTTGTAATTGTGAAGCACGAAAGTGGCAATTTTTGGTTTCTTTTTCCTGAACATTGTTGAAAACTTGGGTCGTAGTGGAACCCCACTGATCTTAAAATGGTCTTACTGATTTGCCTCAATGTCCAAAATGACTAGTCTCTTAATCATAGAATTTGTAGGGTCTAAATTTCCTAATGAGATCCATTTAGTTGTTTGTTTGTTTGTTTTTAAAATGGAAATATAACAGACATAAAATATCCTGTTTGTTTCAGGTACACATCAGAGTGGTAAGATATTTTTTTTACATTACAAAAAGACCCCCATGATCCGTCTTGTCACCACACAAAATTATTATGATATTATTGGCTATATTCCCTATACTCTCAGTTTTACACCAGGGGAACAACTATTTGAAATGTCTTCTATGTTTATGATAAAATTACTGCTTATTTTCTATTGTTCAATTAAATTTTTTGGCTGAGACTGAAAATACGAAATGAATCTAAAAACAACAAAAATATTGTATCCTTGGTATAAACAATGTATGTATACAAGGAAAATGTAATGTTTTGCTTAGGAAACTGTAATTTCATCCAAATACTCAAAATGCTATTAAGAATTCCATGTCTTACTCTTGACAGGGGTCCAGCACCGACTTCTCAAAAATGAAAAGAGCAAAAACAAATTTTTTTTAAAGGGCTTAATCTTGTCCATGCTCATGGAAATGGAGACCAACCTGAGCAAGAAGGGCTTTGTGTACTGGAGGATGAAAGGAATTTGAAAGTTTTCCTCTCCTTTTGAAGATAGTTGCTATCCTCCACTGATGTGGCTAATAGATAAGTAATTATGTTGTTCAGCGGAGTGACTACAATAACTGCTTACCAAAGCCCATCAATATGTTTAGGTTATAAAATGCCACTGGAATTTGATTATATACATGTCTTCCTTTTCTTTTTTTTTTAAAGATTTTATTTATTTATTTGACAGAGAGATAGCGAGAGAGGGAACACAAGCAGGGGGAGTGGGAGAGGGAGAAGCAGGCTTCCCGCTGAGCAGGGAGCCCGACGTGCGGCTCGATCCCAGGACCCTAGGATCATGACCTAAGCCAAAGGCAGACGCTTAACAACTGAGCCACCCAGGCGCCCCTAGATATGTGTCTTCCTGTATCACATTTCTTTTGAGTGAAGATCTGTTTCTATAAGCTGTATGTAACTGTTTTTTAGAAAGATTTAGGCTCCACTGGTGGAATCTTCAGATAATGTTTGAGCTTCATGTGAGAGCAAATATTAGGGAATTTTAAACATAAATTATTGAAAAGGATATATAAATATATACATATAATTATGTGACTAAAATCTTGACATGGGAATTCAAGGATGAGATTACTTCCAACAGTGAAGTGTTAAAGTTGCAAAGCCCTGTCAATGAAACAAGGGAGCTCAACTTTAAATGTTAGGACTATGGAAACCTGGATAAGCCACAGACTTGTTTTTTATACTGTGGTAACACTGTTCTAGTAAGGTTAGATATTTTAAGAAAAGAAAGGAAAGACAATATCATAAACATTGGTAATTTTATAGGACTCCTCATACTGATTTATTAAGAGCTATATTAGCTTCCTGTTGATCCTATAACAAATTACCACAAAGTTTGTGGCTTGACACAGAAATATGGTCGAACACTTCTTCAGGTCAGAAGTCCAACGTCAATCCCAGTGGACCACAATCAAGGTATGGGCAGGACTGTGCTCCTTACAGAGGCTATATGAGAGGTTGCATTTTCTTGTATCTGCCAGCTTTTAGGGGCTGCCTACGTTCCTTGGCTTGTGGCTCCTTTCTCATCTTCAAAGCCAGAAATAGTGCATTTCTCTGACCCTTACCCTATTTTCACAGGTCTCTGGCTGTAGCCAAGAAAGGTTCTCAGCTTTTAAGGACTTACGTGATCTGATTGAATTCACACAGATAATTCAGGATAATCTCTCTATTTCAAATTCCTTAACTGATATCACATTTGCAATGTGCATTTTGCTGTGTAAGTAAACATACTGACTGATTCCATGAATTAGGATGTAGACATCTTTGGTGGGAAACACATTATTCTGCCCTCTACAGAGCAGGTGATTTCTAGGTGAAGTAAGAGAGATACAAATCTCTACCCAAAAGCACTTATTTGTTCTAATACAGTCTGCCTTCATGGCATATTTCTAACAATCATATCACTATAGCGACTCATGTAAAAATTTTTTTTTTTTTTTTAAGATTTTATTTATTTGACAGAGACACAGCGAGAGCGGGAACACAAGCAGGGGGAGTGGGAGAGGGAGAAGCAGGCTTCCCACTGAGCAGGGAGCCCGATGCGGGGCTCGATCCCAGGGCCCTGGAATCATGACCTGAGCCGAAGGCAGACGCTTAACGACTGAGCCACCCAGGCGCCCCATGGCTCATGTAAAATTTATAATCAACTGAAATTGCATTACGGTTTTCTATTACTCAGGGCTAACTCCTGAATAGACAGTGTTTATTTCTATAGTTTTTCTGTCTTAAACCCCCTTTTTACTCAATTAAATCCATATTCAAATTATGATTGATTCAGTATAGCTGATATCCAATGAGGCTTTAGGGTTAGCACTCCAAATCAAAAGAAGGTTAACTTTACAACTTTGAAACAAATAAAAATTTACCTGTGGTTCTTAGAAATGAATTTTAATGAGAAACAATGTAGTTCTCTTTAAGGAAGTTTGCTCTGCTTTAGAAGCCAAGGCATTCTCATGACTTAGAATAAATGTAAATAAAATTATGCTGCTTTCAGTGTTTACCCAATCCAGCTGGTTATAGACATTTGCAAATGCACTCTCTATCTTGCAACTCTACAAACAGTTCTTAGATTTCTTCATCCGTGCCTCCGACCTCTGATTTTTCCTTAATGACTGGAAAAATTAGTTCCTGCAGACTTGGAGCCTTTCTTTGTTCTCAGGCTGATACTGCGGGAAGATGAGCAGCTCATCACACTTGAAACGCCCCACCTTTTGTCCTGGGCTCTCCTCTAGTCAGAAGGATGCAGACGGAGGTCAAAGAAACCAGGCAGGCAAACTGATTTTTCTTAGAAGCTGAGTGAGGTAAGATTGCAGGGGTGACAACCCGCTCTGTTAATGTCAACAGTACAGCTTTGCTTTCACTGACCTTTTTAAGTTTAATGGAAAACAGTCACCTAGAGAGAAGTCGACAGTGAAGCCAGAAGAGGAAATAGGACCAGGCATTAATAAGCACCATTGTATAAGTAGAAACCTGGAATTGACAATAGGAGGTTTTAAAAACCGACTCACTCCAGGATACCTTGAAGCAATTTTCTTAAGTAGCAAGTAAAGCAGAAGGGACAAGAAAACATACAACTAATGTGTGCATGTGAGTGAAGGATGATGCTCTGGTAGAGAAAAGGATAAAGCTGCTGAAACCTCACTGTTGTTCAAAAGTTTTTGTGCATTATTTTCTAGCTCTTGTATTTCTTGCATGTAGCCAGATTGGGTTGGATGAATACCACCGCACAGGCAATCCACATCCTCTAGGACATTGACATTTTCTCTTCTCATCAGAGTTTTCTTGAATAAACTCTCCATTTATCCTCACTTAGGTAGAGCTGTAATAACATGCCCCCATCTTGTCGGACAACAGTGATTCCAGTTTGCCTTTGGAGAACGAGGGTTTCCAGGACACCGGGCTTTCCGTTTTAAAACTGGGACAGTCCTGGGCAAACCATTTTGGTTTGAGTGGGTTCCTGAGATGCAAGATTTTCAGTGCTAAAACCTGGAAAGTCGTCAGCCAATTGAGAAAAGTTGCTTACGCCACCGAGTCCATTACCTTGGAGTACACTCCAGGACTTTTGTGTAAGCTACATGGAAAGAGCTGCCCTTTGTTGACTCCAAGGGTCAGTAAAGTTCTTGCCCCCTGGGGAGAGACCATGTCTTGAGAATGAGCCAACACACTGAGAAACACTACTAAGGAGGCAGATTAAAAGGGAGAGCTCTATCTACTCTTTTTGCTATTTGATACTGATTGCACACCTGCCTCTAAACATCCTAAATTCTGAATATATGCTCTGGATTTTTAATTTCTGTTAGTAAATTCCTTTTAAAAAAATTTGTAACTTGAACAGGATTGATTGTCCATCATAGGTCACTTATATTTCACATTTTCTTATATGGTGGTAAATTACATGTCAAAGAGGTTAGACCAATTCTTCTTTTTTTTTTAAATCACCAGCATTTAGCTGAGTATTGAAAACAGTATTTGATATTGTTGGACTTTAGTTTCTTCCAGTGATGTTAAATGGTACTGAATTGTTAGTAGACTTTCAATCTCCTTGAATAACAGTGATGTTAAAAAATGTCAATTTCTTTTTTCTTTCTGGGAGTCTAGACTGAGATTAGTATCCTAAATCCTTGGACCATTTTGCTATTGGTTGTTTATCTTTTCTGAATTGGTTAGTCCTGTTTATTTTATGTATTTCTAAGTTGTTGTCTGTCTTTTAACATTGGTTATGATTTCTTTAGACATATATAACTTCCTGATATTGGTGTAGTGAAATTTATTGATCTCTTTTTATAGCTTTTTTTGAATGTGTGGGTTATTTTTTTTTAAAGATTTTATTTATTTATGTGAGAGAAAGAGAGAGCATGAGACTGGGGAGGGTCAGAGGGAGAAGCAGACTCCCTGCTGAGCAGGGAGCCCCGATGTGGGACTTGATCCTGGGACTCGAGGATAATGACCTGAGCCGAAGGTAGTCGCTTAACCAACTGAGCCACCCAGGAGCCCCAAATGTGTGTGGGTTATTTTTAAAAATTTATCCTATCCCTACTATGAGATTTTTTTCATATTCTAAAATTTGTGTTGTCTCTCACATGTAGGTCTTGACTACATTTGAATTTTGTTTGTGAGCTAGAGATCTAAACTTGACCAAAGAGAAAGTCAATTCCAGGTATTCCTTCCCTAGCTGATAAAAAATAACATCTCTTCTTCAGTTGAGTTCACCATTTATGCTTGGATCTGTTTTCAGGACTCTAGCACAATTAACAGGATGATTAGTTCATGCCTGGATCAATGTAACATTGTTAAAAAATTACTACAGCTTTATAGTAAATCTTGACATTACATGGTTCTGGTTTTTTCTCTTTTTTAATATGAATTTTAGTAAATTTGTTCACTGTAAAATCTTTTTGATGTTTTGATCAGAACTGCAATTATGTTATAGGTTTGTTTAGGGAGAATTGATAGCTTTAGTCGTCCTTTCTGTGAATAAGATGTTCCTTCATCTTCTTAAATGTTATTAATAATTTTATAATTTTCTCCATGAAAAACCTTCCAACTTTTATTTAATTGTATCTAAGTGAATCCCCAAATTTTCTAACACTTGTGCTATAATTTTTTCCTTTCAGGTAGGTTGGAAGAATCTTTATTTATGTGTTGGCCTTGTGTCTGGTGTCTGGCATTATTGGCTCTAATAATTTTTTTCATGTAGCCTCTTGAATATTTTATGTGATCATATCATTTGGAAGCAAAGTCTATTGTTTGTGTGTGTGTCTTGGTATATATATATACATATACATATACATATAATTTATATATAATATATATTACATAATATATAAATATATATAATTTATATAAAATATAAAATAATATATCATATCATTAATATTAATATTAATGAGAATATTAATTATAATAAATTGTATTATATATTAGAATATATTGTATTATGTATATAATTATATAATTTTATATATTATAAATTGTTTATATATTATATAATTTTAAATATATACTTATTATATATATTTATATATATAATATATATAATTATATATAATTTAATAAATATATATTAAATATAATATTTATATATTATAAAATAAAATATATTAATACATTATCTTAATTACATTACATTAATTACATTATATTACTATATTATATATTATAAAATAATGTATTGTATAATATATAAAATTATATATAATAAATTATATATAATATATATAAAATAATAAAATATATCATATGTATAAATTACGTGTGTGTGTGTGTATATATATATACACACACATATATATACACATATATATATATATATATACCGAGACACAGACATATATATATACAATTTATTGTATTGACAAAAATCTTCAATACAGTACTGTATAATAGTGATTATAGTGAGTATTCTCATCTTATATTTACTATTATGTTTGATCCATGAACATGAAATATCTCCATTTATTTAAAACTTTTTTTTGGAATTTTTAAAAAAGATTTTATTTATTTATTTGACAGAGAGAGAGAGAGCGCACAAGCAGGGGGAGAGGCAGGCAGAGGGAGAGGGAGAAGCAGGCTGCCCGCTGAGCAGGGAGCCTGATGCAGGACTCGATCCCAGGATCCTGGGATCATGGCTTGAGCCAAAAGTAGACACTTAACCAAATGATCCACTCAGGCGCCCCTGGATTTTTCAATGTACAAGTCTTACTCTTGCTTTATTGAATTTATTACTAAATATTTTCATCTTTTTGCTGCTAGTGTGAATAGAATTGTCATCTTAATACCACTTTTAGATTATTAGAAAATAAAATGCAGTTGCTAGTATATGGAAATACAATTTGTTTTTCTGTATTTGTATCCTTTGTATCTTTCTTGTATTTTTGTGTATTACTCTATCCTTTAACTCTATTGGAGTTTATTTAATCTGATAGGTTTTGGGGTTTTATTTTTGTATATGTATGGATTTCTCAAAGTTTTCTACATACAAGATGATGTCTGAAAAGACTGATTTGCTTCCTTTCTAACCTAGCTGCCTTTTCTTTCTTTCTTTCTTTTTTTTTTTTGCCTGATTATACTGGCACTAATCTATAATACGGTATTGATTAGGAGTGGTGAGAATGGACATCTTTGTTTTGTTTCTTTTTTTTTTTTAAGATTTTATTTATTCATTTGAGACACAGAGATACAGAGAGAGAGAGAGAGAGAGAGAGCATGAGCAGTGGGAGAGGTAGAGGGAGAGGGAGAAGCAGACCCCCGGCTGAGCCAGGAGCCCAATGTGGGGCTCGATCCCAGGACCCCGGGATCATGACGTGAGCCGAAGGCAGACGCTTAACCATCTGAGCCACCCAGGCGCCCCCTTTGTTTTGTTTCTGATGCCCTCAGTATTTCACCAATACTGTGATGACAGCTATAAGTTTTAATAAATTCCTTTTATAGGCTTTAGGAAGTTTTCTTCTACTCGTAAGTTATTATTGAGAGTTTTCATCATAAATATTAGATTATTGTCAAATGCTTTTGTCTTATTCCATTAATATGGTGTACAATAATAATTGATTATCAGTTGGATAATCTATTTTTCAACTCCTTTTTTCCCCCCATCTAGTGCTGGTAGGCACAGATTCAAAGTTCCTGCATGTTCTGATATCCCATAGCTCTTCATGTAAATGCATAAGGGTATGTGCATAAGTACACATGCATCTAGTCATGCATATATATACATATATATGTATTTAATTATATTTATTTCCTTACCTAAATGTCCATATGACATTATGCAAATAGGATGGGGTTTAGAGCAACATGGAGCAACATGAACCAAATTTAAACCCTAGGACTTAAATTAAGTCCTGGGAAAAAATAAATAAATAAATAAACTGAGCACTAGGAAAATCACTTCATGTTCTGCATGTGTTTATTCACCTCTAGAAAGACACTGCTAATAGCATTCGTGGATGCTGATGAGGATTAGTGAGATAATTTAAGTAATGTCTGTTACAGGCATGCTGCACAGTGTTTGGCACATGATAGATGCTGAAACATGTTAATTCCATCTGTTTCACATTCATTCGTGGTCATCTGTGCAAGACCTGCATCGGGGCCAAGTGTACATTTGTTGAATTATATACAGACCAGTCCTATCAGTAAAGTAAGTAAGGTGACCCAGTAGGGGCCCCCAGTATAAGCTTCTCCATGAGGAGAAGAGCTTGGAACTTTATCCTAAATGTGATCTTTTACATCTAACAAGAATATTCAGATTCCTGCAGTGATTTTTCCCTGTGTTAAACTCTTACATGAAGAAAATCATGTAGCTGAAGGAATTTTTACCCTTGGAGGCAAGGAAATAAAATCCTAAGAAGGTAGGTTCCTAGGACTATTTTCATAAGGTAGAGCAAAGTCATAGGATATGGCCTCATGTAAATAAAGGCCGACAGTCTATACTTCCCTAGAACTTTGATAGCATCACCTGCATAACTTGGACTTGCTGTTGATCAAATGAGTAAGTCAGTGACTGAAAACACTAAACAGATACATACTCACCTTATTTTATTTTTTTTAAATAGTTGATTTTAACATACAATGTATTATTCATTTCAGAGGTACAGGTCTGTGATTCAACGGTCTTGCACAATTCACAGCGCTCACCAGAGCACATACCCTCCCCAGTGTCTATCACCCAGCCACCCCATCCCTCCCACCCCCCAATTATATGTTAAGAAAAAAATAAAAGAAGAAGATAGCAGGAAGGGAAAAAGGAAGAGGGGGAAATCAGAGGGGAGATGAACCATGAGAGACTATGGACTCTGAGAAACAAACTGAGGGTTCTAGAGGGGAGGGGGGTGGGAGGATGGGTTAGCCTGGTGGTGGGTATTGAGGAGGGCACATTCTGCATGGAGTACTGGGTGTTATGCACAAACAATGAATCATGGAACACTTCATCTAAAACTAATGATGTGATGTATGGTGATAAACATAATAAAAAAAACCCAAAAAAACAAAAAATAAAATAAAAGTTGGGAGATCTGGAAAAAATTAATTTATTATAATTTTTTTTAAAAGATTTTATTTATTTGAGAGAGAGAGAGATAGTGAGAGAGAGCATGAGCAAGGGGAGCAAAAGGAAGAGGGAGAAGCAGGCTCCTCACTGAGCAAGGAGCAGGATGTGGGACTTGATCCCAGGATCCCAGGATCATGACCTGAGTTGAAGGCAGATGCTTAAACAACTGAGGTAAGTCCCTCACCTTAGTTTATAATTTATCCAAAGATGTTTGTATTTATACAGCTATACACCTTGGCCAGAATCATAAAAACAGTTCGAAGTCTTAAAATTTCTTCATTTCAGGAAAACAAGATAGTTGAGGAAACTCTCAAATTGCTAAAATCACGTTAAAATATCAAGTCATCTAACTTAATGGCCTTAAAAAGGAGAAGAGGGATTGACACAGAATCCGTAAAGCCTTATACACCATGTTAATAATAAAGTGAATTAAGTGCTGAGTAGTTTTAGAAAAAGGGGTTTGATTTTATAAAGCATTTAACTCTCAGTAAGTAGCTACTAGATGCCAGAATGTACTTGAGTTATTTCATGTAGTCTTCAGAGGAGTTCTGCCTGATAGTGAGTGTTGTCATTATAATTTCACATTTGGGTAAACTGAGGCTTAGATGTATAATGCTGCTCAGTAAGTAACAGTGCTGAGTTGCTTATGTTTTCTAAGTACTTGTGAACCCTTGCTGTTTCTATCAGGCCATATGAAGTGACAGAAGTATTAATAAATGCCAGTAATGAAGAGATCAATGGGCATACTTCGACTTCCACTTAAAATAGATACCGTACCTAAAGGTTCATCTTTTTCTATTTCCTTTCCATTGAACTTTGAGTTACCATCGCTTATTTCTTTAATGATTGTGTTCTTCCTCTTTTTATATGAATTCCACTGTAGTAGGTGCTGTGTCTGAGGATAATGAAACATTTACTTATCTATTTTATGCATGTTTTCTAAGTAAAGTTCATATCACTAATTTGTATTCCATATGTCTCAATATTATTCACCTCTTCCCTGAGACTGTTGGATTTTCGTTCTTGATCGCTCTCATTTCTGTAGGAATAGAACAGTTTAGTAACAAGATTAAGTGTGCAGTAAGAGAGAAGAGGCCAGGAGATCAAATCAAATCCCCTTTGTTAAATTTACTATGTTTCTGTGTTGATACATAAGCTCCAAAAGGGTATGAGATGTTCGTGAGAATAGATTCACAAATAGATATTAAAACCTAAGTCACATCACTCACACCAAAATCTGTAAATTTTTTTGTTCCATCTATTGTTTGAGTCCTAGCCAAAAGAACAGTCCTTTATCTTGCTACAGAGAATGTTCATAAGCCTCCAACTTTTAAATATCACTCTTGGGGCTCCATAATGAGAATAGAGAGAAATAACAAGTAAGTATAAATTGATGGTATTGTATTTTCTGTCTCTAAAACCTGGAAACAATGAATTTATATTATTTGGAAAAAAAAAAATACTGGTTGTCTTGGTTACCAGGGAATGTATTTCATTAAATAGAAACAACTCTTGAATTAACAAAGATTGTTTACTTGAAATGCATAAGGATATCCTAATGGTTTGCATGGTTATCATTAACTATTTTAAATGTGACTATAAAATCAGAAATTCTACAGTGATTCCTTTTTATTGTCCCTTTTTGAAGGGATATGGTTCCTATGACCATCATTTGGAAGTGGTGTTACCAAAATAAACCAAATGAAGAAAAAGTTACAAGGAGTTTATGTAACCGAGAAAACCAAGAGAATTCTTTTTTTAATTTAATTTCACTAGGGACTCTCTGGGGGCAATCTGAGCCTTGGAAATAGAAACAAGCTTAAGCTTTAGGTGGCCGTATATCCTAGATGCTGCTCAGGAGCCCGTAAACAACCTCCTGTGATTTCTGCTCACGTGAAGGTGTTAAATGTACAATTGTTGGTAAAAATAATTTAAAAAGAAAAGCTTGCGGTGATACTGGCAAGTATAGAATTTGCCATTGTTGTTTGTGAGTTCCCATCTCAGACATTCTGCAAGTTTATTAATCTGTTTGCTTCTGCAACAGAAAGTAAAAAAAATAAATAAATGTTAGAGAAATGAATATGGAGGAGCCAGTCCCTTTTCCAATTTAAGAGTAAGCCTGAGGGGGCGCCTGGGTGGCTCAGTCATTAAGCGTCTGCCTTCGGCTCAGGTCATGATCCCAGGGTCCTGGGATCGAGTCCCACATCGGGCTCTCTGCTCGGCAGGAAGCCTGCTTCTCCCTCTCCCACTCCCCCTGCTTGTGTTCCTGCTCTCGCTATCTGTCTCTGTCAAATGAATAAATAAAATCTTAAAAAAAAAAAAAAAGGAGTAAGCCCGAGGGTCATATACTTACACTTATTGTTCTGAAAAGGCAATTTTCAAAATAGCCTTTTATTCTCGGATGGGTCATTACCCACTGTGGGAAATCTCCCCTAAGTAAAGGCAGCTACAGGGTAGGCACTGAAAAGCCCCCCGTGTTCGGGGACGTGCTAGGATTGTGTAATGGCCCATTGTTTCTGGCGGTGTGGGTGAGAGTGTCAGGAGTCACTGTAGTTGAAGATGGTCACCCACCCAAGTCTGAAGTTAGCTCAACCTTGAGGGAAAAGCCCCATGCTTTCATCTGTCCCGGTAGTGTTATGCCTTGGTTTTCCTCCACCTTGAGGAGGGAGTTCTGAGAAGAGGAGTGCTAAGACAGAGTCACAAAAAGGATTGAATTAGTACTCTCAGGCTAATTTAATCATTGTAGCTTCAATATGTGTGTGCCGTGAATAGAATTCTCAGTTATTATTTACTCACGGAGCTTAGGAGAAGAGCCGTTTTAACTTGTAGGTGGGGTGGGAAGGGAATTAGGTGCTGGCCACAGGCCTTTGGGCTTCAGGGGGAAGTACCTAGAGACTCCATGCAATGCAGTATCCAGGAAACCACAGAGGGGATGGTGAATGTGAATGGTATTTCTCCTCAGTGATTGCTTATATATTAAGGAAAAAGTACAGTCTAGTAGGAGGAAGGGAAAGGTAATGATATGCTCTTCTATGAATTCACACTCCATTAATATAGTCTTACTAAGTTCTGCAGTGATATATGTTCCAAATCCAGTAGCCTATTTGCATTCTTCATACTACTTAATTTCTCTATCATATTTCACACCAGGGATATCTAGCTATATGGAAATCTTTTCCCCTCTGGATTTCTCCCATTCATCTCAGCGAAAACACTCAAAATTTCAGTGTCCTCAGAACATTGCGACTGGCTTGCATCCATAGACAAATTTCTTGTATTTAATCTATTAAGGACAACTCCCATCCCCACTTCCCTGCCCACCCACTGAATAAGAAACTCAAAAATAACATAATAAATCAAATGTGTCTCCTTTTGAATATATAAGAAAAGTCTCTGAAACTTACTATCTTTTCATGTTTTGTCTTCTTTTTGTGGATTCTCTTCCAGTTAATCTTCCTGCTTAAATTTTGGTGGTTTTCAGAGTTTTATCCTTGGTCCTATTCCACTGATTCTCTGAATACCTTCTCTGGATGGTCAGTGCCATGCGTGGGACTTTTATTATGACAGTGATTGCCAAATATAACTATAATTCTAACGTTTCTTGAAATCTTGATCCATAATCCCCATCTATTGGATATCTTCCTCTCAGTGTTGATCACACCCCTCAACCACAGCACGTGCAAAGCTCAGCTCATTGTCTTATCCTCCAAACACCCCTCCCTTATTTCATTGTCTTAGTTAATACTGTCAGTCACTTTGCAGAACACTTTTTAATGGGCTGAACTTAGGGATTTGCAGACATCCTATTTTGATTCTCATCTTCGTGGTTCAGGAGAATTAAACACTCCAATGACAGTTGGAGTGTGAAAGAGAAGAAGAAGAGTTTTAAGAACCAAGGCCTATTTATGAGGAGTTGGGAAATATAATTGTGTCTAGGGATCCCTGTCCAAATGACAATAAGGATCTTGGCATTCATAGGAAAATGAGCACCAGCCATATCTTTTTCAGTAATGTCTTCAGATTCTCCCTTCCTCATCCAGCCAGAAGTCTTAGATACAAGATTAGCTGTTACTATGGTAGCACAGCATTCCCTGATCAGGGCTTAGAGTTTTGAAGGGCTCTCCCACAAGTCCTTGGCATTAGACACACAACGACTTCTAATGTATTGTCGCCCCTTCAACTTTTCCATTAGATTTTGGAAGGGATTCACATTTTATCTCTCATTACCTAATTTCCTCCAAAGACCCAGCTAGTGAAGTGAACTACTATTTATCAACTGCTGTTTCTTAATTGCAGAGAAAATATGAATGAATCAGGCCATAGTCCTACCTGGGTCATGTTGACCAGGAATCACCAGTCATTCGCCATCTTACGATGAGGCTGAGGTCTCTGGGTTCAGTGGTAAAAGTTAATGGAAGCTGTAGCCACCACAAGCAGAATCTGCAAGTATCGAGTTCCCTCAGGAATAATGGCTGGAGTTCTTTATTTGGTACTAAATCTCCATTCAGCTGAGGTAGTAACTGAAGCAAAAGATCAAAGAGTGATAGAGGAGGGAAATTATAAATACTTAAAAGGTGTCCATGTCACTTTAGGATACTGGTTTTTTCTTCCATGCGATATATGTATATTGAGAGTATGGTGATAGTGGTAAAACGTATCACTTGCTCAATATGTTAAATAATACTCCTCTGGAAGCGTGGTGGAACCACAGGAAGAATGCATGTCTCCCAGAGATCCTGGACTTGGATCTGGAAGTGTTAACTGAGGATATCTTGAATGTATGCTTTTTACAAAGTAGCTACATGCATTTTTGTTGTCATTGTTCTATGAGGGCTACTTGAGTGAGGTAGGATTGAGTTTGTTCTGCTTGGAAGCACAAATAAGAATACTTACTTGGCATAGCCAAAGGTGAGACTCTGTAGTAAATATTTGTCTTTTTAGTCATAAATCTCTATCTTACATTTGGACAAGCATTCATTCACCTTATGTGTCAGAGATGACTCCAGTCTGTAAAAGCTGAAAATGCCAAACACTCTGCTTGGCAGTCTCCTTTCCATGCAAGGCACATGACTGTATCACTACCCATCAATCACCAGGAGATAGACTTTCAGTCAGTAACTTGTGACATAAAGAGAGAAATCAACCATCGAACATACTTTCGGGATGGTCAAACTACGCAGTAGAAATGGCATGGCAACTGTGGTGGTGAGATCCAGTGGCCTCCATCAAGCAGTACTTACTGTGGAGTCTGGCTTAGCGGAGACAGCAGTGATGTTTATGGTGGTCTATTATAATGGCCTGATTCTAGATGTTGTGGACCTTGTATTCTAGGTCCTCCAGTTGTCCTGGAGATTAGGAGCTAACTAATATCCTTTTCATAAATTACTGTTATTTTTTGTTTTATGTGGCTAGAGTTAATTTCTATTGCTTTACAAAGCTAAATACCCAGCTCTATGTATTTTTCTTTTTTCTACTCGGATTTCTCACTTCCCTCTCGTCCCATTTAAGTACTTATTCAGCCTTCTTGCCACATTGCCTAAGGAAAGGGATACAACTGGGTTGAGCAAAAATCCCGGCTTTGTTTTTGAAAAACGTATGCTCCGGAATGGGATTGATAAAATGTCTGGGACAGAATCAAGGTTTAGTATAGGTCATCTCAAATTAGAAATTTTTGAGGACTGAGAGAAGGAGAGTTAAGGATGGAGACATGGGAGAGATGTCTGTGCAAGCTTTGCTAACATGCCCTTAGCAAGGCAGCAAGACCCCAGGGAGGAAGTAGCTGGGGAGTGCAACTAGGTAGATGAGGTCATGGGTGGTTTTAAAACAAAAGATTGCTGTGTCCTAAGCAGGGCATTTTTTAAGCTGTGAGTTCTGAAGTGCTGAGTTGATGGGAGGCGAACCTTGTTTGGACAAATGAATCAATGATAAAGGCTGTTTTCCCAAAATTTGGCTTTGTGAGGGTCCCTAGAACTTCTGAGAATTTGAGGGAGACTAAAAGGAAACATAAAGACAGACTGGGGTTCCTATCAATGAAGTGAGATAGGAATTCAAATAAAAAATTGAGTCAAGAAAAAGTAAAATCATAATTTCTACATTCCTGAGTTTTGTGAACTGAAAATTACATCCACTAGGAAATTGTTAAAAAAGAAATGAGAGTCTTAAAGTTCCAGAATAAAATTAAGGAATTTTAAAAGATAATCTTGGATTAAGGAAGCCATTATAAAAACATGACACCTAGAAATGTAGCAGTTAAGAGATTGCTGCATTTGAAGATTTAAATTTTAAGTCTCTACATGGTAAATCCTGTGTCATATAAAAGATGATTTATTAAATGTTTAGGGTGCTTTTACAAAGTATTGAGAGAAAGACCATGGTGCAATAAAAGGTGAACTGAAACATAAAATAGCAAGTTACAGCAAAAGAAAACTCAAATTTTTTTTAGCCTATGAAGATACATTCAGTATTGGTGAAATTATTAAAGTAGAAATGAAAATGTTGAGAAGTTATTTTTTTTCTCTTTTCAAATACTATTGACAATAGTAATAAGGCTGTAGTAACAATAACAACAACAATAATAATAAAGGTTTACTGAGCATTTACTGTATGCCAGGTCCTGTCCTAAGTGCTTTACATTAATCGAGTTATTTAATCCTCACAAAATCCTAAGGGATTACTATTTCCCCCTAGAGTTTAACATTCATGGATACAGGTAAATTTGTCTGCTGTGTCCTAAGCAGGGCATTTGTAAATTTGTAAATTTGTCTGCTTTGTTTACTCTGAATCGGTAGTACTTAGGAAAGTGCCTAGCTCATAATAGGTACTCTGTATATGTTGACTGATAGAATAAGTTTTTGTTTTTCAAATGACAAACCTGGGGCATGGAGAAGTTAAGCATGTTGCCCAAAGACACAAAGCTCATCAGTGGCTGAAATAATTTTTGCTATCAAGCAGTCACTCACCAGAGTATGAACTCTAAATCACTATACTACTTCACACAGAAAAACATTAAGTAATACACAATATCTGAAAGATACGAGTGGAAAGACATTATCTTTACAGGGCAATTGGCAACACATATCAGAGTGAAAAATACACCCTTTAACTCAACAGTTCTACTGGGGACATACTCATGTGTGTGAAGATTTACTTTGAACTGTATTCACTGGTGTTTTCTCTTTGTTGACAAAGGACTTTAAAGAATCTAAGTGTTCAAGGGCCCCTGGGTGGTGCAGTCATTTAAGTGTCAGATTCTTGGATTTCAGCTCAGGTCTGATTTCAGGTCTGATCTCAGGGTTGTGAGATCAAGCCCTATGTCAGGCTCTGTGCTCACCATGGAGTCTGCTAAAGTTTCTCTCTCCTGCTTGCTCCCTCTCTCTCCCTCCCCCTCTAAAATAAATGAATAAATCTTAAAAAAATTTAAGTGTTCATATATACGGTTGAATACATTGTGATGCCACTCTGCAATGGAGTGGTTAAAAACAAGTTATTCTCTATGTGTTGATTTGGAAAGATTATCATAAGGGGAAAATGCAAGGACCAAAACAATTAATGTATTCTGCTTCTATTTGCCAGAATGAATCCAGTGTGTTCTATTTCTATGACTCTGTGTCTGTACCTACACATATCTCTTGGACACACATAACACATACACCATATGTAAGCTTACAGTCTTTCTTGGAGAGGAACTTGGAGTCTGTTTATGGAAAGAGGCATATATTGGATTGTATACGCTTTTGTAGTCTTTGAATGTGACCATGGACAACCATTACTTTTTTAATAAAAAGCTAAAGCATAAACAATATTTGCACGTATCCAAATACATTGATGTCAGTCTATGAAAATGTTCTCCATGGAGAAATGAGAAGAGTAGGAGGGCAGTAGAATCAGAGGCAGGAATGCAGAGAAGGGAACCTTTCTTCTTTGATGTTGAATTTTTTATAACAGGAATATATAATTTAAATTACATTTTAGAATGAACTTCTGGCTTTTCCTTTTAATCTGGAAGTACACACATGTGTAATGAGTTTAACTCTAAAGACAAAATTTTAAAGTAGGTTGAGACTAGAGAATTGGAATTGTTTTTAAGGGTATAAAGTTTTACAAATTTTGAAGATGCATATTCTATGATCCATTCATGTAAATGTGGGTGCTACTCAACAATCAGTGAAAACTATGATTATTGTACACTCCAATTCTAAGTTTTATTGTGAATGTTTACTTAAGATATTATAGTCTTTTAGCTCAGGACCTAGTATTACTGTACTATGATAAATGAGATGAACTCTAAGATATTTTGGAGAATTTTAAAGTTAAAAAAATGTGGCAGAACCATGAGAGACTATGGACTCTGAGAAACAAACTGAGGGTTCTAGAGGGGAGGGGGGTGGGGGGATGGGTTAGCCTGGTGATGGGTATTAAAGAGGGCACGTACTGCATGGACCACTGGGTGTTATACGCAAACAATGAATCATGGAACACTACATCAAAAACTAATGATGTAATGTATGGTGATTAACATAATATAATAAAAAAAATTTAAAAAATTAAATAGCTGAAAACAAAAAGAAAAAAAATGTGGCAGAACTGCTGTTGCCATCTAGAATTTTTTAAATTGTGATTTTCCATAAATTCTAAGAAAAAAGGTGTTTCCACTTCACCTATTTCTGCCACCCTATATAACTTTATTGCTTAGGCAGTAGCCAAGGATAAAAAAGATGTTTTTTGAAATACCCAAATGGCATCATCTCCTTCTTGTACTTCATCTTCACCGGAAAGGATCCAAGTAAATTATGTAAACAGACTGAAAGGTCGAATGCAGTTAAGTGAGCAAGAAGCAAAAACAATTTCATGTGTTTTGTAAACATGCCAAAGATGCCTCTGATGTAGATCGGTCAGTTATGTAAGCATACATTCACCTCTTCATACATTCATCCATTAGGCCAGTAGGACACTTAATTAGGATTTTCAGAGGCTAAAAACCTGATAAAACCCATTTAAGCAGGAATAAAGTACGTAACAGAGCATGTACTCTCATGCTTATAAGCAAATGTTATAGCAGGCTAAAAATGGAAAAACAGGATAGTCTTATATTTTTAATAAACTATTGAAGAGACATTACAAAATAAAGGGTGATTATCATGATGAGAACTGTCAAGGCAGACTCACCCCTTGGTGGGTGATTTAGATAGAGATTGAAATTATAATATAACTCTGCTAACACTGAAGGGACTCTATAGAAAAAATTCTATTCTCAAGTCCTAGAGAGAGAAATGTGAGGAAAACTCTTTTTATTTCTCAAAATAATTGGAATCTTAGGGGAAAAAAGGCTGTAATTGGAAGAAGGTTCTTCAAAAGTTGAAACAGTTGACGTTATAGATCGTGTGAAAGATTGAGACCCTTCAAAGGGGTGAAGATACTCTGAGCAGCAAACACAAGCCGGAGAAAGCTAGTGGTGAGTGTAATGAGGGAGTTGGCTTGACAGCTGATGAACTGCTCGGAGTCCATTTATTTACTTTTTATTTTTTTAAATATTTTTATTTATTTGACAGAGAGAGAAAGTGCACAAGCAGGGGGACAGGCAGAGGGAGAGGAAGAAGCAGGCTCGCTATTGAGCAGGGAGCCTGATGGACTCAATCCCAGGACCCTGAGATCATGACCTGAGCCGAAGGCAGGTGCTTTGCTGACTGAGCCACCCAGGCACCCTCGGAGTCCATTTAAAGTGAGATTGGGTGCTCACAGGAGAGCCTGGAATGCTAGACTCCTTTAAAGTTTGATCCAAAAGACAATAACGGTTCATTACTATTCTTGAGCACAACAGAATGTTAACAGAAGTCTTTTGAGGAGGATAATTTATTGTGGTTAGAAAGACTATGTGAAACAAGTTATCCAGGATTGTTTTACAATAGACAAAACAGAGAATGAAAAAAAGACTAGAACAGTAGAATGGCTCTAAATTTGGATACACAACTCAAAGCTGAGGTATACTATAGAGAAGGGACTGAGACATGCTCCATTCGCAGATGCGCTGGCTGTTATATAAAGTATTGACCTTACTGGAAAATCTCTTCATACTGCCTGTCTTCTTTGGAGGTTACAAAAAATGTTCGAAGGAAGGAGAGATATCCCAAGAGACATGAAGAAAAAGTGTAAGAGATTGAAAGCAAATGAGAGGAAGAGATGCACCCAGAGAGAAAGATGAGACAGGTAGAGAAAAAGATAGAGGCAGAGAGAGGCAAAGATGTGAGTGGAGAGGAGAAGACATTAGATTTTCTTACCTTGTTTTTTTCCCCTTATTCAAACTCTAGGACCTCTGTACAGCCTGTTTGCTTTTGGAAATTCCTTTTGTATCTAGCACATAAAGATTATCTACACCATTCTAGCCAACACCGGAGGAGTGTGGGATGCAAGGAAGTTTCTAAGATGACCATCATACTCTGGATCTTTCTCATTGCCAGACATGATTTTTCAGATATTCTACCCTTGGTGGATGCCCTTGTTTGACTTACATCTGTGACTGGGGGACAAACCTCCATTTTTTTCCCCTTGAAGATCAGAAAATTGTGTCTGCTGATGGTAGATGTTGGAATTGGAGCCCCGGTTCTTCCCGTGTATCTGTGAGGCTCTGTGGCAGGGATGAGACTAGCTTCACCTGGGTGTTCCTGTCCCTGGTGCTGTGGAGAGGGCTTTAAAGATGCCAGGGAGGTTTCAAATATATCCGTGGGTTGAGTTGACCTTATCTCCTGCATGATAGCGTATAAATCTACTGGATCCCATGGAGGAAACTGCAGTATAAACATACTACGTACTTTGCTCCAAAGACAGAAAAAAATGACATAGACAGTGAGGTATGGAGTTAGAATTAAAAATCTGCCAATCTGATTTGAGTCAGAAGTGGCTTAAGTAGCACCTGAATGAGTACAATTATATATTTGGTAAAGAAGTGGCAATAAAACAGAATTAGAATCTCTGTCTAATCATACACATTTTTTTCTTTATGTGGAGGGATTTTAAGAATGTTTTCATATTAGAAGCAGGGGAGGGGCACCTGGGTGCTTCAGTCGTTAAGCGTCTGCCTTCGGCTCAGGGCATGATCCCGGGGTCCTGGGATCGAACCCCGCATCGGGCTCCCTGCTCCACGGGAAGCCTGCTTCTCCCTCTCCCACTCCCCCTGCTTGTGTTCCCTCTCTCACTGTGTCTCTCTCTGTCAAATAAATAAAATCTTTAAAAAAAAAAAAAAGTGGGGGAAAAATGGCCTACATACAAAGGGAGCATTTTCCTTCTTATATCCTATCTTCATGTCTTCATTTTTGGGCAAGAGTCAATATAAATCATTTAGAAATAGTTTTGTTCACATTGTTAGTGTTCATTATGAATGTCCATAAGTATGTCTCAGTAGACTATTTGAGAAATAGTCTATTGATGAGGATTTGCTTTTTTTTTTATATGAAGCTATCATGACATGGAAAGCTAAATGGCTTATTCTCTTGGGTAAACATAACTATATTTGTCAAACACTTATGATAGGCCATGAAGGCACTGTGCTAAATGCTAAATATGTGTGTGTGTGGTGTGTATACATAAATATACGGCTTTGTTAAATTGTAATTTAAAAAAATAAGTGCCGTGTGCTATTATTTATTTTAGAGATGAGAAAAATGAGGCACAGAGGTTCTATGATCTCAGGTCACAAGGATTTGAAGTCATAGAGCTAGGGTTAACCAGTCTGATGCCAAAGGTAATGATTTTTAATGACTACCTTAATCTGAATTGGGGCATCTTCTTTGCATTGTGCATTGTCATACTGATTTTCTAGATAAAATATTTTCTCTCTCTCTCTCTCTTTTTTTTTTTTTTACTTTTTATTTTTAGTGTCAGCACAATACTTGGTATTGTGGTTTCTAGAACAGAAGAAGAGTCTGCTAAAAGATTGTATTTCTACAATCTTGCATAGTATTTGAAATTCCACATAAGAGAGCTTGATTTCTTTTGTCTAGGATTCCTTTAAAATACCAGTAATTTTGTAGAACACTTTAGATTGTTTCCACTCATTTCTTACTTAATAGAATTAAAGTTTCGGAACCATTGTGACCCTTCCTTTTTATGGGAAAGAAGGAAGGAAACCGTGTGCAAACATTGGCTGCTTGCAGTATCTCACTGAGCAGGAAAAAGGGAAAATGGGAACAGTTTTGCTTATATTTGACCCAAACGTTCTGTTTCTGGCTCTCTTAAAATTCATTATAAAATTTTACAATTATGTCTCCAATATGCTAAGGTTTGACTCATCGGCTTGGCTTCTCCAAAGCCTTCCAAATGCTCCATAAGACCATTATAATCAGGAATTCTAGGAGTCATCAAAAAACATTGCGATATGTTAAGAATAATATGCCTTTAAATCGGGTCTGAGTGGTTAATTTAAAAAAATTAATTAAAAAATGATTTGCTAAAATAAAATATCTGCAGCAAGCTTAACTCAGATTATCTTCAAATACCGGAAAGTAAGAAACTTGTCAAGAGAAATTAAAAAATGTCAAACAAGAAAAGAAAAAAAATCAAATTTATCATGAGTAAAAAAATTTAATGAAGAGGGGAGGAGCAAGATGGTGGAGGAGTAGGAGACCTGGATTTTGTCTGGTCTCAGGAAATCAGCTGGATAGGGATCAAACCATTCTGAATACCTACAAACTCAACAGGAGATTGAAGAAAAGAATAGCAACAACTCTCTCAACAGAAAAGCGACCACTTTCTGGAAGGTAGGACATGCAGAGAAGTGAATCTGGCGATATTCGGGAGGATAGACGGCGGGGGAGGGGGCCTCTGTTGGCCACTTCTGGCAAGTGATAGAGCCATGGAGCACAAAACCAGAACTTTTAGAAGTCAGCTCTGCTGAGGGATGTCACTCCAGTGGCTAAGCGGGGGGTGGAACCCTCGTGGGACAGTGTGGCCTCAGGACCCTTGGGGTCACAGAAAGACTGGGGGTGCCTGAGTGTGGCAGAGCTCCCAGGGATCGGAGCAGGGAAGCCAGCTGCAGAGACGGAGCCAAGGCATGGGCGATCAGCTCGGGGTTCCCATAAACTGTGATCCGCGGCATAGTTGGGCCACTGCTCCTCCAGCAGGGACCCAAGAAGCGGCAGATCCGGGGAGACTCCCCTTCCTCCCCGGGAGGAGCAACATGGGAGCACACCGCAGGGATCTGCTGGGTTTGGAGACTCCACACGGGGTCATGTGCCAGAGATAGAAATGCTGGGTGACAGGCCGGGTGAGCACGGAGTGTGGCTGGAGACCGGGGAGATGGGAGTGACTGATGGCTTTTCTCTGGGGGTGCACTGAGGAGCGGGGCCCTGAGTTCTCGGCTCCTCCAGGGCAGAGATTGGGAGGCCACCGTTTTCCCTCTCGTCCTCCAAAGCTGTATGGAAGCTTGCAGGGAACAAAAGCTCCCAAAGGCAAACCCGAGCAGATTATTTAGCACGGACCAGCAAGGGTGGGGCAATTCTGCCTCCAGCAAAGACATTTGGGAACCATGGCAACAGGCCCCTCCCCCCAGAAGATCAGTAAGAACAGCCAGCCAAGACCAAGTTTACCGATCAATGAGAATGGCAGAACTCCAGAGCTAGGGGAATACTTCACACAGAATTCATGGCTTTTTTCCCCATGATTCTTTAGTCTTTCAAAGTTAATTTTTTTTTTAACTTTTTAAAAAAAAATTTTCTTTTTCCCTTTTTTCAACCAACATCTTATCAATCCTTTTTTTTTTTTTTTAAAGATTTTATTTATTTATTTGAGACAGAGAGAATGAGAGAGAGAGAGCACATGAGAGGGGGGAGGGTCAGAGGCAGAAGCAGGCTCCCTGCCGAGCAGGGAGCCCGATGCGGGACTCGATCCAGGGACTCCAGGATCATGACCTGAGCCGAAGGTCCCTTAACCAACTGAGCCACCCAGGCGCTCTTATCAATCCCTTTTTTAAAAAATCTTTTTTATTTTTAGAGTCATATTCTATCCCTTCATAGTAGTTAACCTTATTCTTGGTATATATATATATATATAAGTTCTCTCTTTAAAATTTTGGGAAACAGTTTCTTCTAACAGATCAAAATATACCCTAAATCTCTAGGGTATGGCTTTGTTCTAGTCTCCTGCCTGATCACATTATCTCCCTTTATTTATTTATTTATTTATTTTTTAAAAAATCCTCTTCTTTCTTTTTTCAACCAACTTCTTATCAATTCCTTTTATAAAATTTTTTAATAATTTTCATCTTTACAGTCATATTCCATCCCCTCATTGTATTAACCCTTATTTTTGTACATATATAAGTTTTTCTTTCTTTAAAATTTTGGGAGGCACTTTCTTCTAACAGACCAAAATACACCCAAAATCTAGTGTGTGGCACTGATCTATACACCAGCCTCATCATATTTGATCATATTCTGGGTTTTTTTTTTGTTTTGTTGTTTGTTTTTATCTTTTCCTTTTCCTTTTTCTTCTTTTTTCTTTTTTCTTTCTTTCCATTTCTTTTCCCACGGTTTCAGGTCTTTTCTGATTTCTTTAGTGTATATTTACTGGAGACATTGTTACCCTGTTAGCATTTTGTTCTCTCATTCATCTATTCTCCTCTGGACAAAATGACAAGATGGAAAAAATCACTTCAACAAAAAGAACAAGAGGCAGAACTGATTGCCAGGGGCCTACTCAATACAGACATTAGTAAGATGTCGGAACTAGAGTTCAGAACGATGATTTTAAAGACACTAGCTGGGCTTGAAAAAAGCATGGAAGTTATCAGAGAAACCCTTTCTGGAGAAATAAAAACTAAAATCTAATGAAGTTGAAATCAGAAAGGCTATTAATGAGTTGCAATCAAAAATGGAGGCTCTAACTGCTAGGATAAATGAGGTGGAAGAGAGAATTAGTGATATAGAAGATCAAATGTTGGAAAATAAAGAAGCTGAGAAAAAGACAAACAACTACTGTATCACGAGGGCAGAATTCGAGAAATAAGTGCTACCATAAGACAAAACATTAGAATAATTGAGATCCCAGAAGACGAAGGAAGGGGGGGGGGGGACAGAAAGTATATTGAAGCAAATTATAACAGAGAACTTCCCTGATTTGGGGAAGGAAACAGGCATCAAAATCCAGAGGCAGAGAGAGCCCCTCTCAAAATCAATAAAAATAGGTCAACACCCCAACATCTAATAGTAAAACTTACGAGTCTCAGAGACAAAGAGAAAATCCTGAAAGCAGCTTGGGAGAAGAGATCTGTAATCTACAATGGTAGAAAGATTAGGTTGGCAACAGACCTATCCACAGAGACCTGGCAGGCCAGAAAGGACTGGCAGGATATATTCAGAACACTAAATGAGAAAATGTGCAGCCAAGAATACTATATCCAGCTAGGCTGTCATTGAACATAGAAGGAGAGATAAAAAGCTTCCAAGACAAACAAAAACTAAAGGAATTTGCAAACACAAAACCAGCCCTACAAGAAATATTGAAAGGGGTCCTCTAAGCAAAGAGAGACCCTAAAAGCAACATAGACCGAAAGGAACACAGACAATATACAGTAACAGTCACCTTACAGGCAATACAATGGCACTAAATTCCTATCTTTCAATAGTTACCCTGAATGTAAATGGGCTAAATGCCCCAATCAAAAGACACAAGCTATCAGATTGGATAAAAAAACAAGACCCATTGATATGCTGTCTGCAAGGGACTCATTTTAGACCCAAAGACATCCCCAGATTGAAAGTGAGGGGGTGGAAAACCATTTACCATGCCAATGGACACCAAAAGAAAGCTGGGGTGGCAATCCTTATATCAGACAAATTAGATTTTAAACCAAAGACTGTAATAAGAGATGAGGAAGGACCCTATATCTTACTTAAAGGGTCTCTCCAACAAGAAGATCTAACAATTGTAAATATCTATGCCCCTAACATGGGAGCAGCCAATTATATAAGCCAATTAATAACAAAAGCAAAGAAACACATTGACAACTTCAGTGGGCGGGACTTTAACACTCCCCTCACTGAAATGGACAGATCATCTAAGCAAAAGATCAACAAGGAAATAAAGACTTTAAATGACACACTGTACCAAATGGACTTCACAGATCTATTCAGAACATTCCATCCCAAAGCAACGGAATACACATTCTTCTCTAGTGCCCATGGAACATTCTCCAGAATAGATCACATCCTAGGTCACAAATCAGGTCTCAACCAGTACCAAAAGATTGGGATCATTCCCTGCCTATTTTCAGACCACAATGCTTTGAAACTGAACTCAATCAAAAGAGGAAAGTTGTAAAGAACTCAAATACATGGAGACTAAAGAGCATCCTACTAAAGAATGAATGGGTCAACCAGGAAATTAAAGAAGAATTAAAAAAATTCATGGAAACAATGAAAATGAAAACACAACTGTTCAAAATCTTTGGGATGCAGCAAAGGCAGTCCTAAGAGGAAAGTATATAGCAATACAAGCCTTTCTCAAGAAACAAGAAAGGTCTCAAGTACACAACCTAACCCTACACCTAAAGGAGCTGGAGAAAGAACTACAAATAAAGCCTAAACCCAGCAGGAGAAGAGAAATTGTAAAGATTAGAGCAGAAATCAATGAAATAGAAACCAAAAGAAGAGTAGAACAGATCAACGAAACTAGGAGATGGTTCTTTGAAAGAATTAATAAGATTGATAAACCCCTGGCCAGACTTACCAAAAAGAAGAGAGAAATTAACCAAATAAATAAAATCATGAATGAAAGAGGAGAAATCACAACCAACACCAAAGAAATACAAACAATTATTAGAACATATTATGAGCAACTCTATGCCAGCAAATTAGATAACCTGGAAGAAATGGATGCATTCCTAGAGATGTATCAACTACCAAAACTGAACCAGGAAGAAATAGAAAACCTGAACAGACCTATAACCACTAAGGAAATTGAAGCAGTCATCAAAAATCTCCCAACAAACAAAAGCCCAGGGCCAGATGGCTTCCCAGGGGAATTCTACCATACATTTCAAGAAGAATTGATACCTATTCTTCTGAAACTGTTCCAAAAAATAGAAATGGAAGGAAAACTTCCAAACTCATTTGATGAGGCCAGCATTACCTTGATCCCCAAACCAGACAAAGACCCCATCAAAAAGGAGAATTATAGACCAATATCCTTGATGAACATGGATGCAAAAATTCTCACCAAAATACTAGCCAATAGGATCCAACAGTACATTAAAAGGATTATTCACCAGACCAAGTGGGATTTATCCCTGGGCTACAAGGTTGGTTCAACATCCACAAATCAATCAATGTGATACAATACATTAATAAAAAAGAGAACAAGAACCATATGATCCTCTCAATAGATGCAGAAAAAGCATTTGACAAAGTACAGCATCCTTTCTTGATCAAAACTCTTCAGAGTATGGGGATAGAGGGTACATACCTCAATATCATAAAAGCTATCTATGAAAAACCCACAACGAATATTATACTCAATGGGGAAAAACTGAGAGCTTTCCCGCTAAGATCAGGAACACGGCAGGGATGTCCACTATCACCACTGCTATTCAACATAGTATTAGAAGTCCTAGCCACAGCAATCAGACAACAAAAAGAAATAAAAAGGCATCCATATCAGCAAGGAAGAAGTCAAACCGCACTCTTTGCAGATGATGTGATACTTTATGTGGAAAACCCAAAAGACTCCACCCCAAAACTGCTAGAACTCATACAGGAATTCAGTCAAGTGGCAGGATATAAAATCAATGCACAGAAGTCAGTGGCACTCCTATACACCAACAACAAGACAGAAGAAAGAGAAATTAAGGAGTCGATCCCATTTACAATTGCACCCAAAACCGTAAGATACCTAGGAATAAATCCAACCAAAGAGGCAAAGGATCTGTACTCAGAAAACTATAAAATACTCATGAAAGAAATTGAGGAAGACACAAAGAAATGGAAAAACGTTCCATGCTCATGGATTGGAAGAACAAATATTGTGAAGATGTCAATGCTACCTACAGCAATTTACACATTCAGTGCAATCCCTATCAAAATACCATCCACTTTTTTCAAAGAAATGGAACAAATAATCCTAAAATTTGTATGGAGCCAGAAAAGACCCCGAATAGCCAGAGGAATGTTGAAAAAGAAAAGCAAAGCTGGTGGCATCACAATTCCGGACTTCAAGCTCTATTACAAAGCTGTCATCATCAAGACAGTATGGTACTGGCACAAAAACAGACACATCGATCAATGGAACAGAATAGAGAGCCCAGAAATGGACCCTCAACTCTGTGGTCAACTCATATTGGACAAAGCAGGAAAGAATGTCCAATGGAAAAAAGACAATCTCTTCAACAAATGGTGTTGGGAAAATTGGACAGCCACATGCAGAAGAATGAAACTGGACCATTTCCTTACACCACACACAAACATAGACTCAAAATGGTTGAAAGACCTCAATGTGAGACAGGAGTCCATCAAAATCCTAAAGGAGAACACAGGCAGCAACCTCTTTGACCTCAGCCGCAACAACTTCTTCCTAGAAACATCGCCAAAGGCAAGGGAAGCAAGGGCAAAAATGAACTATTGGGACTTCATCAAGACAAAAAGCTTTTGCACAGCAAAAGAAACAGTCAACAAAAGCAAAAGACAACCGACAGAGTGGGAGAAGATGTTTGCAAATGACATATCAGATAAAGGGCTAGTATCCAAAATCTATAAAGAACTTAAACTCATCACCCAAAGAACAAAGAATCCAATCAAGAAATGGGCAGAAGGCATGAATAGACATTTTTCCAAAGTTGATATCCAAATGGCCAACAGACACATGAAAAAGTGCTCAACGTCTTCGGCATCAGGGAAACCCAAATCAAAACCTCAATGAGATACCACCTCACACCAGTCAGAATGGCTAAAATTAATGAGTCAGGAAACGACAGATGTTGGTGGGGATGTGGAGAAAGGGGAACCCTCCTACACTGTTGGTGGGAATGCAAGCTGGTGCAACCACTCTGGAAAACAGTATGGAGGTTCCTCAAAAAGTTGAAAGTAGAGCTACCATACGATCCAGCAATTGCACTACTGGGTATTTACCCCAAAGATACAAATGTAGGGATCCGAAGCGGTATGTGCACCCCGATGTTTATAGCAACAATGTCCACAATAGCCAAAGTGTGGAAAGAGCCACGATGTTCATCAACAGATGAATGGATAAAGAAGATGTGGTATATATATACAATGGAATATTATCCAGACATCAAAAAAAAAAAAAAAAAGACAATGAAATCTTGCCATTACTGTACTGTGATAAATGAGATGAACTCTAAGATATTTTGGAGAATTTTTTAAAAATGTGGCAGAACCATGAGAGACTATGGACTCTGAGAAACAAACTGAGGGTTCTAGAGGGGAGGGGGTGGGGGGACGGGTTAGCCTGGTGATGGACATTAAAGAGGGCACGTTCTGCATGGAGCACTGGGTGTTATATGTAAACAATGAATCATGGAACACTACATCAAAAACTAAAAAAACAAAAAGAAAAAAAATTTACTAAATGAGATATCTTTAAAGACAAAGATCTTATGTTTTGTTTTAAAAAGACCATCTAAGTAGCTGCTTCTAAGGGAACCATCTAGAACAAAAATGGATCTAAGTAGTTGAACCCATGTAAACCAAGAAATGACTAGCAGAAAAGATGAAAAGTGGGAAATTTTAAGGAAGAACAGTATTTGTTGAGAAATGAGGCAAAGCTTCCAAAAAGATAGGTCATGCTGTACTTTACACCTATAATAGTGCAAACTTTTTGAAATTCAAAAAGCGAGTAGAACTAGAGAAAACAAGAATCATTGTGGAAGCAGTAAGACATATATATATTTTTTTATTTTCAGTAAAGACAAGACCAAATAAACAAAATACCCAAGGATCCACAGGTTTTGAAAAATATAGTTAAGTTTAATACAGTTACCTAAAATTGAGAAACATGTTACTCAGCAAGAGATATCATCTGCCAAATTTAGAAAATAGGCTTGAGGGTAATATTTGCAGCATGAATAATAATGGGTTAATAGCCATGCTATTTAAAGTTCTCTTAGAGACAAATCGTAAGAGACTAAGCTACAGGAAAGAAACTGAGGGGTGTTGGAGGGGAGGTGGGTGGGGAATGGGGTAACTGGGTGATAGGCATTAAGGAGGGCACATGATGTAATGAGCCCTGGGTGTTATATGCAACTGATGAATCACTAAACTCTACCTCTGAAACCAATAATACATTATATGTTAATTAATTGAAATAAAAAATAAAATAGAATAAAGTTTTCCTAGAAATCAACAACAAATCAGGTATATAAAAAACAAAATTAAATTGAGATAGAAAAAAATTTTTTTTAAAGTTTTATTTATTTATTTGACACAGAGAGAGTGAGAGAGAGAGAGCATAAGCAGGGGGAGTGGCAGGCAGGCAGAGGGAGAGGCAGGCTCTGTGCTGAGCAAGGAGCCCGATGTGGGACTCGATCCCAGGACCCCGGGATCATGACCTGAGCCAAAGGCAGACGCTTAACGACTGAGCCACCCAGGCGCCCCAAGATAGAAATATTATTACCTGATGAAAATGATTGGAAATGTTGAAAATACCAAGTGTTATTAAGAGTATGGAGAACCTCAGGGCGCCTGGTTGGCTCAGTCAGTTAAGCGTTTGCCTTCGGCTCAGGCTATGATCTCCAGGTCTGGGATTGAGCCCCATGTTAGGCTCTCAGCTCAGCGGGGAGCCTGCTTCTCCCTCTCCCTCTGCCATCAGTTCCCCCTGCTTGTGGTCTCTTTCTTCCTATCTGTCAAATAAGTAAATAAAATCTTTAAAAAAAAAAAAAAAAGGGAGAACCAGCACTTTGTAGACATTGTAGTAGGAATATAAATGTGGAGAGTCTCTTAGCAAATATTTTGCCAGGATTTATATTTCAAAAATTCTGTCCCATAGGTAAGGTCTAACACATGTCAAAAGGTTAATATCCAAAGGTATTAATTACAACTTTATTTAAAAATGCAAAAAAAAACATGGAAATAAAGTAGGTAAATTGATCATGGAATTAAACAAAAAAAGTGGGGACACCTGGGTGGCACAGTCAGTTGAGCGACAGGCTCTTGTGTTCAGCTCAGGTCATGATCTCAGGGTCCTAGGATTGAGCCCCACCTCAGGCTCCATGCTCAATGGGGAGTCTGCTTGAGATTCTCTCTCTGTCTCCCTCTGCCCCTCACACTCCCAAGCACTCTCTCTCTCTCAAATAAATAAATAAATCTTTAAAAAAAAAAAGTGCTACCATCATACTAAATGTAAAGGATGAGCTAGATCTTTAGGAAATGACATGGAAAGTGTTCAATATAAATTATTACGTGAAAAGAGCAAGATTAAAGAAAAAAATAATGCTTACAAATGTGTGTATATATATTAGATGTGCACACACATATGCAAAGGCGGAAGCATATAGAGATGCACACAGGAAAACAAAGCCCCTGGGGACATACTCACATTTAACATTATTTTGATGCTGACAGGGAAGTGGGTAAGTGGAGGGAATGGGGAAGGACTTAGGTACTTATTTTAAAAGTTTTTTATTACACTAATTTTACAAGTATATATGAATTCTGCAAAAGAGTAATCCGAGAAAGAGCTAAGCTGCATTTGAGCATTCAAAAGACTACCCAGAAGTCACTCTTTTTATTTTGAGCTTTTAAACTTTTTCTTGTATTAAAAAGAGGTGTTCTTTGTTTTTTTGTTTTTTTAATAAGAGATCCTCTAAGGGTATAGAAAAAGAACATCTGATTTGTCTTCTTTTTGGACTCACAGTTGTATCCTGTATCTCAACCGTTGTGAGATCTCCTTTCCACCGGATCGGACTGGTTCTTACCCGGCCCTATGACAAGAGCCATAACTTCCCTAGCATCTTTCTTGGACTTTCCATACACTTTTACCAAGTAGTTCCTTAAAACTGATAAACAGCAACACAAAGTGCTGAGGTTCCTTGTCACACGCCTGTGTGTCCATGTTGAGTCTGTCCCGAAATTTACATATGGCAGGCACACTTTGGAGATTCATCTGTAATCTGGATGTGAAATTTGGAGCTTCATCTATTTGTATGATTTAATACACTATTTTTATGTACCCTTAATGTGTATTATTTTTCCTATTCACTTGGAAAATGCATTTGATATATAATACATACGTAAGATATTTGTTTTGCTTTGAAGAGTGAAGAGCACAGTGCACTCACTACATAGGGCAGTGTGCAATTACAGGGTTCTTTAAAGGATTTTCATTCATCCATTTATTCAAAATAATGTATTAAAGGCTTCCATTACTAAATAGGAAGGGGTAGTTTGCTACAGAGCAACACACATTCAATATTGACTCTCACCTTATGGAAGTGGCCAAATTCTTAAAATACATAAGACACTAGACGTAGATACTAAGCAGAAAGCCTCTGGAAAGTGGGGGGGCGGGGGGGGGCATTTAGTACTTTCACCGAGAGAGGAGGAGGGAAAAATTGGAATTTAAGATCAAAGAAGACAGGTCCTGTTAAATACCTTGTTCTCTTAATTGCATGCTCTAAAGAACCACAGTCCTAGAAGCAAGTAAACAAATTTACAGTGCTATAAACCAACCCAGTCCCTGACTGGATTAAGGTGCTCTGCCCCCCTCAATATGGTTATCCCTCTTGGAAGGAAATAACGTTATCCAGAGTTTCTAAATTTTTTTATATGTAAGGTCTGTTAATAAAAAAATTGCATGCAACACCCCCAAAAGAAGACTAAGAGGGAAAACAAAGGAAAAAAACAAAAAAAACAGATGAGCCAATTTAAGGTTAAAACAACTGATAGCATGAGGAGGCTCCTATTAGACCAAGCGCCCACCCATTCTTCAGATAATCACCATTAACTGTGGATGGAAGTACTCCACACTACCCAAACCAAGGCAAGAAAGACTGTGAATTGTGTAAAAAAAAAAAAAAGCAATGAGTGAATTTCCCTTTTTCATAGCTTCTAGCCTGCAAGCAGACCCCATTCTGTACCCACGTGGCATGACTAAAAAGCTTGAAGAGGAAACCCACAGTATTTCTGGCCAGAAGAACCAGAGAACAGAGTTGTGGGCACTGGAATGAAATAAGAAGCAAAAGCCAAAGAAGGGAAAACCAAAATTCTGCCTATAACCTCTGGCTGATACCCGAACCAAAGGTGCACGGGATAGACTAAGAAGGGCCTAGTTTCGTAGGCAGGAGCTGAATTGGTTGAGTTGCTGCCTACGAGACAAAGTTACAGATAATATCCAGACACATTAATTGTGTGTGAAACCAAAAACATCACTCTTGGGAAGAATGTTACAGCACCCCAAATCCTCAAAATATAACAAACATAACATCCAGGATAGGATGTGCAGTGACCCAAAATTCAAAGAAATAGAATAACATCACCTATTCTCAAGAGAAAAATAAACCCACGGAGAAAGAACTCAGTATGATCCAGATGAGTATGTGTACATCCATTGTTTTTACAAACCAGTGACCAGTACGAAACAGAATTCTAAATACTTATAATAGTAAAACATCATATATATACAAACAAATCTAACAAAAGATGTGCATGGTCCCTCTATACTAAAACCATCAAAACATTAATGAAAGAAAGTTAAAAAGACTTAAAGAGACGTTTCCTGTTCATGTTTTGGAAGACTCCCTATGGTAAAGATGTCTGTTTTCTCTAAACTCATCTGTAGATTCAGTGAAGCTCAATGAAAGTGTTGTAATTCAAGTTCCCATTTGTTGTAATTCAAGGCTGATTCTAGAATTGATAACAAATGTAAAGAAAAAGAAAAAAAAAAAAGACTTGGGGACGCCTGGGTGGCTCAGTTAGGTAAGCCGTCAGACTCTTGATTTAGGTTCAGGTCATGATCTCAGGGTCTTGGGATTCTGCTGGGGGTTCTGAGAGAGATTCTCTCTCCCTCTCCCTTTGCCCCTCCCCTTGCTCACTCACACACTCTCTCTCTAAAATCAATCAATAAATCTTTAGGAAAAAAAAAAGCTGTGGCAATTAGGGAAAGAAGATGAAAAGAAGAAGCAACACCTGCAATGAAGTCAGAAGCCTTCAAGTCAAAAATTATTCTAAGGATGGGGCGCCTGGCTGGCTCAGTCATTAAGTGTCTGCCTTCGGCTCAGGTCATGATCCCAGGATCCTGGGATCAAGCCCTGCATAGGGCTCCCTGCTCGGGGAGAAGTCTGCTTCTCCCTCTCCCACTCCCCCTGTTTGTGTTCCTGCTCTCACTCTCTCTCTCTGTCAAATAAATAAAATCTTAAAAAAAAAAAAAAAGAATTATTCTAAGGATGTAATAATTAAAGTAGCTAACTGTCCTCAGGATAAAAAAGAAACAGATGGCTGGAATCAACTGGGGAGTCCAGAAGCAAACCCAATACTTAAAGTCACTTAACTTGTGACAAAGTTTACATTGCTGTGCAGTGGGGACAGAGTGGTGTTTCAATAAACAGTCCTGGTTCAATCGGATATCTGTATTAAAAAAAAAAACTGAAAAAATCCTACTTCATTTCACCCTCCCCCTGTTTCACATTTTACACAAAAATTAACTCCAGCTATTATGTAGATTGAAATGGGAAAGATACAAAACCATCTGGACAAAAAGATTGTCCTTGAGAGTCAGGAGACATCTACGAAACATGCACAAAAGCATGTTTTCTAAAGGAAAATAGAAAGTTCATATATTTCACTAGATTAAAATTAGGAGTGTTCATCAAATTATACACTTAGGAGGGTGAAATGGCAAACTAGTCAGTAGGAAAACATATTTGTGGTACATGTGACAACAGAAGGTTTGTATCTAAAATAAACGAGCTTTTCTAAATCAGAGAGGAAAAAAAAGTTCATAGAAAAATGGGCAAGTCTAGAATAGGCACTTCCTCTTAGCAGACCCACTGGAACAATATTGTTCCTTCCTGTCCTCAGACCATCTAGCCAAACCTTTTTCCACTGCTCTGGAATCCACAGGTCTTCTTCCCTCAAGCTCCTCTCTCTTTACATGTAAACAGAGACAACAGGCACCTAAGTTCTGCCTACTGGAACATACCCCATCATCCATACACGTGTACACATTCTCTTTGAGGGCCTCCAGCGAGTGGGGCTGTGATGTGGCTACAATCGATGTTTGGCCAGCACCAACATAGAGAGTTGATGTGTCTTTGAATCAGTCCTGTGTTTTCTCTTTGTCTGTTCAACTAGTCATTAGGGACCTCCAAATGCCAACTGCTGTGAGATCATTGGTATAATCGAGGTCCATGACATTGGGGGAGGGAGGTCTGAGATGACTCTTCCTGGAATTTACTTGTGTCCTCAGGACATTCTAGGGCTTAATCCCAAATGGACCATTCCTGTTATCCAATGGATGTCTGCTGTGCCCACCTGCGATTTTAGACTTGGTAGCCTTGATAGCTCGCAGCTCACAATTTGTGGCTATGGTGCCTAGGCAATTGGTGTCTCAGGATCAGACACTCAGTCTCCACCGGGGCCAGGTAGCATGCCAGGAACTGTTTTCTGAAGGAATAGCCTTGCTTCTAAGTCTTCGATGTCTGTGCACATGCCCAATTGTAGCACGCCAGAGACTCCAAATTGTATTTTATCTATCCCAGGTATGTCTAGCACATGGTAAACCACTGGGTCATGTGGCCCAAGCAGCCTCCCACTTGTTACTGCATAGCCTGTCATTGCTCTGCTCTCCTCTTAAAACTTGAAATAAAAATAGATTGGAGTAGTATTTCCAAAGAGTATATACTGCTTCTGAAACCAGAAGCAGCCTGCTAAGCTCTGTGCCTCTTAGTGATAGGTAGTGTGAAGTGCTCTTGACCTTGTTGGGGTTATCACAACATAACCAAGAACTTGAAGTTATTGAGTCTGCAGATGTTTCAATTTTACCCAGAATGCTGCATTATTGGTTTTCTTTTTTTAATAGAATTTATTTATTTGAGAGAGAGAGAGAGCATGAGCAGAAGGAGAGAGAGAGAAACAGACTCCCCGCTGAGCAGGGAGCCCGATGCAAGGGCTGGATCGTAGGACCCTGAGATGATGACCTGAGCTGAAGGCAGATGCTTAACCGACTGAGCCACCCAGGTACCTCCCCCCAACCCCTAGAATGCTGTATTGTAGTGAGTCACAGAGGTGACTGTTTCTGAGGCCCTCACTTGGAATATCCTATTGTAATAGTTCTCATTCTGCAGGGCAAGGAGCCAATGTGAGGATTCTGCCAGCTCCCGAATATATCCATCATGATTAGGCATTCAGAAAATGACCACCATGTGGTGTTTTGGATCCCCTGGCCTCACTACGAGATGGACCTGGGCCAGGATATTATTACCCTGGCCTGCATATGTCCTTAAGTAATAGGGGGACTGAAAGAGTGTTTGGGGCCCTTTAGTATCTACAATAGATCAGGTCCTGTATACAAAAGCTTTGAAAGTATCTGGACATTTTTCCCAGTGTTCCTTTACTTGGTAATTGGCTATAGGTTCTCTTTTACAACTTCCGTTAGTATTACAGAGACCCATCCTCCTGCTTTAATCCTCTCCTTCACTCAGTGGGCCCTGGCTCTGAGAACTTGCTTGGGACTGGAAACTGAGCAAGCTAGGGATTGTGATTGTTTCTGCTAGGAGAATAACAACTTATGGTTTTCCCATCTATGTTGCCCCTATGTTTATGTGTTATGAATCTCCATGGGCCACAGTCCCTTGGTTAGCAATCTGGGCTTGCTGCCAGCTACAGTAATTCCATTAGACTTGATTTTTTTTTTTTTTAAATAGGCTCCACATCCAATGTGGAGCCCAATGTGGGGCTCGAACCCACGACCCCAAGATCAAGACCTGAGCTGAGATCAAGAGTTGGACGCCTAACTGACTGAGCTACCCAGGCACCCTCATCAGACTCCAATCTTATGGTAAGTCCTGCGATCTGGCCTCTTTTTATTTCAGAATCTTCGCATCTCAATTGTCAAAGATCCCATTTCTGTAATGCCACCCCTACCACCAGTCTTGTCCAGCAGAGGGCCATTACTGAGCCATTACTGAGCTCAGTGGTGCTTTGATCTCTTCACTAGCACATCTCTTTATGTGTTAGTGCAGGACACGTTCTGTTGTCTCCCTAGTGAACACAATCATTTGTAAGTTCTGGAGTCCTACGTAGTAGATCCATTCCAATATGCTACATCTGTGAGCCTTTTGTTCCCTTTGCTGTCAAGGTCAAGGCAGCTCTAGCACCTTGTGGCAACTGCATGGGTTCTAAGTCATGGGACCGTATCCCCTGTCAGCAAACTCTGCATTATTCAGCTATCTACTGCACCCTGGTTTAGTACATGCAGAGCCTATCCCCAGGCATGTTCTCTCAGTTCCTGCTGGAGCCTATGTGCCAGGTCCTGCAAGTCCTTACAGGAATAATCTCTTTATCTTGTGTGGGTCAGTATTTTCCTGGTTGGGCTATGCTGAGGTTTTGATCCTAGTTATTAGTGTATCAGCCAGAGGGAGAGGTGGGATGGGTCTTGAGAAGGGCAAGTATTTTCTCACAGGATATGTGGCCCAATTGAGGCCATGCATGTACTCTAGATGGGGTGTGTGTAGATGTCTGTGTGTGTGTGTGTGTGTGTGTGTGTTTAGGAGGGAAGCTGCTTTCCCCCATCTAGCTATTTTCATGTGTCAGTTCATCTGTTCTTCTTAGTTAAAATTCTTAAAGATACTATCTGCTTGATCCAGCCCCACTTATTGAACTCTCTAGGTTGGATGTGATAAAAAAGGCATGAACTTTACATTTGGGCTCAATAGTTGAGCAGAGAATGTGTCTGAAAGCTCAGTTCTTTTTTTTATTTTTTAATTTTATTTTACTATGTTATGTTAATCACCATACATTACATCATTAGTTTTTGATGAGTGTTCCATGATTCATTGTTTTCATATAACACCCAGTGCTCCATGCAGTACATGCCCTCCTTAATACCCATCACCGGGCTAACCCATCCCCTCACCCCCCTCCCCTCTAAAACCCTCAGTTTGTTTCTCAGAGTCCATAGTCTCCCATGGTTCATTTCTTTCTCCGATTACTCCCCCTTCAGTTTTCCCTTCCTTCTCCTAATGTCCTCCATGCTATTCCTTATGTTCCACAAATAAGTGAAACCATATGATAATTGACTTTCTTTGCTTGACTTATTTCACTTAGCATCATCTCCTCCAGTCCCATCCATGCTGATGTAAAAGTTTGGTATTCATCCTTTCTAATGGCTGAGTAATATTCCATTGTATGTATGGACCACATCTTCTTTATCCATTCATCTGTTGAAGGGCATGTCGGCTCTTTCCATAGTTAGGCTATTGCAGACATTGCTGCTATGAACATTGGGGTGCATATGGCCCTTCTTTTCACTACATCTGTGTCTTTGGGGTAAATACCCAGTAGTGCAATTGCTGGGTCATAGGGTAGCTCTATTAATTTTTTGAGGAACCTCCACACTGTTTCCAAAGTGGCTGTACCAACCTGCATTCCCACCCACAGTGTAAGAGGGTTCCCCTTTCTCCACAACCTCTCCAACATTTGTTGTTTCTTGCCTTGTCGATTTTTGCCATTCTAACTGGTGTAAGGTGGTATCTCAGTGTGGTTTTGATTTGATTTGATTTGACTTGATTTGATTTGATTTGAAAGCTCAGTTCTAAAGAATTGGGTTTGAGCTTGGCTGGCACCTTGAAACATGACTATGGCAACAAGAGATACTGAGACCATTTCACAATGCAGGTATATATAGAAACCTCTTTTACTGTAACTGCTGTACTGAGTTTAAAGGTACAAAGTAGGGAATGTTAGATATTTTTGTTCTTTTTCCAACATATAAGCACTTGGGAACTGTGTAGGTTCTGGGGTTTGTTTTTGGTTCTAAATCACGCCTGCTATTTCAATTCTGTGTATTAACACTAACAAAATGAAAAGCCAGGGAAAAAGACTTTGAAGTAACTTCCAACTAGGTTTTACAATGCTTGAATGATCATAAAACAAAGTTGATTTTTAAAAATATGTTTAAAGTAGTAATTATGAAATAGAGGTCATTTTCCCCCCTAATTCCTAAGTCTTTTTGCATTGACCCATTATTTTTGGTTGGGACCCACTTTTAGTGTTTTCTCAGTACATCTGGCACCAGGAGGTAACTTTTCAAGTGGGAAAGAGTCTCTGAATAAGTTGCATTTTATAAGTTCTTGAGCTGTGCTTTGCCTCTGAGGATCTGGGACAAAATAATGGGTAGGTCCCGTAGTCAAGGAGAGAAGTACTTTCTAAGTAAATAACAGGAAACCGCTCAGTACACATAGAAGCCATATGGAATAGAAATACCAGAAACCAGCTTTACAGATGAATTTTTGCTTATTGATACAGTTCTCCTGCACTTTTTTCCTTCCTGCTGTTGTTAGGGTGGCTAGGATACAGGGAATCCAAAAGAAATTCAAAACTAGAAAGCTTATTTTTCATTCTTTAACTATAATTAGGTGGTCAGTGTTGACTGGTGGGTTGCTCTTAAACTTCAGGGCAAATGACACGCTGACATTTCTCAAGGTTTGCCTATTATAGCTCATTCTGGATAAAATAAATGAATGAATTTCAAATCCCATTCTTTTGGTTTGCGTTTTCATTTTGTTCTCCAATAAAATGAGGGGCTGTGTGTGTATGTTCTTATACCAACTATCATTTCCTAAAGTCTGAATGCTTATCAATTATAGAGATGACATAGTAGCTACAGAAATTCCTTGATGTCTTATCTATAGTCTGTAAGAAGAGTCAGTTTCAACAGCAAGACTTTATCCATGCACAGTGTGAATCTATATATAATATCTAGATAAAGTTAGATACCTCCTAGGGAAAGAAAATCTCAACTTGAGAGGTAGGAGGGAATAAAAATCCAAATTTTGAGCTAAAAGGAAACTACGCTGCTAGGCTTGTGCTGAAAAGGATGTGTGTGGGAGGACATCTGGGCCACATATTTGGCAAACTCAGGGCAAGAAATGGAATTGTAAAATTCTCAGCGTGTGTGGTGCACCTGAAGGGGGTCCATCACAGCTGGATCAGTCCATGGTTTAAAGAAGGAGAAATGAGTGGCTTTGTCTCTACTATCTCCTATGCCAATGGTTATCAAATGTTTTGGTCTCAAGACCCCTTTATACTTTAAAAAATTAACAAAGCCCCCAAAGAACTTAGTTCGGAGTATTTTAGAAGACACAAGGACCCCCAAGCACATATGTGGTTACCTGTCAGAATGACGATGACAATAGGTGATATCTAGCCTCTGGAAAATTTCACTGTACACTTAGAATGAGCTTAGGAAAGGCAAATAACATATAAGTTATTATTTTTAAATATTTTTAAATTATTTAAACCTCCAGAGGTCCCCAAACTATACTTCAAAAACGGTGGCTCAACACATCATCTGGAAAAACAAGTTTGAACAAAGGGAAACAGACTTTGCTAAATTTAATTAAGTCGTATCGATTTAGTTTATCTTCACTGGGGAAAATGTTCCATTTATGGAAAAACATGTTAACATGATAAGAATTATGTGGGGATGTGTTTTTAAAAAGTAGCAACACAGCCTGTTTTAGGAAGACCAAGAAAACATATGTTTCTCTCTGAAAGGTGGAGGGAAGTCTTGAGCAGAGCAGATTGAGTCTCCTGAGCACAGGGCGCCATGTCCTGACTGTGGTCTCCTGCTAGTGTATCCTGAGGTACTATTACCCTTTACTCAGGAATTAATCTGGACGAATGGATGAACTAGAACATTCGAGGAGGGGACTAGATTCCCGGGCCAGAAGTCCCTCTGAAGGTAAAGCCCTGAGAATCTCTTAAAGAAAACTGGGGATTTACATAGGGAAGAGGAAAAACAGAATTTACCTCTGAGGGAATGAAGGGGGAGACCCTCAGACCGAAAGGTAAAAGCTAGAAAAAAGGAGGTTTCCCATAAGGAGTTCCTTTGTGAAAGACCAACGTTTGGTTTTTTCTTGGACTCGCAAAAGACTCATCATCAGAAGATACTTTTAAAACTATCTCCTCCCTCCTACAGACATCTTTGTTAAAATACTTCCTAGATATTTCCTATCTTTCAGTGAACTGAAGGTTTCAGAAAATAGGGAATGAAGCTCAGGTGTTGTGAGAGAAAAGACAGCATCCTCACTTGTCCCCCTCGCTGAGGTGGCCACGTCAGGAACAGCCTTGTGTGGCAGAGAGCCAGGCTGGGAGTCCCTGGTGAGCTCTGTGGGGAAAGAGTGCAGTGATAATCAACCACAGCACTGGGAGCAGTGCGGGGCAGTGGAGAGCTGTCTTGGTGGTAAGGGAAGAGTGCACGTGAGACAAACCGACCTCATTTTTCAAAGACACCTGCAGGGGATGACCCCTGTCAGCAGAGAAGGGAAGCAGGGAAGAAATTTTTCACTGTTGTTCTTTTTAAAAAGCAATTTCCTTATACATACCTGGGCATTTGCAACTCACTCTTATATTTTGGCCTTTATTATTTTTTAAGTGGGCTCCACACTGGGCAATGGGGGGCTTGAGCCCACCACCCCGAGATCAAGACCTGAGCTGAGATCAAGAGTCAGATGCTTAGCCAATGAACCACCCAGGCACCCCATCATCTTTTGGTCTTTAATGCAGATCTCTGATCCCCTGTTTTTTAGTTAACAGTATATAAATCTAGCAGGCTGGTTCTGAAGGGATTTCTCTTGCATCTCATTTTGAATTGATTGTCTTTTTTGACCCATCTGCTGATTTTCTCAGTTACACATTTATTGAAATGGCAGATAAATCTGTTTAGTGTCTGTGCTAATAAGAAATATCAGGGCTGCTGATCAAACTATTTTAAAATAGTTTATTTAAAATAATCTGGGAGCTATTTCCTGTATTCTTTCCTAGGAATTGCTTTCTATCTTTAGTTAAAGGCAAGGAGATAGAAATTAAATCTTGCAAAAAAGAAATCATACATACCTATCTCATTTTTATTAGGAGGGTATATATTCTAATATTAATTTCTCTTATATTTATTAAAGGATATATATCTTTAATTCAAATATATTAAATATAACAAAATGCATTGTATGTATCAAATAAATGTGTATATTCTTTTTAATTAAAAGAGAGCATCCGATAAGTAGCCCCGACTGTCAGGAAATATTATATACCACATTCAGTGCAGCCGTTCAGGTCTTCAGTCTCTCAAAAAATGTAATTACAAACCCGGCTGGCGTTTGGAGCAGGTACTTTAGCCACATCTGTCTAATACATTTTGTTGCATCTATTAATCTTTTATGCAGTACGTTTAAAAATTCTCTGAAAATAAAGCATTCTTTACGTGTAACTAAAGTATAATTCATTTGTTTGGAGATTCCAGGGGGGCAGAAAAATGTAGCAATTCTGTAGAGAGAACTCCAATTTTAATTCAAAATACCATTGCAGATTACTGTTAAAACCCTTCTCCTGACAGCCTCACCGTGTTGCTGTGGTCTTTTACTTTTACTGCAATATGGCAGATGAATAAGGGAAAAAATAGTCCTTTCTCCCCCCCCCCCCCCCCCCCCCCGCCCTTCTTTCTAGTATTGCATATCAGGAGTTAATCATAAAACAATGGTCTCTTAACATCGCAGAAAACTTTTAATGAGGCAAGACCATTCGGAACTTCAAATCCTTTTTGAATTGAGGAATAGCATAAAAGAACAATGCCCAAGAATACATAGGTGGCAGTATCATGAAGCCTAATGAAACCATTATGGTATGATAGTATTATTCATCACCCATTATTAAAATTCTTCATCAGTTCACAGTGCTTAGTGAGGACCTTCAGTACTTCCCTTATTTTCATCATACGATGTACAAAGCTTTTGCCGTGAGATTTTAATTGATGAGAAAATTAAGCAAAAAGCTGCTCTACTTTCCCCCAGAAGGGGAAGTGTCATAAAGTCATAGATGTATCAAAGATGAGAAACTGTTACTTTTCACGGAATCCTCTGAAGCAGTTTAAATAACTTTTCCTCCTGGAAAGACTAAAAGATCACAACAGAGTGTTTGAAGTCCCTTCACAGTTTTTTTGAGGGCAAAGTGAAGTGGAAAGCAGAAAGGAAAAGAGAAACATTAGCAGGGGCAAGTAGCAATCGTATTAATACCAGTGTGTTAATAGTTTATCAAGATGATAGTCCTGCAAATTGGAACAAATCCTGCATTTATTTTTCTTCTTTTGGATTTATGAAGACATAGGAGTTATTTGCCCATAAAAAAACATTTTCCCATAATCATCCTGTTGTGCTGTATCCTACTTACTTTGGAGAGTGCTCAGGTAGGTCATCATTCTCCTTTTTCATATTCTTTCAACAGATACTGCGTATGCACTTACTAGTTTGTTTGTTTGTTTGTTTTTTTAAGATTTTATTTATTTATTCATGAGAGACAGAGAGAGAGACAGAGGCAGAGGGAGAAGCAGGCTCCCCGCCGAGCAGGGAGCCCGATGCGAGGCTCGATCCCAGAACCCTGGGATCATGACCTGAGCCGAAGGCAGACACTTAACCGACTGAGCCACCCAGGCGCCCCCACTTACTAGTTGTTAAGCACTCCATAGACCCTCTTTTCTAGGCTCTCATGTGGTAGATGGAATTCCATTACTGGTCTCAGTTCTTCACCCTGCCTTGAAGCCTTTCTTTGCCATGTAAATTTCCTAGCTCCTCTCAATGAAGACGGGAGTCCAGTTCCCTGTCCCTTGAATCTGGGTTTTCTTTTTGGCTTGCTACGGGCAATAGTATGAGCTGAAACTGACAGTGTGTCCCTTCCAAGCCTAGCCTCCAAGAGGCATTGCGTGCTTTCCTTTGACTCGTGCACTTGGCTATTTACCATCAGAACTTGCCTGGGTTTGCTGCCGGGAGAACACAATAGCAAAACCAAGTGATGTCTGCACTCCCAGAGTGGCCCAACCTAGATTAGCTGGGAAATCAGCAATCCCTGCAGATGTGAGTGAGCCTCTCTTTCTGTAGATTTTCTGTGGGTGAGCCTCTGTTTCTGTGGACTGCTGAAGCTATTTCATTTTGACACATAAATACCACCTATATTATCAACTCTTTGATATGTTGTATTTACTTTGTAGCCTTTTACTGGGCCAATTTTTATCTATATCCAATTCACATTATAAATGAGAGTATATTCCCTATTGGATGCAGAGTTCTCTATCAGTATATATTTATTTTTTATTAAGTATATTATTTGAATCTTTTTTTTTTAATTTGGGTCTGTTGGATCTGTTGAATTCTTAGAAATTTATATTTTCTTGATAGGATTTTTATGACATTTTCTCAATATGCTTTCTTAGTTTCTCCTAATAACCCCTATCAGTTTTAGCTTTATATATTTCAAATCTTGGATGGTAAGTGAATAGTAATAATTTTCTTGAAAGGTTAAATAATAGTTGGCTGATGGTCATTTTCATGGTTTTCATTTTGTAGTCTATGGTCTTAATATTTTCACTTACTTTAATTAAGACTGATAAATCTTTAGGATACATTTATCAATCTTAAATGAATCTTTTGTAAAAGAGATACTGGAGGATTGAAAATAAAATATTTGATTTTTTTTCTTACTTTGCAAAGGAAATTATTGGTACTTCTTGAAAAGATTAATGCAAGTAGAACAAACTTTCTCTGAGACTGTGAAAGAAATAAGAAAATATAAAATACAAAATAAAAAAGGAAGAGCTATATAGATAACAGAAGTTATAAATTATTAAGGAATACTTTGAGCAACCATATAGGAATAATTCAAAGCCTATGTGAAACTTTTTTTGGGGGGGGAGAAAAATGTGAAATGTCAAAACTAGCACAAGAAGAAAAAAAGTAGACCCCTCAATAGACCAAGGGTTCTTGAAAATCTCGGACTAGTAATGGAAAGCATTTCCAAGACAGCACAGGGCAGACAGAAGGAAGTTCTAACGAATTTTAAGTTTACAGATAATAATTTAAAAAGTCCTGGATACAGGCTATTTAAATATTGCTGCAAAATTAGGGTGTATTTGAAATCTCAATGCACAGAGAAGAAATAAAATCATATCCGTTTCATAAATGACCCTCATAATAAAAATCCTAAGTAAAATATAGCTGTATTTTCAGTAGCGAATATACCATGACCAAAGGTTTATCCCCATAAGGTAGGAACATGACAGAGTAATAAATTGTCTTTTGGGAGTTAGCACTTTGTGGCACTTATGAGAACTCTCTTTTATGCTTACTCTGTCATTTGTAAGAGTTGGGAATCCAGGGGTTTTTTAAAGCATCTGCTTATTATGTTACTTGAACAGAGGTTGTGTTCATTGATTTTCTAATGTTGAGCAATCCCTGCCTTCCCTGGAAAAAAATTGATTTGGCCATTATAGTTTCTTGCTGCATTCGAGGCTATCAGTGTGCTAGTGTTTTATATAGGATTTTTCCATTTATGTTCTTGAGTAAGATTTGCTTATAACTTTACACGTATTACCTTGTGTAGTTTGGGTCTCAAAGATCTAACTAGCCTCATTCATTCTCTGTTCTTTAATTCTATGTTCTGTAGAGAGCTTATATTTGGGGAATGTTATTGCTTGAATTGATGTAGGAACTCACCTCCAAAATGGTTTTGGCCCATGTTTTCTTTTGAGAGAGAGGGAAAACCGTGTGTATTTTTAATCAATTTCCTTAATAGTTATGGAATATTCTTTTTTGCTATATCTTTTTGAGCCACTTTTAATGAATTGTGTCATTCTAACTTAAAAGTTGTTATTACCTATGTTTACAATTCCATTAATTTTAAAAATACCTGTATATTTTTATTATTTTTATTCCTAATTTTTTTTTTGCTTTCTCTTTCTTGTTTATTTCTTGATCATACCAGAGGTTTATCGTTTACATTAATCTTTTCAAGGATAGTATTGGTGAGCATCATAGCATAGATACCAATCAGTTGAAAAGGCACTGGTTGATCTTCTTTGACCTATGTGTTATTTGGAAATATATTTTAAAATGTTTCTAACTTATGTTATGGTCAGTGTTTAACCATTTTTAATACTTACTTAATGGCCTTTAGATTGAGCTTATGGATTAGTGTGTGTGTACATGTTCTAGTAATTACTGAGTATTAAAATTCTTGTGATTATGCACTTGTCAATGTTTACCTGTATTTCAGTCACTTTTTGCTTTATATATTTAAGTCTGCGCTATTAATATATACAATTTTATGAATGTTTTACCTTCCAAATGACTTGAATTGTTTTCCTTATGTATTATCCCTTTTTGTATGCCAACTTGCTTTTTGATTTAAAGTTGTTTTTTATATTCCTAGTTATATTAATCTTTATTTTGTTAATACTTGGCTATTATCTCTTTTTCTGTTTCAGACATTCATCCTCTTTTATTTTTTGTTATTTCATTGTGTTTAATGTGAGTAGTATATAGCTAGATACAAAGATTATCAATTTAGGGAAAAATTTAGGGTTGTAGATGACCATGCCAGCACATATTAACTGAATGTCAACCTTTTTATTCCACATAATATCTCTTATACGGTATCTAATACATAAAAGTATTATGTCTTTTGCATTATATTTCATTTTCTGAATGAAAAGACAAAATTTTCCATGGTATATTACTTTTTAAGTAGAAAATAATGAGCTGAATTGGGTTTATATCAGAGCTCAAGCTGGTTAACCTCTGAGGTGCTGGAAATAATTAGCAGAAATTGATGTTAATCTCTCCCTCTCTTCTGGATAGTTTTGGTAAGTTCTATAGTATGTTTGACTACTAATCGGCTTGTAAAAAATCTCTTTACTTTACCATCACCCACCCTCACCCTGTATCTGCTCTATCCCTCTATTTTGCTTTATATAGTAAAACTCTTTGGGTAAGTTGCTCTAATGGTTGTTTCCAGTTCCCTTGTCTCACTTTCTCCTGAACCATTTTCACATAGAACATCCCATCAAAATTGCTCTTATCAAGATCACTATAGTTAATTTTTCATCTTCATCTTAAGGCCTTATCAGAGTTTAACATAATTGATTATTTCCCTTAGAGCCCTTTCTCACTAAGCCTCGGGGACACTTCACTGATTTTCTTCCTATTGGCTGCTACTTCTAAGGCTCATTTGTTGATTCTTCTTTATGAATTGGAAGCAGTAGAGGACCCTAAGACTTACTTCTTGGAATCCCTTACTATTACATATTCTCTCCCTTTGGGAAGTGATCGGTTTTGTGAGCTGATCCATGTTACAGGCTTGAGTTCCCACATTTATGTCTCTACTACGAAACTTTGTTGTGATCTAGTAAATATTTCTTTTGGGTGTCAGATAAGCACCTTACTATGTTCAGTACTGTTCACATGTTCATATGTTCACACCGTATGCCTCGGTTTTCTACTATGAGATATGAATGAAAGTGAAGCCCGCAAGTTCTGCTTGACATTCTTAACAATTGTCCTTTGATCTCCATCTTGTTTTTTTTTCCTTCCGCCAAGTTGAAAATTGGTTTAGTTCTTGTGAGTTACCTCATAGGTGAGAGATATTTAGGATGGCAGGGCTCCCCTCCAGGCTGGTCCTTGGGTGACCCCTATTTGTTTTATTTGAGCCATTCTAATTTTTGTGTCATGGTGACCAAAGTTCGACTATCCTATAGCTAATAGTTACAGGTGACTCCTGTCTTTGCAGTGTGTTTGGCTTCGCCCAGGAAATGCATCTGTAATTGTTCTAAACAAAAATTGACTTCTTTGCCTCCAGACCTTTTTGTTACAAATGAGGTGAGGGTTTGCTTCTAGCATCTAATTAGTAGAGATAAGGGATGCTGCTCAACACCCTGCAATGCACAAGACAGTCGTCACAAAATAGAATTATCACTAGCACCAAAGTTGAGACCAAAATTGTTTCCATTCTCACCTCTGTATAATTTCTTCTTTGCACAGCAGCCTGCGAGTGATGTTCTAAAAAACATCATCTTATTTACTCAAAAGCTTCCCATGGTGTCTCCTCTCATTCAGCGTAAAAGCCATAGTCCTTAGAGTGAATAGCCTACAAGGCTCTACATCGTTTGAATCCATTCTCTTGCTACTTTTTCTCCATCCGGTCACATTGACTTGCTTATTCCTCCTCAAACAAGCCAGACACATTCTTTTTATTAGGATTCCATCCCTGCTCTTCTCTCTGTCTGGACCACGTTTCCCACAAAGGTCAGCATGGCTTGCTTACTTCCACTAGGTTGGTGAAAACTTTCTTGATCCAATTCCTTTCTACAAAGTTCCTTACCTGCCTTAATTGGTTTTGTTTCTTACATAGCCCTTATCATCATCTAGCACACTATATTATTTATTTACTGTTGTTTATTTTCTACCATCCACCACTAAAAAGGAATCTGCATGAGGACAGTGATTTCTGTTATTTTTTATCATTGGCCCATTCCCAGGTTCTAGAGTGGTACCAGGTACATTGTAGGCACTCAGTAAGTAACTGTTTGTTGAATGAATGAGCAAGATTATCTTGACTTCTCATACCATACATTGAATAGTGTGGCAGGTGTTCAAAAACGTTTACCTGATTACCTTTATCCCTCGTTGCTGGGGACTTGCCTCTTCCTGCTTGGATTTCACTTCTGATTTAGAAGGTTTTGGTTTCCATTCAATGACATCTTTTTCAAAGATGTTTTAGACGTGTAGTGTTTTAGGATAGACTCTCCTTCTAACTTTATTGTGGGCTTGGGTTGGTTTTATGATGTGGCTCTTTGGCTCCCTGAGGCAATTTGACCTAAGGTTTTCCTTATATACGTCACCATAATGCCCCTTTCCCTCTAGGACCACCTAGGTCTTACTATTGTATTTTATGCTTTCATACCGTGGCCAACATGAGTATCATCAGTTTTATGCATTTACTGCTTAAGTACTTCAATAGGCAAATGAAGTTACTGAGGAAGATGGGCTCCTGGACGCTGACCCATTTATAATTTTTCCTCCCATTTGTCTTCCCATTTAGGACCCCCTGGTATGCCCTAGTTTTATGTGAAAAGAAAAAAGGAGGATGTGACAATATGTATCATCTCACAGTGTTTGAACAAAGTCTCTTTGGTGGTACAGTTATTTTACCTACAGATGGTTTTAAAGGCATAACCAGAACAATAGGACACAACTCTTGTTAATTTCTGTATTTTCCCTAAACTATCTTCACTAGCCCATAAAATCAATTTACCTAAATGCCTCCATCGCAATCTAAGGTTGCCTGTGTTATAAATTGTATTAAAAACATAAAAGGATTCTGTTTGACTACCCTGAACCCCATCCAGGAATAATTACTATAGAGTGAAATCCTCTGTATCCCTGGTATACCAGTCACCTTATCCTATTTCCGTTTAAGACAACACAAGTGCATCTTTTGTAGCTATGCCTTCAAAAAAGTTACCTGGCAAAGACAACAAAACTAGAAACCTTAGGTGCTTTTTCAGGCTAAGGGCATAATATCAATAAAATGTGATTTTCTTCAAATCTCAGGCTTTAGTGAACCAAAATTTTATGTTTGTGCACATACTTCATGCAAAATTTAATTTAGAAATATAAATTAGAATCCATATAAATCAAAAAAACATTTGGTTTAAATTGCCATGGGGGGGCAACAAAATGCAGTAGGTTTTATTCTGGAGTATTTGCATTTGGACTTTATGAAGTAATTGTATAGTTTTGATGTAACAAGAAAGTAAAGACTTATTTTAGAGGACATGATTAAAAGGACTCTGTGATCTGTTATTCATCAGTGCATGATGGCTGGCTTTTGTTTTTGACATCATAAGAAACATGATACTCTATTGTTTCATGAAAAGCACCATTCTTTTTGAGTTACTTTACTTTGAGGTGAAATTCAAAATCTATGAGATCTTACATGAGTATGAGACAGAAATTCATATCAAAGTGTATATTTTCAGAATCACAATGAACACAGAAAATCCCCTTTCTTTGGTCTCTATGTATCTTGTCTGCTTGTGGAGCAAAATTAACGAGCAACAAAGAGGATAAAAATCTAGTGTTTTTTAGTGGATGAACTATTTCCTAGAGAGACAGTGTAATTTTTTTCATGTGATCACATTCCACAAGTTCATAAGAAATGCATTGAGTAATACTATGTTATTTTAGGTTTTCATTTTGTCCCCCCACATCTTTACTATCTTATCCTTTAAAAAATTGCTACTGGGGCGCCTGGGTGGCTCAGTTGGTTAAGTGACTGCCTTCAGCTCAGGTCATGATCCTGGAGTCCCTGGATCGAGTCCCGCATCGGGCTCCCTGCTCGGCAGGGAGTCTGCTTTGCCCTCTGACCCTATCCCCTCTCATGTGTTCTCTCTCATTCTCTCTCTCTCAAATAAATAAATAAAATCTTTAAAAAAATTTAAAAAATAAAAAATTGTTACTGGATAAGACACTGCAATTTATTCTAATTTTTTAAACTGTTGGATGCCTTAGTAATAATAAAGCAGATCTCTCAACTTTGCAACACTTGTTCTATCTTCCAAATTAAGTCATCCACCAAGACTAATAGTCCATCTTGTAATAGACCACTACTTACTAAAGAACAGGATAAAATCATGGTTGCTATTTTTTTCTTACAAAATTTCTCTAGTAAATTTTCTTTTGTGTAGGGATGGTTTGCTTTTAGTTATTAATGGAAACCGCAGTCTTTGCTCCTCATCCTTAGTGCTCTCTGATCTGAGGGAGGGCTTACCATCTCATTTGTAAGTTTTGAAAGTAGGATTTGATCATTTATTGCCAATTGGTAAGGAAAAGGACAGTTGGAAGAACAAAAAATGTTCAGAAACACGACTCCATCCCAAAGTGGGAAACTTTCAAAATCTAGGTAGGACTATGGAAGTGTTGGGCGCCTGGGTGGCTCAGTCATTAAGGTCTGCCTTCGGCTTAGGTCATGATCCCAGGGTCCTCAGATTGAGCCCCACATCGGGCTCCCTGCTCAGCAGGAAGCCTGTTTCTTCCTCTCCCACTCCCCCTGCTTGTTTTCCTTCTCTCACTGCTTCTCTCTCTGTCAAATAAATAAATAAAATCTTAAAAAAAAAAAAAAAAGGACTATGGAAGTGTGAATCTTTGTGCCATTTGTTGTTAAAATAATACAGAAAATTACTATATTTTTGAAATATAGTGATGGAGTTTTTTCCTCTTGTTTTTCTTCAATGTTATCTTTCTCTTAGTTAGAGGCATCTCTTGCCTTATATTTTTAAAAAACAACCCTTGAGTAATGTAAGTTTGGTGTTTAATAGTAAGTGAAAGTGCAGTGTGGACAAAGGATATTTCATACGGGAAGTTCACCCTAGAAAAGAAAAATAAAAGAGACATGCTAAGAAAAATTAGAGCAGTTGATGCATGTCATGAGGGAAATCCTAGAGAAGTCAAAGAAGACTCTAAGAAAATTCTACTGGTCCAGTGCTTCACTATCTATGTTTGACATGGCATAGGAACAGAAGAGCAAAGGCAGATGACATGTCTCTAAACACTGGCTTGAGAAAGAGCCCTGATGTCCACACATACATGTCAGGCTTAGGAATTTCCATGTGACTATTCTGGAGACGTGTTGGTGCTAAGCAAATCAAAGGAGTAAGTGACGTTTGTATCCAAGGTAAGGAGACCAGCATGAGATACAATTTTATAGATTACAAACTTGGTCACGAGTGCTCGTATGATGATCCAAAAGACCAGATGGATGAACCACATATTAATAGATGTCACTCAGGATACCCAGGAATTGTATGTATCCTACAGCATTGGAGATCTCCGGGTGCTCAGCTCAGAGGACAAGAAAGCTCAGCAAGTACATCAGCATTCCTTCCATAACCACCTTGCCATTACCGAAACTTCCCAATGTCCAACTTCAGGTGGAAGGAGGGAGGAAGTATGCCTTCAGAGAAAAGAGGGAATAAAAAGGCAATGTAATGCATCCCTAAGAGTAGATTTTTAATTAGAAACAGGCGGTAAAATACCATCTTTGTGGAATGGGAGCTCTCTTAGTGGCCCCATAGATTAACTCTCTAATAAAGGATGACCTATGAGTTCTGTTTGTATTGCTGATTTTCAAGTGACCACACTCAGGGTCTTCGCTGTCAAGCAGCTTCTGAAGTTGAGTGTTAGGAGTATGGTGTGTCTTTGTGGCTATGAAGGCTGACTGAGAAGTAGCTTTGGAGACCAGCCTGGCCCGTAAAGGCTGGGTGTGAGTAACAGCCACAATCACTCAAACAGACAGCATTTTGGCCACTTCCACTCAAGTGCTTCCCGGAAGCTGCTGCCTCTGAACTTATCTGAATCAATGCTTTCCTTAGGGAGACAAAGTTTAGTCATAAAAGCCATCAAGGCCACTTGTTTGGCCACCTGTTACTCAATCATTGAATAGTATATCTAATTTGTTTACTCCATGAACTATGTTTTTAATAAAAGTCTATTTAATAGGGCTTTCAAACTCTGTTTTCCTACCATGAAATAATCAAAATAATATTCTTTTAAAAAACTCCCCATGCAGGGGTGCCTGGGGGGCACAGTCAGCTAAGCGTCTGACCCTTGGATTTGGCTCAGGTTATGATCTTGGGGTCATGGGATTGAGCCCTGCATCAGGCTCTGTGCTCAGCACGGAATCTGCTGGAGATTCTCTCTCCCTCTCCCTCTGCCCCTACCCCCCTGCCCCCCATGCTTTCACTCTCTCTCTTTCTCTTTCTCTCAAATAAATAAAATCTTAAAAAAAACTCCCCATGCAAATAGTCACATAGTGAACAGGTAACTCAGGCAAACATATGTTTGCACACACATGTATACCCATCAATATTTAGATAAAGTAGTCCCAGTTAATTCATACAAACATACTTATTTCACACATAAATAGATAAAATAGTCCCACATTTAACTCACATGAACATATTTGTGTGTACAAAAACATGAATAACTGTAGATTACATGGACATTATTGAATAAATCTAGAATTATCAATTCTTTTTGATTAAAACAGTCATAATCAGTGAAGTATTTCCCATTTATGCTCTATGTATATGTGCCTTACTTAAAGAAATTATTCTGTCTTTGTTGCAAAATGCCTTGTTGCCTTAAGTTAGAGTCCTCTAGAAGCCAACACAAGGCAGGGATGAAGGTGCCTGAAGTATATGGAAGGTACCAGTAGGAGATTGGAGATACAAAACAGAAAAGAAGGAATCATTTAAGAATTCATTGTTAAACAGGTTATCGCTTGGGTGAGAGGGGCTCACTCCCTCTAGGAATGCTGAGAGATAGTAGGCACCACTCCTCATCCCAGTTAAAGTTGGAGGGTGCTGGTCAAACTTCCATTAGTCATTGGTTGAAATCTGTTCCTGGAATGCAGAGAGAAAGCATTAATTCCTCAGTGCTTGTAACCTACCTTTTACGTGGCTGAGCAAGTAGCTTTTGGTCAGAGAATACCTCTAGACAAAAAAATACTAGTTAAAAATATTTTAAAATTCTGGACAGTACATATGGCAAGAAATGATGTTTTAAGTTAGCCTGGTAAAGATCATGAACGTGTCAGGAAGAAGAAATAGCATGAGCTAAGACAATAGAAGGAAAGTGTCAGGTGCTTTAAAGTAATTGAAAAAAAGTCAGTATGGAGGACTCTGGCAAGTTCCTGAGAGCATATTATAAAAAGAGATGGAAAGATTATTAGGGAGAGATTATGTAAGACTTTGCTGACCATGTTTAAGATTTGGATCATATCCTATGTACAACAGGGAACTGTAAAAAAAAGAGTTTCCTGCAGGCAAGGTCATCAAATTTTCAGAAGATCACTCTTGCTGCTATGTGGATAATGGATTGGAGGGAGGTCAGAGTCCATAGAAGAAGAAAGCTGCTAAAGGAGACCAGTGCACAGCGTAGGATGTAGGTGACAGTCATTTGAATTAGAGATTGGGAAGCGTGGGCGATTTGAAAATACTTTCTGGAAGTCAGACTGAAAATTTGTATGATGCTGATAATAAAGAGACAGCAGTTTTCTGACCGTGCTGGTGGGCCGGGGGTGAGGGGGGTGCATTGACTTAGATGAAGAAGTCTGAAGAGAGAAAATCAGATTCGGAAAACAAATCTGAAATGTTTCAGAGACATCTAAGAGAAAATGTGAAGAGTGGCGTACACGAATGCTCTGCGTTGAGAATGTAATTGTAGAGGTTAGGAAGCATTTTTCTGTAAATCAGCAGATGTGTCAGAAACTACTAGTCATGCTCTCATGCAGAGAACCCCACAAGAGAGATGCAGGCAAAATTGTTTGAACAGAAAACCGAAAGTAAAAAGAAAATTTGATATCTGTGTGTAAGTTCCTCATTGAGTAGGTAGAAAGGTCACTGTGTTGCACTATTTTCCCAAAACGCCGTGCTTTAACACTTCGCTTGACTTGACTTGTTTTGCTTTGTAGCAGTGATAATTACTATCCATTCTTCACAGGCTTTAATGTGACACGTAACTGATCCTAGGGAAGTCACGTGTCACTTCACAGCACATGGTAAGCAGTAGAAGATAGTGGTTTTGAATTGTTCTGTAATTGAGTTGAATCTTGCCCTACAGGAATTGTAATGTAGAGAAGTATCCCTCAGCTGTACGCACATGCCCCCAACCCCCGTACTCAAGTTACTAGGCTGATGTAAGGAATCCCTGGGTCTATGCAAGTGGATGAGAGAAATTGTCTTCTAAGACAATAACCCCTTGAATCGAAGGAAGTGTTGCTGAGCATATACTGTGAGGGGTTAATACCTAAGCCCAGGAATCAGAAAAAGAGCCTCAGGTCCAAAACCTAGGGAGTCAGGAACAGGTATGGATGTAGAGCATAAAACACTGGACCAGAGCAAGCAGTTTGGAGATAACCCACAAACAAAGATTAGCTTCTAGAAATTTGCTTGCATGCATTTGTCTCCTGTAAATGGAAGAAGGCCCAATGGCTTCCAGGAACAATAGCTAACCTACTGGCCATCAGGGGTGACTCTTGGGGCTCCATTGCCCTGTGACCTCTTGTCCATACTGTGCTTTACAATCTTCTCATCTGTTATTAATACCTGATTATAACCCCCTGAGGTTTGGTCTAAGTGGTGTTACATTCAGAGGAAATGTATCCAATGCCAGAGGCCTTGAAAATAGAGACCTATATTTGGACTCCTTTTGGAGGAGTAGCTAGAGTAGTTTGATAGTGCATCTCATATGGAGAGCTTCTTTGAAAGTCCCATTTGGTGAGCTCCCCATTTCCCACATAGTAGCTGCTCAAAACTTTTCTTTATTCACCCCTCCATCCGACCTCAGTTCTCACTCTATCTCCTGTGGTTAAGCCCCTCACCAATGTGCTCTACAAAAGAGATTCCTGAAATGGCCCCAATTCACAAAAGCCATGCGTTCACTGAGGAGAGGAAAAAAAAAAAAAAAAGGAAGAACTCATATATGGGGTAATTTTTGATCCCATTATTTTTCATTATTTTTACACAAATTTACCTATTACAAATATTTACTCAAAAATTTTATTTGATTATAGTATATTGGGAGAGGATGTTTACTTTATATAGAGTGCTCACTATAAAATCTGGCACTCGGTTGACTTGTAATAAATATTTATGAAATGAATAGAGATCCTAAAATAAAAAGTAACAAGTGAATCATTTTATGCCCTTACAAAAATACCATTAACCCAATGCCAGTTGATACTGATTCAATTCTTTTTTTTTTCAAGTTAAGGCATTATACTTGAATCTCAAGATACCTAGCTGAATATTTTATATATATGTGTGTGTATATGTACATGTACATATGTGTGTATGTATATGTATTGGTATATATATATCTATGTGCATATACATGTATATACACACATAGTATCTTTGGAGAAGCTCACATAACCAAATAGAGGAAAAATAAAACCCCAACCAAGTGATTTAATTGTTTTTTTTTAAGTTTCATGGCTATTTGTCAGAGAGAGAGAAAGCACACACTGAGGGAGAGGGAGAAGCAGACTCCCTGCTAAGCAAAGAGCCCGATGTGGGATTCAATCCCAGGACTGTGGGATCATGACCTGAGCTGAAGGCAGACGCTTAACTGACTGAGCCACCCAGGCATCCCGCTATTGGAGACTTTAAAGAAAAATGACTGCAGGACTCTTGTTTCTCTTCTTCCCTCTGTCTCTTGGGACAGCAGTTGGCATTTCACACGAAGATCCTGGTTACAGTCGGAACATCACTATTCCAGAAGTCCCTCTATAAATTTAGGCTGTGAATGAGACGGTCTACCTTTGTTATGTTTCTTTTTCTGTTGGCTTGATTACACAGTATCCCTAAGTGGTCTTTTGAACTTAGAATTCAAACATACAAGTTGACTTAAGATGCTTTGGTGAGCAACGATGAAGCTGAACTCACATTTAAAAAAAAAAAAAAGAGAGAGACCCTAAAACAGAAAAATCTTGCCATCTTAACTGTAAATAAGATTGTAGCCTGGTAACTGTGTCAGAGATGGGGAATGACTCTTTTGGTTAAACTGGAAAGTGAAAGACATCACAGTCAGTTTTTTTTTTTTTTTTTTTAATCTCTTCTCAATGGTCTGTGGGTTTTGGCTCCTGTGTATCTGTTAAGTGGTAATTCTAATCTTCAAAAGTCCATTTTCTCTCCCATCCAAGGAAGCTTTGTGTGATCTGAAGCCAAAGAGTGTTGGAAGGAACTCAGGGTTGTTATCACATTTATTGTATAGCACATAGAGCTGCAGGGCTGATTATAGACTGATTTAAGTCTTATGGAGATGGAAAGGGGTTGGGGGTTGAGGCTGAGGGAGGAACTGAGAACAGATATTTCAGTGAGGCTGTTTTCTGCCTAGGAAATAAAAAGGCCTTTTACCTCCTATAAAGTACTCACAAAGTATGCCTGTTCAGGTAAATGAAGTAACATCCAGTTCATCCATTTTTGGTTTTATCAACATCACACAACCAGTACGTCAATCCTAATGAGTTCTGAGCCAAAGGTCAAGAACTATTTTCTGCATCAGCCTTTGAATAGATTTAAAGGAGGCAGTTACAGGAGACCTGAGCAGAAACGGAAATGAGGGACTGAACTTTCAGGTAGGCATCCGCTTGAAGATGGTAGGTGTGTATTTAGACATATGGTCAGCTAGGTGCGTGGCTAGGTACACAGCTAGAATTTTGTATCAAAGGCAAGCCTTTGATGTCTTACAGTTCCACCACTGAATTATAATGTCAACTAAAAGAGTGCTTAGGCACTCACTAAACAAAACACTGATTCACAGAATTCTGATTAGAAGTTTATGCAAATGCTCATCTCTTGTGTTAACATTGGTTTGAAAAATGCCAAGTCAAAACCAAAAAGGGAATGGCTACAAGGAGCGATGCGGATGGTGGCATACCAGTGGAATAATATTTATTTCCTAATCATCAACTTTGGTGTTAGTAAACTTTTGAGTTATAGATCGAAAATAAACTGTTTTCCTTCGAGTGATTTGTTTTCTCTGAAGACTTGAATTTTTAGAGACTTTTCAAATAAGGGTCAGGTTCAATAACACTCTGGTTTCCATAACTGCATGGAATTTTATGGGAGGCCAAAGTTGTGTGTTACATTAGCCCCACAGCATAGAGGATATCTAATAACATGTATTAGTAAGAAGGCTTTAAGGTTCAAATAACAGAAGTCCAGATTCCACTAGCAGAAGCAGGGAAGAACTTCCTAACTGTGCCTTTTGTAATTATCTAGAGAAAGAGAGATGGTTTCATATGAGGCTAATCAGCTGGTACCACCTTGCCATCTAAGACTTGGTTTCTTTCCATCTCCCTGTTCCCTCTTCCACAGGTCAGCTTTATTTTCTGACTGACCACTTCTGGGGATCCAAGATGGCGTTCAGCAGCTCCTTGTACAATCTGTGCACATTAACAAAAAAGTCAGTAAAAGCTTTCCTACTATTCACAGCAAAACTTTAGTATTCTTTCCCCTTGGATTGCCTTAAGTCACATGCTCAGCCTTCATCCAGTCACTGCGATATGAGATTTGCTGATCAGCTTAAACTTGGTTATGAGCTTAGGTGGAGTCAGGCTCCCCAGAAGTTACAAGTTTCCAAAGAGGAATTAAAGACCATTGAGCAAGAAGAAAAGGTGAAGGAGGAAGAGTATGCTAGGAAAATAACAAAAATTTACTCAAGTCTTAAGTTTGGCAAGAATTATTGACATTTAGGGTTTTTAATTTTAAACAATGCTGTAATTAAATTTTTGAAACAAGGAAGATGGCCTTAACAGTTGGAGGATTGAGGAAGTATGTATTAGGCTCTGTACAAGTAGTATGTTAGTATTTGGTAAGAAATTCAATGTTAGAGATGATAATACAGTGATGGCATTTTGAAGATGACCTTTTTAGTGAGGATTTGTGCATATCTATGTAAATGTCACTAGCTCTAGGAATGCAAAAACGGAAACTTAAAGGCTGTTAGGATAAAGAAACCACAAATTATATTTACTGTGAGATGATCTAGATTTAGTTTGCTTTGTGATAAAGTTGAAGCTGAAGCCATGAGTTTATTTTTATAGAGTGAGTTAACCTTTTTTATGCTTCTGAATTCATTGGATGTTATTAAACTCCAAGAGTTACACTTCTGAATACTTCCTAAGAGACCATTAGCCAATGTTTATATAACCATTTGAAGAGATTTCATATTCGGCTGAAATCACTATGACCATTATCTTCAAAATCATGCATAAATAAACTGTCTGGTTCTGGATTTTCCTTATCAGAGGCAAAGAGCTTTCTTATCCTAGTTTTATATCAAAATGGTCAATTACTATTTTAAAACTATAGTCAAAATTGTTTTACACCCAGCAGAATGTAAGAACCATCAACTTTCGTGGTTCTGTTGTAGTTAGAGGAAAACAAAACCTCCTCCTAGCCAGTCCTGGCTACACATGTTCTTACTAACTTAACCTGAGTTTTTTAAGAGCCTGTCTAGATCAGTTCCCAAAGGGATTCCAGATAACACAAACAGCAATATATGGGTTTGACAGACAATCACATTCTGAGAATAATTTGGGACTGCTGAATAATAACAAAGTGTATTTATAGTTACTAAGTACTCAACTCTTCATAAAGTAGTTATTACTGTTATGACCTTTCTACCTATGAGAATATGAAACCCATAAATATAAGATAACAATTCTCAAGATAGTAAGTGGTAGAGGATTCAGGCTCAGAGATGGTGACTTGAGGGATAAAATACTTTTTTTCCTTATTAACTTTTTATTGTGAAAAATTTCATACAGAAAATGGAACACGTTGTATAATAATGCCTGTTTACTCACCAATTGTTAACATTTTACAATATTGCTTTAATCCGTATGTCTGTATATCTATGCATTTGAAAATTTTCTAAACATTGGAAATGATGGATGTGACATTTTATCCCCACAGTCTTCAGCCTGCATTTCTTAAGAAGGCCCTTCTCTTCCATGTCCACCATGTCATTAACTACCTAAGAAAATTAATAATTCCCTAGTATTATCTTATACCCTAACCATACTCAAATTTCTACCCTTTTCCTCTAGGTAGATTTTATATCTGGTTTGTTCGGATCAGGATCCCATTACAGTTAATACCCTGTGTGTGGATGTTAGGGGAAACTGTATTCTAAAACATTACACAAAACACTCTTGAGGGTTTCTCAGATTGTTATGAGGAAAATTCACAGAACTGCATTTCTAGCATATCTGTACAATCATAGAGCTCTTCTGGAATAAAAAAGATCTGGATATTAATCACAATTCTACCAGTTACTACTGGATTCATGACCTTGGGCGAGTTGTTTGATCTCTCAAAGCCGTAATTTTTTCATGTCATCTGGGAGTCATGAGGATTAAAGGAAATAATGTAGTCTCTGTGCTTAGTGTAATGAATCTATATGTGCAGATACAGATCAGTGGTGCATTACCTGGAATAGAAACTGTACACGTATGTGGGAGAAAATATTTAGAGTCAGCATTTGGTAATTTTAAACACCATAGATGAGCCGTCAGGATGGTGCTAAGAGACAATCTCATCAAATACAGGAAGAAGTTAGGAGTAAAACATTCCTTTAAATTCCTAGCTCTGTGGCCCAGATAGAGTCCTGAAGAGCGGAAAATTGTTTCCCATGCTGCCACATGGGGCTCATGGTTTTAATAGACATGAATTCTCATTACAAAAATTTTCATCATCGAAGTTCCAGCACCTGGTGAATCGAGAAAGTAGACAACTCCCTAAATTAGACTTGGTGAAGGATCGCCATCGACCTTTCGTTAAGCAATAATGTGTTTCCCTCTGTCCAAGTGGCAATCAAAAGAGTTTTTTTAACCTGTAGAAAAAATATCCTAGTGAGTGGATTGCAATAGCAGGAGAAAGAGAAGCCTATCAGAATGATGGGTTAGGTAGTCATGGGGAAGACAAGGTTTCATTTTTTTCTCTTGTATTGTGGAACATTTGCAACAGTGTTCATGTCCTGTTTTTAGCCTTTGGTACCCTGTTGCACAGTAAACTGTGAGCAGTAAATACATGAGAATCTCCAGGATGTTCTGCATACATTTAAAACATACTGTTAGTTTAATTTGTCACCGAAAATACAATTATTTGGTTGGGGAATAAATTGTTGCCTAGGAAAAACCAATAGCAGAAGCAGAGTTTTAGGTGATCATAGAATAAGCTCAGCTTACTCTGTCACTCGGTTGTAACTGAAATTCAGACTGGCCGCAGATTCAAAAGTTAGCTCCTGTACAGAAATAAACAAACTGAGGGTTATAGAAGGGAGAGGGTAGGGGGATGGGGTAACTGGGTGATGGGTATTAAGGAGGGCACGTGATGCAATGAGCACTGGGTGTTATATGCAACTGATGAATCACTGAACACTACATCCAAAAATAATGATGTACTACTATATGTTGGCTACTTGAAAATAATAAAATCTATATATATTAATTTTAAAGCCAGGCACATGTCATCTTCGTAATTATACTGGCTTCCAGTAAAAGAAAGGAATCACTTGGTAATAGAAGCTTCTAAAATTCTTCCACATAAAACAAGGTTAAACATGAGAAGCCCCCCACCTATCTAAAATGTGTAGTTTGTGCACATGAAGTCTTAAAACAGCAAACTTATCCGGCTTCACATGCATGTTGTTAAGTACTGTGGTTGCTCTTTCTTCGGAGACCCCCACTACATCATCCAAATGTTACATCTGGCCTTGTCACAGACACTTTGCCCAGACTGTTGGCCAGGACTCCAAAGTTCTTATTCTCCTACAAGCTGTTCCTGCCAAGTCAGGGGAGGATTTCACAATCAAGGCCGTGCAAGGCACCTTGTTGTACTTCAGGGGGAAAAACTGCAACTCTCACAGTGATGTAAATTACAGAGGGTCGTCAATGGAGATGCTAACTGCCTCCCTTAGAACTAGTCTTGATATGTTGTCTTGCAGACCTTTGTTATATAGAATCCATTGTGTTTTTAATTACAGCTGCTTGAAAAGGCTCTACAGTCCTAAAAGGGGTATAGTTGGGTCTTTTGAGTGTTTTGCTTTTCGTTTTGTTTTTTATCAGGTGAATGCCGGGCAAAATATTTAGTCAGGTTTTGTTAGTTTTACAGCTCTTAGATTCCGTGTTTAGCTTAAAATTAGCTCACTTAATTCCAGTGTAACTCTGAGAGAGGAAATAAATTATACAATGGGAATGAATAATATATAAATAATATATAAAGAGTAACACAAAAAGCTGAAGATATCTTTAAATTATTTTTTAAACTTCAAAATGTTAAGGGAGGAATAAGAATCATAAAAAAATAAATTATGTTAAGAAATAGGGGAAAATGAAACAACAGAAAAATCATTAGAATTCCTTATTGAATACATACATGGGTAGGTATGTATATACGTGTATGTGTGTGTATCTTTTGGAATGAAAAGTCAATACATGGGAGAAACCCTATATTGGTCACAAAGATTTGTGAATTGGAAGATTGCACTGAAGAATTCACAAACACAGGGAAGAGATTCACAGGAGATGCAGTCAAAGGATGAGATGAAAACCAAAAAGAACAAGTTAACAGGAAAGCTAGATTGAAGGACTCCACACATTCATGTAATAGTCGTTCTAGAAGTAGAAAACATGCAGAAAAGCAGGGAAGACATTTTTAGGCATTGAAATTATTAGAAGACAATACAAGATAATCTTTGTGTGACCTTGAGGTGGGGAAGAATTTTTAATAGAATCAAAATCAGAAACCAATAATAATACGACCCCTAAATGGGTTTTTTAAATGTTTTTGCTGCTTTTGATATTTTCAATTGACACTGTTCCCTGTTAATTAACACAGGTCTTTGAAAAGTCACCAAACTTGTTTTATTTTTTTCTTTTCTTTGAGACTTGACAGCATTGTATTTCTATGTGGGATTTTCCTGAGCGTTAGTGACTTTTACCATTGTGGTTTTTACTTCAGGGGTTATGATATATTGGCACATATTTTCATTTCATTTATTTAAACAGATTTTGTAATTTCCATAGTAATTTTTTGACTCATGGATTACTTACACATAGACTCTTTAATTTCTTTCTTTTTATTGATTATTATTATTATTATTAGGTAGATTTTAGTGTATCTTTGTCACCGATTCCTAGTTTAATTCCACTTGGGACAGTGTATATACTGTGTATGATTTAAGTCCTCTTAATTTTATTGGAAGTTGTTTTATGGACTATTATGAGGTTTTTCCTTGTGAATTAATGTGTAGACTTGAAACGATTGTGTATTCTGTGGTCTGGTGTGGTGTTGGGTATGTGGCAATGAGGAAATGCCAGTGGATTGTATTGTTAAAATCTTCTGTAATCTTAATTATCTTTGGTCTAGCACTGAGAGTTTCGTGCAGAAAGCCAGGCTGTGGTTGTGATTCATCAGTTCTTTTCAATTCTGTCCGTATTTTGAATCCCTGTTGCTCGGTGCATATCCTTCAGGTACTTAAGTTCTTCTTACCCATATAGCTTTATGAAATGTCCTTTTCTATTCCTTGCTATATTCTTTTTTTTTTAAAGGTTGCATTTATTTATTTGAGAGAAAGGGTGAGTGAGAGGGAGAAAGAAGGAGCAGGGGGAGGGACAGAGGGAGAAGGAGAAGCAGACTCCCCGATAAACAGGGAGCCCGACATGGGGCTCGTCCCAGGACTCCAGAATCATGACCTGAGCTGAAGGCAGACACTTAACCAACTGAGCCACCCAGGCGCCCCTAAATTCTTTTGGTTTATTGAGATATAATTGAGAAATAAAATTGTAATATATATTTAAAATATACAATGTGATGATTTGATACACATATATATTGTGAAAGGATTCTCACAACAGAGTTGAATAACCCATCTATTCATCACCTCACATGCTTATCTTTTTTTTTCTTGGTGAGCACTTAAGATCTACTCTCTTATCAAATTTCCATTATACAATACAGTGTATCACCTATAGTCACCATGTCATACACTACATCCTTAGACCTTCAACCAACCACTCCCCATTTCCCTTACTCCCAACTCCTATAACTACTATTCTATTCTGTTTCTAAGTCCTTGCTATATTCTTGTCTTAAACTCTACTTTTCTTAATGTTAATTTAGCCATTCCAGCTCTCATTTTAGAGTGTGAATGGTATACATTTTGATACACACATGAGATTTTGATGTGGCTTGTTAGAGAGTATGCGTATTTATAAAACCAAATGGTATGAGGCCAACAGTAATAAATTTTGAATCAATCCCTAGTTTATTAAATACAATGGTGAGTTCTATAACAAAATAAAAATGTCAAAAGACACATGTAATAAATAAGATGAGCAATGTGGAAACAATTTTGGAAATTGGGTGATGAGTATATGGAGGTCCTTATGCTAGTCTTTCTACATGTTTCCGTTTTCCATTAAAAACTTTAAAAAGACTAATGAAACTTGTATAAGGTAAAGATACATAATAAAAGATAGAACAATGCTAATTGGATTGTAGCAAGTAGAAAAATGTTAAGTAATATAATTCAACAAGAGGAAAATGGCTCTTGCATTGAAAAAGGCAGATACAAGCAAATTAATCACAAAAGAAAAAGAATAAAATAAGTAAAAAAGAAAAAAGATGGTAAAAGCAAATCCAAAGTAATTCCTTGTAATGGGGAATTAAAAATCACCTAATAAACAAGAAAAGAGGAGGAAACACAGGTCAGTAAAATAATGAGGGGACAAGCTGTTGCTACTAGGTTAGGAAAAAGTATGAGTTTTCACTAAGAATAGAGCTCAAAGCACAAGGAGAGTAAAAACATGTAAACAACCTGATTCTTACAAAATAAATCCTATCTCCAAATATAATAAAAATAATACCATAAATTGTTGATGATGGTTAAACGTAACAACTTATTTTTCTTCCAAGATTTTATTTAGATTCAAGTAAACGTAACAACTTTTGATCACTCTCTATCTGCCAAAAACTTTGCACACAGTATCTGTAATCCTCACAAACTCTGCAAAGGCTGGGGGTAAATTGCTTCTTAACAGGAAACTCACTTCTCTATTCTGGTCCAGGGGATTTCTCCAAAGTTCATCTGGTTAACTAGAAAGTCAGCTCACAAATACATATTTTTTTCCCTTTATTTGCAAAAAGGTACTTGACAGAAATTTAGCTACTGAATTAACCAGACAAGTACACTTCTCAATATAAACAGAGAAATCTTCTATATCAAAAAGTGTTAAACCATTCCATTAATCTAAAGTTTTTCTTTACTTGTCCTTTGCTCGGGTTTTGTCTGATGGTATCAAAATCAGAAGCGTGATTGCAGGATCAGCATGGTGACTTCCTCTCCCCTGTGGTATTACTAAGTTGGTTTACAAACAAATTACCATTGCAGGCTAGAGGTATGGTGCTATACATCACGCTATTGTAGTAGAAGGTTAACAAATACTTCTACTCATTATTGTTTCCTAATAGCCACACTTGTCAGCAGCAAAGGAGATATTTCTGACATCTTCCTATTTCAAATTGTTTGGCTTGTCCTTCAGTACTATTTTTTCCTAGAGTCTAGAATGGTGCACGTATAATTACTTAGCGTTACTCTAATCCCACTTTTCTGATTACTTGAAATTAAATGTCACATGATCCTTTCCTTGTACAGAGACATTAAATCATCTAACTGTTAAGAATATACTTGTATAAATTAAGAAACTATGAGTTTGGAAAATGGACTTCCTATATGCAGTTATAGCTTTCCAGAAAAAAATGACTTAGTATCTTAGTTATACCTGGAAATTGAGTATTAACTTTAACCTAATTGTAAATTAATCCTGTTTATTTTTATAAAACAGAGTAAATTCTTCTCAATATAAAATAATTTACCTATATGGAGTGACTAATTTTTCCATCAGAACTTTTCTAGATTTTAATTGCTTTGTCTTTCTCCCTTTCTCAGTAAGACACACATGCACACACCATTTTTTTTAAGAGCTTTAAAAAAATATCCACCACGGTCTTTACATTAATGCTGTCTTTCTCTCTAACTCTTATTTATTAAATGTTAGTACAAAAATCTATGGTGGATTTTTTCAAAGATTTTAAAGAACATCAGGATATAACATCATAGATGAATTTTAATTCAACCTAAAAATATATAAGCATATTAATATTTTACAGCATCAGTATATAATATGATTAATCTAAGTGTTTTATGGGTGAGATTTCATTCTTTATGTTACATTCATAAGGCATTTTATTTCCTGTTGTATCTGCAACTGTAGATCTAAGTCATTCTGAGATTTTGCTAAAACTAGATAAATTTGTTGTTCCAAAACTATTAAGATACCTCATTTAGATTAAATCTAGTTTTATGCCATGAAGGTTCTGATAGTAATTACATAACCTCTTTTTTTGCTAGCTTTTAATACAGTTTATATTTAAAAAGCTGTACAAAAGTAGAGAAAAAGATGTAGGATGATTTTATCAGTTGTACTCCATCACTTAAAATTTATAGCCATAAGAAACAAATGATCCTGGAAATAGTTCAGAAGATAATATAAGAGCAAAACCTCAATAAGGGTGTAGGGGCAAAGAGGAAAAAAAAAAAAAAAGACAGGGATAAGTTCTTGTCCAAAATACTTCAGAAAATAGAGAGACAGATACTCTAGCAAATCAGAAAAATAAAATGTCTTCAAGGAGAGGAAGATAAAAAGAACGTTTTCAAAATACAAAAATAGCAATAAGAGTTTCGCTTGTTGTTTTACATTCTATTTTTTTTTTAAAGATTTTATTTATTTTTGACAGAGAGAGAGATCACAAGTAGGCAGGCAGGCAGGCAGAGGGAGAAGCAGGCTCCCCGCTGAGCAGGGAACCTGACACCGGGCTCGATCCCAGGACCCCGGGATCATGACCTGAGCGGAAGGCAGAAGCTTAACCATCTGAGCCACCCAGGCACCACTGTTGATTTACATTCTTAAAATGGATTCGTGTAAATGTTTCAAAACTGTGTTTTGTCCTCTGGGTCCTGTAAATCTATGTCAAAGTCACCCTGACCTGTAAGAGTTGCAGTATTTTGTGTGTGTGTATAAGATACATTCTGACAGTATTTTGCTTATTTTTCAGCACTGCTTCTCATATCTTAGTATTTTTCTCCTTTTCCTCTTATTATCACTTGTGCATTTACATCTGTGTAGTTCCTTCTCCAAAATATACACGCATAGACAAACACTCTGGTTCATTCACTGTACAAAAAAGTATGTGTGTTCCACTCATTTGGGTTTTTATAATTTATTATATAGGCACATGTCTATAAATCCCACCTAGTATTGTTTTGTATATTCAAAAAATTTTTAAATTGTTTTTAAAGATTTATTTGACAGAGAGAGACACAGCAAGAGAGGGAACACCAGCAGGGGGAGTAGGAGAGGGAGAAGCAGACCCCCTGCTGAGCAGGGAGCCCGATGCGGGGCTCGATCCCAGGACCCTGGGATCATGACCCGAGCGGAAGGCAGACGCTTAACGACTGAGCCACCCAGGTGCCCCTGTTTTTTAAATTAAAAAAAATCATGCTTTATATTTCCTTGGCAACCAACTTTTTCCACTCTTTTGTTTTTTAGATGTCAACACATACATTCATTTCAATTTTGTGTATCAGTGTAAGTGTAAGCGGTGAAATACTGGCATGTTTATTGCGTTCACACTAAGAAATTGTGTGGATATACCACAGTATATATATGAGTAAGAGAGTTTTCCAGGTTATATATCTAGATGCAGAATCGCTCGGCTGGAGGTTATGTTCATTTTCAACATGTTTAGATCAGCCACATTGTTCTTGAAGTTGATGTACTAATTAGACTCCCATGAGCAGTCAAGCCTTCTATTTTACTTTTTTTTAACTGTAGTTGACATACGATGTTACATTAGTTTCAGGTGGCTGGCATAGTGATTCAACAATTTTGTGTGCTATTCTAGGCTCACCGTAAATGGAGCTATCATCTGCCTTCTGTTTTCTTAAATCAAAACTTTTTACTTTTTGCCAAATATATGGGGAGAAATAATACTGCTTTTAAATTTAGAGATCCAAAATTCCCAGTGAGGGTGAGCATCTTTACAAAATTTTTGACCTTTTGGTTTTCCTATTGTATTCATTTTTCATTACTTTTAAGTACAGTGGACTTTTTGTTTCAATATTAAATTCTCTGACATGTGCTCTATTTGGCTTTCTCCCCCCATTGGAGAAAAGCTTATTACAGTATCGTGAAATAAAACCATTTTGTTTGTTAGCATATTATTTTTAAAAAAATTTTCACTAGAGTACATGTTTTACTAGGACAGGCCATATCTCCCTTATTTACATTGTATGCTCATCTCCATCATGGTAACTATAACGTAGAAGGTGCTCAACAAAATTGGCTGGATCTATAAACACATATACTCTTATTGTTCTAAAAGCCATTGATCAAGCAACCGAACTTCTAACTTTTCAGGATACAGAATGCCTATAACACTTCCTCTCAGTCCAGTGGTGCACATAGATGTTGAGAAATACAATGCTTTCAATATACTTATTGCAATGTCCCCCTGATCAAATCTTCTTTTAGCAATAGTGGTCTTGGATTGGGACTGACAGTCACACTAAAAAAAAGCAAAAATACATGTCTTCATGCAACATAAAGTTTACTGAGCTCTTAGACCCTAGCACAGAAACAACAATGCAGCAACAACACAGCTGAGCTCCTATGACTCCCAGGCATGGTGTCTGACGCCCTTCCAATGCTTGGAGAAGGTGCGCTCAGAGATAGGAGGCTAAGTGGAGAAGGACAATCTGTTTAGGAAACTCATCAGCTCTTTGGTGGTTTCGGCTTTTGTATAATGCTAGTCACCTGCGATCCTCAAGTGAATGTACACGACTACTGCTCAGTCTTCAACTGCAGCTGAATCTTATCAATACTGATTATTATTCACTCCTTGAAAAATATCAAGAATGTGGCACTGGGGCTGAGTTTAGTACTTCATCCTCAATCAGATTCTGATTTAATATAGGTATACTGGAAGAAGTTAAGACCAAGAAAAAAAATTTTTAAAAAGGAAAAAAGTGTAGATATACTCCTAGTAATACTATGAGTTAGTGTTACGAGGAGGATTCAGCCAAAGGTTAAAGAATCTTAGCCCTAAAGCTAGAAGAAAGGTCACAGAATTGCCTGTTAACCCTTACTTCCAGGTGCAACCCAACTATTGTCATTATTTTTACAACATTCCCTCCATCTTTTTGTTGTAACTGTTAACACAGAAACTTCTATGGTATTTTTTTTTTTTTTTTTTTTTTTTTTTTTTGCGTAAAAATAAACCTACTAAAGCATCAAAACATCATTAACTATGAGGACTTCCATCATCCCATGAACAGTTGGGGGGGAACACATTAAGTTTGGCTATACCCCTTCATAAAGTTATGATATTTCTTTACCATCTGGACTATACTTTTGCCCATTGAGCCATACGTAATTATTAGTAGCTTTTTAAAGGTTTGGACAGAGACATTGACCTGCACGTGTCACTTTTTTTAAAGGTAGATTTGTGTCTTGATCCAGTTCCATGATTCAATAGACTAGTTTCCCAAACCAGGATTTCCTCTCAGTAGATTGGGGCTAGTGTTGAATCAAACACCAAAAAAGTGTTTGCTTCTGACTATTTACGGCATGAGTGCAACTCAAGTGTGTTATGGAAGACTTCTAGTTTCCGATCCACTGTGTAAGTTCCTTGGAAGTTACCACTCCATCCTAACAAATAAAAGGCTGAACTATCTAGGAAATCACCAACTCTACTCAGATTTGTTGGAGCAGTGAAGTCATGGGGCAAACCACTGCCCTGATGACTGAGAGACAGACAGATATGGAGAATCACAGCAGAGTAGAAATCCATGAGCAGAAACCTCTGTGGAAACTGGTACCATGGTGGAGAAAGCCTGAGCTGTGATTGATGAGTTGCTGGAGGCTCAGTGTAGATGTCAGAGTTAAAACTCCAGAAGAACTTCCATACTTTTGTGAGTTTTGTCTCCGAGAGCCTTTTCAGGTTCTTAAAGTGAATGTCAGAGAACAATTCCCTCATTCTTCTGGAAGGGGGAGGGCAAGAGTAACTTTTAGAATATGCCTGGGTATTCTGTTATTAATGAGACCTGCCCTCAAAAGAAACTGTTTCACTAGAACCTTAACTTCTCGGGGTTTTATGGCAGCCTAACCTGCTGGGGCTTAGTAAAATCCCTGACCAGCTCATGGACTGGGAAGCCCTTGTGCTGAAAGCCTGAGAATTAATCCTCAGAGTGTAGAACTCTTCCCCTCCCCCAGACCTTGGCACCACGTCATTCAAAGTCTCTTTCCTGGAGTTTCTTTCACCCAGTTGGTTATGCTGGTTTTCAACAAAAAGTACAAGGCGGATTAACAGTCTACACAGTTTACAAAGAGAGACCAAACATCAGAACAATACTTTGCTATGGCAGAGATTTGGGAATGATCAGACCTTGAATCTAGATCAACTGTAATTAATATGATAAGGGATCTAATGGATAAGTAGCAAACGTGAAAGAACAGATCAAAATGTAAGCAAAGAAGTGGAAATTCTGAGAAAGGATCAAGTATATTGTGTATTCCCAAAGTAGTAAGTGCTCCAGGGGATGATCAACAAAGCATATTCTACTTCTAGCTGCCATTCAGTTTGAGTGTGTCCTAAGACTTGTAAAATTCCGTTTTTGCCTATCCTGGGGCAAATCCCTGATGATATGTGGCTGTGGTATCATGGCAATGGTCAGCATTTTCCATATCCAGTTTCTTAAACCGATGTGTGCGTTACATCCCATATACATTTACACCTAGTAAAATTGCTTTAAAAAGTCTACAGAGCAGGTGATAATGATATACTGCCGTCTATACTGCAGGTAATACCTTAACAGGCAACGTCCTGATTTACAGAAACACAATATATCAGCTACCAGCTTCCAGGAACATTATGCGTGGTTCAACACAAAGCTAGGAAAATCAAAACCAAAACAAAAAAAGCACAAAACGCACCGTCCAGACTCCCAAGGGCAATTACTCAAGCAGGTCCTCATAGGATCACCATCACCATTATCATCAAGGGATGCTGGTTGATATCTTTCCTCCAAACCATCCAAAGGGACTTCTAGGGTAAATCTAAAAATCACCTGCAAGGATACTTATCAGAAGAAAATAAATCCAGAATCTTCGTCTAGGAATGGCCATAAACTGGCCTACTTTTAGGAAAATTACTCTTCTCATCTAAGATACTCTTTTCCTTTAAGATGTGATTACCATTGTAAATGATCACTTCTCTTCTGTCAGAATTTCCTGTTGGTTTGTAGGTTTCTTGGTTAAAATTTCATTTATTTCTTGATGCAGGCTCAGATGCCCTGGGTGGGATCTCTGATTCAGTCACCGCCTCCCCGCCATCTACACGGCAGATATAGCTTCCTTTGGGTACAAACGCAGATTTAAATGGAATGGGGCTTGTTAGTTACTGAATATTAACTCAATCTTTGCCTTTACATTATTTTTAGTATAAATTTTAATTTATCCTAGGCAATCAGCTAGAGTAAATGTGTGCTCTGGAAGATATTTTTTTAAAATACTATTATTGCAATCACTTCAGTTAGCTATTACAGTAATATTATTATTATTTTGTTCGCTTGTGTATTCTCAGTGCTTGAGAAAACACTTGGCATATAGTAGGCTCTATTAATAAATGCAAGGTGAATAAATAAATGGAACGGGGCAACTTCCATAACTAGACAGGCTGCACGTAGAGTCCATCCTAGTTCAACAAGAGAAAACAAAGACACTATCTAGCCATCATTCCCTTACGAATGTACACACTTGAGAGGAATAAACTCAGCAGTATCTCCCTATTGCAGACTGTCAGTGCAGTCCCATACTGGACAAGACAAAAGAATTTTCAAGGTGCAAAAGATAGTTTGTGGCTGTATAATTTTCCACCCCTGATTCCCACTGTCACAGCTCAGAAACCTCAGCAAAGTCCCTCCCCTGGTTACTATGTATATCCAGATGTCATGTACATTCATTTGGTCAAGTCAGTTAGCTGTTCATCCCTTACCACCCCCAGTTTCATTAACTTTTAATTATCCATTCTAGTTCTCAAACATTATTTCATTTATTATTTTTATGGAGGTGTAGTTGACACACAATGTTACGTTAGTTCAGGTGTACAGCATAGTGATTCAGTAAGTTCATCATATGCTATGCTCACCCCAAGTGTAGCCACCATCTGACACGATGCAGTGTTATTACAATACCATTGACTTTATTCTGTATGTTGTACCTTTTATTCCTGTGACTGACTTGTTTCATAACTAGAAGCCTGTACCTCACGCTCCCCTTCACCCATTTTGCTCATCCTCTCCCTCCCATCCCCTCTGGCAACCATCACTTTGTTCTCCACTGAAGGATCTGTTTCTGCTTTTTGTTTGTTTGCTTACACATTTGTTTGTTTGTTTGTTTAAGATTTTATTTATTTATTTGACAGAGAGAGACACAGCGAGAGAGGGAACACAAGCAGGGGGAGTGGGAGAGGGAGAAGCAGGCTCCCTGCAGAGCAGGGAGCCCGATGCGGGACTTGATCCCAGGACCCTGGGATCATGACCTGAGCTGAAGGCAGTCGCTTAACCAACTGAGCCACCCAGGCGCCCACACATTTGTTTTTTTAGATTCCACATATAAGTGAAATCATAGGGTATTTATTTCTCTGTCAGACTTCTTCACTGAGCGTAATACACTGTGGGTCCATTCACATTGCCACAAGATCTCATCCTTCTTTATGGCTGAGTAGTATCCTATTATGTGTATGTATGTGTGTATATATACATACCTTTATACATACACCACATTTTCTTTATCCATTTATCTCTCAGTGGACACTTGGGTTGCTTCCTCACATTGGCTCTTGTAAGTAATGTTGCAGTCAACATAGGCGTGCATGTATCCCTTTGAATTAGTGTCAAACTGTTATTTTGAATACGAAAAGGGACATAAACCCATAAGATCTGATTTTTTTAAAAGATTTTTATTTATTTATTGAGAGAGAGAGTGATAGAGAGAGAGCATGAGAGGGGGAGAGTCAGAGGGAGAGGCAGACTCCCCGCCGAGCAGGGAGCCCGATGTGGGACTCGATCCCGGGACTCCAGGATCATGACCTAAGGCAGTCACTTAACCAACTGAGCCACCCAGGTGCCCCAAGATCTGATGTTTTTTAGTAAAATGTGTACATTCGTTGAATGAAATACAGCCTGGGACAAATTGATAAGCATTCCACTCCCCCAATTTTATAGTATCCTTAGCTGTTGCTTCTTTTCCAGAATAAGTGAAGCCCAAAGCCCAAAAATGACATGGAAGATCTTTCCATTCCAGCCAGAATTCCTTTGAAGCCATTTGTCACTCCTGGTGGGGTCCTCAGTATCCTGCCTGCTAGCTCTGGTCAGCTGTTGTCGCTGGGAAATATTTTTTTTTTTAATTTTTTTTTTAAAGATTTTATTTATTTATTTGAGACAGAGAGAATGAGAGACAGAGAGCATGAGAGGGAGGAGGGTCAGAGGGAGAAGCAGACTCCCCGCCGAGCAGGGAGCCCGATGCGGGACTCGATCCCGGGACTCCAGGATCATGACCTGAGCCGAAGGCAGTCGCCCAACCAACTGAGCCACCCAGGCGCCCATTCGCTGGGAAATATTACACAGCTTCATTTCCTGTTGGTATTCTGCACAGTATTTAATGGTATGAGTAGGTTCATCACGTGGTAAAGAAGTGTGTAGTTATTCCACATGGTGTTTCAGAGTTTGAGATTCACATGTAGGTACAACTAAGATTGAAGCAAAGTCCTCAGCTTTTGCAACCCAGTTCCTTTTTGAGCCCAGAGCTGAATTTTTCTGTTGAGTAGCTACATGGACTCACTTTCATTCTTCCTTAGAATTCCTAGAGCATCTCCATAGGTACACACTTGTATTCTTAATGGGCCAATCATCGAGGGCGCATTTGCCTGACCACATAGCAAGGTAGTTGGCCATTGCCCATGAGTCCACAAAAATAAAAACAAATTTTCTTAGGTAAGAGTCCAGTTATTTTGAACTGCCAGATATACTCCCCCTCAATCGTGCCTAGTGCTTATCCTTCCATTTGGCCTCATCAAATGTTTTTATCAAATGCAAGGAAAACATTGGCAGATTTCTGGACTGTGCTGTGTGTCTGAATTCAGGAACTTTGATTAGACACAAGAAAGTTTGCTGTGCTTTAATAGGAGAAAAATCTTAGGTTTTAGGAGCTGACAGTTCTGGGAATTCTGTCATCAGTCCCCAAAAGAGGGTTGTAAAAACCTAACAATGATTCCCCCTGACCAGTCCATCCTCCGCCTGAACCCCCACAGGCCAGAGTCCCTTTCAGGACCATGTTCCTGTATATACTTTTCCCATTTTATCAATAAACTCTGCTGAATAGGAATGTCTTTCTGACAATATAACATAATAGGTATTTCATTTCTCAGAATAATTTGTTGTGTCTCAGTGGTGGGAGATCTCTACCAAAGCCCACTAATAGGCTGTCATGTATCCTCAAAGGGATGTATCTAGCTGTGGTGTCAGGCTCTTGGTGAATCTTCTAGTCTGGGGGTCACTGCTGGGGAACAGCATTAGATTTTTTCCAGGTACCTCAATCTCTGTGAGGTCACAAAGCATACACTGGCTCACCTTCACGCGTGACTGTGATAAAAACTTAAGATTGTTAACACCAGTAATGGAAGAAGATATTGAATGTGGATTATGGAGGGAGCCATATTTTTAAATGATCCTTAAAATGGATGGGAAAATACTGGGGACCTTATTTATGTTAACACAGTATCAACGTATTGACTTTGTGGATACATTTGCACACTTTAATGCAATTCAGTCACTCATATACACCTTTCTACACATATTTGACCTTCCACAAAATAAGAAATACAAGTTTCCATTTGATATGAAGTCACTAGCAACCATCCTTCTTACAAAGAGAGATGCTCTTAGCACCTACTTAAAGGAGATACCCACGTCTCAGTAGTCATGGTAGCTATCTCTGGATAGCTATCCTGATAGCCATCCACAGGCAGAATTAATTCCTTCTCGATTTAGTCACATTCTCACCTAAATGCTTCCAATGCAAACACCAAATTATAATGTTAAGCACCACTTTATTATATAAAGTAAGAAAAAAAGGAATAAATAATTGTTACTTATTTTACATATGTGTATGTATAATATTCATTGTGTGTGTTATGTGTTAGGCATCTTAGCCCAGAGACGTTCAATCAGGAAAAATCCATAGCTGCTTTTCTCTGTTCACTTTTCCTTCTATTTGAGGCAAAAAGGATTTCGTAATTCTTCACGCTAACTCTAAACCCACCAGAAATTTAAAATGACCTACAGCTCCTTCCTCTCCTATGAGGGCAAAGCTACAGGCTTTATTTCCTACAAAATACTTTTTCCATTCCCACATTGTTTGGTGGTATAATGACTTATCATTAAATGATAGTGATTATTTTGAACGTCCCTAGCAACTGACAAACAAGACTTCTAAAAGCATAGAAAACAAAACAAAAAAACCTTGAAAGCATGCCAATTGTGTAAAATTGACTGTCCCAAGAATGATAGGTTATAAAACTGGATTTTAAAAAATTTGTCTTCAAGATCTGTCAAAGATTCTCATTAAAAAGGACTCTCGGTGATATTGTTGATAGCTACAGCAGGCCGGGAAGGAGACTATTTCAAAATATTTGTGTTCTGACCACAGATTTTGGAGGAACTCCACAATTTCCTTTTAAAACTCTAAGAATGCCTGTATGGGAATAAAAAGAGAATATGGTCATCTGGGAAAAATCAGAGTTGGCCTAACCCAGAAGAGGGATGACTGAAAGTAGGTCACTTGACTAATAGCTTGAGGGGCAACCTGTAATTTTTTTCTCCTCTTTCAGAATAAGAAGGAATGAGGAATCACGACTGAACGTGGGCTTAAATAACACAAATGAAATTTACCTCTCTAGCTCACAGTCATCTGATCTTTATTACGTGGGAGATCACAAACTCTATCTAATACTGTGGCTGTCCTTTTCCCATTTTGATCTACCTGCACAGTATAACTGAAGAAGGTGAAAGTCATATTAATCTTAAATCGATTGGACTCCTGCCATCTTCTAGATACTATATATAAGAAATTGTTTAAGGTTTTCTTGAGATGGATGATACTGAACCATTACCTCATCAAGAAACTGATCTGCATGTTTTTAAGCTCCAAAATCTAATAAAACATACAAACCTCAAGAATAATTTTTATGCTGACATTATTTTAACATTTTAGTTCTATTTGTAGTTCTGTGTGATGAGAATGTATAGTCTGTGCTGGGGCTGCTAGGTTCTTTAAAAGGAAAACATTTATTTGATTAAAACCATCTTTCTACTCACTGTGCTCTTAGGGAAATAGTTTGCCAACAAAATTCTAGAAAACACAGTAAGGAATCAAGACAAAGTTTACATGCAATTTAATTTAACTAAAAAGAAAAATCAATGCAATTACCAGCTTGTGAGTCTCTGGAAGAACAGAGCGAGGAGCTGGAATTAGGTGTTTCTCAACACCGAGACACTGCCTCATATTTAGAAACAAACCGGTTCTCTTATGTCAGATCATTGTTCTGTCAAAAGCAGTGTCTTTTGCCTCCTTATTTTTTTCTTAAGACTCAACTATAGCAGGGCGCCTGGGTGGCTCAGTCGGTTAAGCGGCTGCCTTTGGCTCGGGTCATGATCCCAGGGGTCCTGGGATCGAGCCCCGCATCGGGCTCCCTGCTCTGTGGAGAGCCTGCTTCTCCCTCTCCCTCTGCCTGCCACTCCAGCTGCTTGTGCTCTCTCTCTCTCTCTCTGTCAAATAAATAAATAAAATCTTTAAAAAAAAAAAAAAGACTCAACTATAGCCCACCTGGGAGAGAGTGTAAGTCACATGGTAGAAAAAATGAGAGATGGCAAGATGATTCCTGGTGCTTAAACTGGTGGACTTCCTTCAAAACATCCACAGCTGCTGTTTTAGTTATAATTGAGGGCTTTGATTTTAGGAATCTGGATGGAGAATTAAACGTTGTCTTTTATTTTAATTTGATTTCCCTCCAGCTCACCCAGGCCTTACTGTATGATGCTCTCTTTAAATTTAATAAAAATCAAAAAGCAAGGAAGTTAAAAAACATAATGCACACCAAATTTAATACTCACATTTATTATTATTTCTTATACTGTACCATTAATAAATAAAAAGACTGAGTTTAAACCATTTATTATTGTTAGACATGGCTAATGGGAGCTCAAAATAGGAGCAAGAGTTATGTTTTATGGTACTTTTGTATAGAGTTGATCATGGAGAGAATTGTAGGTGTATTTCATTTTTTTTTTAAATGCAGATAGCATTTCAGATTAACTGATTTACAGGAAGACTATTTTATTTAAAAATAATTAATTCTGAACCACTAAGCATGAAAGGTTTATTACATGATCTACTGGGGTCAAGACACAAAGGTGAATAAGATGTTGTCTCTATCCCCCAAGGAGTCATATGACTCCTTTCTACCAGAAAATTTTGAAGGTAAGTACACTGTAACTCTCACCATGGATCAAATGTCCCAAATCTGCCACCCACCTTCCATCCCACACATATTATATATTCCACTCAAATTTCTCGTAATATTTTTTTTCTCATCAAATGTCCCATTGTCTTCGTCTCTAAGACTCAGAGTATATAAGCAGTTTGTGTACTCTGTTGTTTCTGTGCATTTTTTTTTTTACAAGACTGTTTTTACTACATTTAGAAGCAATTGCAATGTTATTATGGGGGAAAGCCTGATATACTTTTTAAAGAACTGGTAAAAAAAGGAGGAATCTTTGGGGATATTTGCCTGTCTCAAATCAAAACACACTCTAAAGTTTTGCTATTTAAACTATGGTACTGACATAGGAATTGATAAAGAGATCTAAGAAATGGAACAAACCATCCAGAAACAGATTGATGTTAAAAAAATTAGTGAAATAAGCACTCCCACACAATATGATGGTATTTGTGTAAATTGGTACAATGCTTAGAAAGCTATTGCTCTGTATGTATAAAGTTAATAACATACTCCTCTTCTGGGACTGTATACTTGTCAGAATATTGTAGTTATTATGAATTATCTTTGTAAGGAATATGTTATAACATGGAAGCATGCTTATGATACATTGATAAATGAATAAAATACAGAATATAATTTGTACATATTGAATAAAGAATGGAATATACATTTTGAATGTGTATTTTATATGAACATGATTAAGTTAAAACAGTTTAGGAAAGTGTACAATAAGATTTAGAGTGTTTTTCTTTTTCTTTTTTTAAAGTAAATTTAATTTTATTATGTTATGTTAGTCACCATATAGTACATCATTAGTTTTTGATGTAGTGTTCCATGATTCATTGTTTTCGTATAACACCCAGTGCTCCATGCAGAACGTGCCCTCCTCAATACCCATCACCAGGCTAACGCATCCTCCCACCCCCCTCCCCTCTAGAACCCTCAGTTTGTTTCTCAGAGTCCATAGTCTCCCATGGTTCATTTCTCTCTCTGATTACCCCCCCTTCAGTTTTCCCTTCCTTCTCCTAATGTCCTCCATGCTATTCCTTATGTTCCACAAATAAGTGAAACCATATGATAATTGACTTTCTCTTCTTGACTTATTTCACTTAGCATAATCACCTCTAGTCCCACCCACGTTGATGTAAAAGTTGGGTATTCATCCTTTCTGATGGCTGAGTCATATTCCACTGTATATATGGACTACATCTTCTATATCCATTCGTCTGTTGAAGGGCATCTCGGCTCTTTCCACAGTTGGGCTATTGCGGACATTGCTGCTATGAACCTGGGGGTGCATATGGCCCTTCTTTTCACTACATCTGTGTCTTTGGGGTAAATACCCAGTAGTGCAATTGCTGGGTCATAGGGTAGCTCTGTTTTTAATTTTTTGAGGATTTTTATCCATGTCTTTGAATAGGTATATGTAAGAGTGGGAGTTGGAGAGAGGCATGTAGTTTAAAATTTTTAAACACCAATGTGTTTTCTGGATGACTACCATGACAGAGATTGACATAGTCACCAGGGTTGTGACCAGCACTGGTTGGAATATGAGGAGTCTTAGATAAAGGAGGGGCAGGACCTCGCCTTGCTCTTCAATCTCACACGTGTTCTCCATCTTCTGGGTACCAGTGCATGCATGGCGACAGCAGCCTCATAAACGGCTTTGCTTTGCACGTGCTACATACAGCTTTCTTACCCAACCACCGGAACTAACTGGATGCTTTCTCTTGTTAAATAAAAAATTGAGGTTTTCTCTTTGTGAAGTTTTTACTGTTGTAGAAGGTAGTTTCAGTACGTAAGACAGAAAGATAGCTTAAAGTCAGGAGTAGTCTTGTAAATGATGTGAAATGTGGTTATAGGAGCATAACCTTGAGTATAAAACTATCATGCATATGTAATACCTAATATGTATTATAGAATATATCTGTAAAGTATTATTTCGTAGTGTTTTTAATTACACAAAAGGAAGCTTATAATTTAATTCATGTTAAGAGATAGAATACGACTCTACCGAGCAAGTTCCTAAAACCTGAGTGTTTATGGAGTCCATCTTGGTTCTCAATATCATTTTTTGGCCTTTGTCATTTCAAAGGTTCCCTGTCTTTCTTAATTCGCAACAGCAATTTAAATGGGTGTCATGTAAGCAAGATGATATGTGCCATTTCTATAGAGAGACGTGTATTTAAATGTTGGAACTATAACCTTTTGAAGGGGTGTGTGAACATTCTGTACCCCAAATGGGGGTCATATCCAGTTTCAGGAATACCCACTGAAACTATAATCCGTTTGTGATATCTGACCGTAAGCATTGGATTTGTAGAAGGACTATTCTTCTAGTTACAGAATTCTCTAGTCGAGCTAGAGATTATTTAGATATTTAGAGATTAAAGATTAAAGCTAAGGAGTTTTAATTGTACATTAAAACATGGCTTCTAGCTTAGTGAAAGAAATTCTAACTGGTTACTTTATTTAAAGTAAAAAGAATGTATTTTTTTGTAGCTGTGTTAGAAGAATTTGATAAAAAGGATTCACACTTGGTAAAAGCTGAGTTTTCAGATATGTTATTATATATTTTATTTATTTATTGAATTGTGTTGAGAGGTGTACTCACTGGCCTCTCCTGATGTTTACTTCCATATGCACAATAATCTACTTAATTTTTTAAAAAGATTTATTTATTTATTTGAAAGAGAGTGAGAAAGAGAGAGAGCAAGGGGGAGGGGCAAAGGGAGAGAGAAACTTAAGTAGACTCTGCGTTGAGAGTGGAACCTGATGTGGGGCTTGATCTCAGACCCTGAGATCATGAGCTAAGCTGAAACCAAGAGTTGGATGCTTAACTGACTGTGCCACGTAGGTGCCCCATAATCTACTGATTATAACAGGTAAGGTTTTCACCTCTTCTTAACTCACTTCTCGCTGACTCTTTCTTCCTCTAGAAATGAACGTGCTCATAGGGAACAAGAGTTTTCCACCATTTGTCATGCACAAATTGTGCAGGCACCTACTTCTTCCATGGAATCCTAACCGGGTCCAATAATAACAGTGAACAGGTGAATAAATCTACCTATTTTACATTAATAAGACCACTTGGCTAATAGACCCTAGACTTTATCAGTAGTAAGTATGGTGTTTCAGTTGCTAAACAGTCCATCACAGTTTTTATAATTCATGTTGTGAAAAAGGATGATATTTATTAGGATCCTTCTGAGGTTCTCAATAGTTTATTTTGGTACAACACAACACTGTGGGAGATTTGAGTAGAAAAGGCGTTGGGGTGATTCTATACATTTAAGTAAAAAGGATTTCAATAGGAGAAGGAAGTGAATGATATATCAGACAGAGTTGCTTAGAATTTGGGCAAGTTTGACACAAGCTAAAGAATTTTTGAAACAATTCACATACATACTTAAATAATTAGGTGAACGATTTTGAAATGCTTATGGATCAGTTGAATTGTATTAGTGGATCTTCCCAAAGAACATTGACATAGGTGTAGGAATGAAAAGAAAGAAAACACAAAGCATGTTGAGAGGACAATGAGTAAATTAAATTAGAGAGTTAATTACGTGTAGGGAATAAGGAGGAGAATATCGGACAGCAGGATATAGGGTGAAAATGATGAGACCGATTGCCAAATGAATATTTGGGGGATTATTCTTCAAAACATGAAAAATAATTAGAAGTTTTCAAACAAGAACAAAACATAGTCAAAAGAGATTATTTCATGCAAGTGGAAATAATATTGAAATCTCCATCTTTCTCAAGTATAAGTTTTCCTAAAGCATGAAATGGGTCTTTTGAATAATGCAATCTTGAAAGCTTTCTTCTGCGTAGAGATAATAAATAGGCATCAGAGTGGAAAGAGAAGGACACTGGAGCAGATAAATAGGAACCTAAATGTTTATTCCATTTCTTAAGATAAATGATGAGGTCATCTTACATAAGTCACTCATATCCTGAAAGCTTCAGCTTTAATAATTCCATGATTTTTTTTTTCACTATTGAGTATAATGTTAGCTGTGGATTTCTTTTATATGGCCTTTATTATGTTGAGGTGTTTTCCTTGTATACCCAATTTGTTGAGGGTTTTCCTCATGAAAGGATGTTGTGAACTGTCAAATGCTTTTTCTGCATCTATTGACGTAGTCATGTGATTTTTATCTTTCTGTTTATGTGATGCATCGCATTTATTTATTTGCATATGTTGAGCCATCCTTGAATCCCAAAATAAATCCCACTTGGTCATGGTTTATAATCCTTTGAATGTGTTCTTGAATTCAATGTGCTGATATTTTGTTGAGAATCTTTCCATCTATGTTCATCAGGCATATTGGTCTATAGTTTTCTTGTGTCTTTATCTGGCATCACTATCAGGGTAATGCTGGCCTCATAGAATGTTTGGAAGTGTTTTCTCCTCTTCAAGTTTTTGGAAGAGTCTGAGAAGAATTGGCAGTAATTCTTCTTTAACTGTTGAATAGAACTCACCAGTAAAGCCATCTGGTCCTGGGATTTTCTGTGGTGGGAAGTTTTTAATTCCTGATTTAATCTCTTTACTCATTATTGGTCTGTTTAGATTTTCTATTTCTTACTGATTCAGTCTTGGTAGATTGTGTATTTCTAGAAATGTATTCATTTCTTCTCAGTTTTCTAATTTGATGGTATGTAATTGTTCATAGTATTCTCATACAGTCTTGTGTACGTCTGTGGTATCAGTTGTAATATCTCCTATTTAATTTGTAAATTTATTTATTTAAGTCTTCTCTCTTTTTTTTTTAGTCCAGCTAAAATTTGTCAATTTTGTTTATCTTTTTGAAAAACCAGATCTCAGTTTTCGTGATTCTTTCAATTTTTTTTCTGGTTTCTATTTTATTTACTTCTACTCTGATATTTCTTTTTTGGCCTTTTTCCTGATAACTTTGGGCTTAATTTATTCTTTGTTTTCTAATTCCTTGAGGTGTAAAGTTAGATTCTTTGCAATCTTTCTGGTTTCTTTGTGTACTTATTGCTTTGAATTTTCAGAGCTATTTTCACAGCATCCCATAGGTGCTGTGAAGTAAGTATATTGTACTTACATTTTCATTTGTTTGAAGATTTTTAAAAATTTTCCTTTTGATTTCTTCTTTGCCCCATTGGTTGTTCAAAACTGTGTTGTTTATTTTCCACATATTTGTAGATTTTCCAGCTTTCTTCTTGCTGTTGATTTCTGTTTAATACCACTGTGGTCAGAAAAGATAGTTGGTATGATTTCAATCTTCTTAAATTTGCTAAGACTTGCTTTGTGTCCTGTCATATGATCTATCCTGCAGAATGTTCCATGTGCACTTGAGAAGAATGTGTATTCTGCTGCCTTTGGATGGAATATTCTATATATGTCTGTTAAGTCCATTTGGTCTAAAGTCTGCTTCAATTCCACTGTTTCCTTGTTGATTTTCTGTCTCTAAGATCAGGAACAAAACATAGATGCCCACTTTGACCATTTGTATTCAATATCATACTGGAAGGCTTAGAGCAATCAGGCAAGGCATCCAAATCAGTAAAGGAAGAAGTAAAATTGTCATTATTTGCAGATGCTGTGATTTTGATTTGTTTGTGCAATGAGGTAAATGAGGATCCAGTTTTTTCTAGGTTTCTTGTCTATTAGTCTCTGTTTGTCACCATTGTCTGCCCTCTTGGTCTCAAGATGAACATGGCACCTTTAAGAAGCACATCCTAATTGGGGCGCCTGGCTGGCTCAGTAGGTAGAGCATGCGACTTGATCTCCAGGTTGTGAGTGGGAGCCCCACGTTGTGCGGGAGAGCTTACTTAAAAAAAAAAATTACATCCTTACACGATAGTATCTCAGGTGGGAAGGAAAGAACTTAGGCATATTCTCTTGGCTTCAGTCTGGCCTTATATTTTTTCCAAAAGCCCTTCTCCAGGAGACTTCCCCTTACATTTCACTAATGAGAAATGGGATTGAGTTCTATTCTTAGTGGTGACAATGCTACCAGAACTATCTTGGACCCTAGAGTTGGACACATTCATGTTCAAATGAAAGCAGGGTTCTTATGGCTGGAAAGAAGAGAGTATGGCTGCTGGGTAGACAACATATATGGCAGTTTTGAAATTAATAAATATAATTTTATTCAGATCATCAAGAATATATTAAATCTCTTGTGTTCCAGTGGCTACGATATTAAAGTGGGACAAGCTATAGTCCCTGTGCTTAAGGAGCACACGGTATTTTGGTGCATTTAGAAAAATAAACAGAGTTTATTGTGGTAAATCTATTGTAAAAAGTGATAATAGCGAGGTGAGCGAGAGGGAGGAAAAAGGGAGTCTCACTGACAAGGGGAAGGGAAGCAAGTATCGTTTACTGAACTGCTACTCTGTGCCAACTTCATAAACGTATGTTGAATAAATGTGTGGAATGAAAACTATAACACAGAAAGGCAAACTGGAAAGCTAAGCTAATTAATAAATCAAGGTTTAGAACTCATGACTGTGGACCCAAGGCCTGTATCCCTTTCATCAGATAGTAATTCAGATCCTTTAAAAATTGCATTGTCAAATCTGGTCTAGTTGTGTAAACATACCTGTCCTCCCTTAAAAGAAAAAAAAAAGTGGGGACATTCTGCTTTGCATATAGACATTTTTGAAAGAATTAATCTTTTGTATCAGATCAAATTGGAGCTCATCCAATTGGATTTTGGTTGCACCAGTAAATCTACCAACCAAATATAACACTGGAGCTCATAATTTCCCAGTGGAATAATTAAAGGAGGCTGTGCTTTTTCAGAGATGGGACATCATTGACGTGGAGGAGGAAAGAAACATAGTCATATAATAAAACGTCTTGAAGTTTTCTGCAGTTTGTCTCGAAAATACCCTGCTGAAGGGCGACTTTTTTAAAAAATGAAGAAAATGTTATGTTAATTGGAGGAGCTGTTTTGTAATGCCAATTACAACACAGTGTGTTTATTCTTAGTGTATAATATTCACCAGACTTCCTAAGTCCCACAGAAAAGTTCTGAAGCAGGAGAAAAGATCCAATCCTAATTAGAAGCGGGTTGATCAGAGGCATTTATTTAAGGGGGATTAACTATCCATTCAGAAACAAAGGGCCAAATTCTTATTCCTTCTCAGCTTCAAAAGGAGCTCCCACCGAATAAAACAAGCAAGTGAAGAAGAGGGAAATGGAATCTGGCTCCATTTCTCATCCTTCTGAAGGCACAGAAAGGACATGTGACTCCCTCAGGCAAGATCATTAGAATGGGTGACTTGCAAACATGAAGCACTCACATTGGATATGACACTTACAGCTTATCTAAAAAGTTTAAATCAAAATGTTGCTTTGGAGCAAACCCTTCAAAATGGCAAACGCTTCTAGTGCTTTTTCCAAGTCATTGACTTAATATATATATAAATAATCTTGTTCTGCAATTCTCAGAATATATTTGATGTTTCAGTACAATATTGGATTGTTCACTGCTCTAATTGTGCTCTGCTGTGCTAACAGAAGTATATGAGCTTGGAAAATGGTGCCTCCTGGTCATTTTATGTTTGGCATTTTAGAGTAAATGTTTTAAACTCCTAAAATTCATTACTTTTGTTAAAGTAACATGATGGAAATAAGTTTTCACTTGCAAAGTTGAAATATTTTTGTAACAGGAAAGCTACATAGTAACTAAGAAAAAACAGTAAACAGATTTTACCAGAATTGATTTTAAGTGCTAGGTGGTACACATTTACAAGAATATCCTTTACCCAGAAGAAATAGTAACTATGATTGCTTTTGAATAAAAAAAAATACATAATGACTTTTAATGCTTCTATGATTACTTATATTTCTATTACATGAGGAAAATTCAATTAAGTTCTGAACAAATTAATATTCAATTCAATTTAAGACTTAGGACAAATGTTTTATTAAGTTCTTGGCAGTGTTTTCAAAAAATCTCAGGTCTTCCTTTAACGAGAGATAATACATACATTTTAGACTTGGGATGAGAGAGAGAGAATGTATTTCAAATTAGTCCTTCACTTGAGAAGAATTTTTCCACTTGAAGAAATTCTTATATTGAGTGTCGTCAATAATTGTTACTATAAACACTTGCACTATTTTCAGGCTCCTGTGTGAACACAAAAAAGTAAATTTACTTTCATAATAACACTAGTTTGAGATGAAACCCTTGCTAACCTTGCTTGTGGCTGAAAAAAAAGAAGCATCACTTCAAAATTATAAAAAAAAATTAAATACTTAAAAAAATGGGACACCCTTTCCCACTTAATATGACAGATGGTTTTCAATCTTTTGGTAGTAATAACTGCCATTTGGGGGGGAAAAGTTAACACTGCAAGTAGGTATTACATAAATGTTACAAATTCTCTATCCTAAACTCAGACCTCTCACCAGGAGTATGTTTTCTTTCATATTCCTCCAGACTTGCCAAGAGCATCATGCTACATATAATGTTTAGGAACTCTCTGTGTCACCTGACATATCTTGTAAATCTTTGCATAGCTAAAGCATTTATTGTAATGACTACTAAGTGTAAAATGATATGGTGAAAATATGATTTATCCAACTAGTCTAAGAACTGCAAGGAATCTCTCTGAGTTATTAGGCTATTTGTACGGGTAATTCATAGAAATGAAATTCCTTGAGGCTGAAGTGATAACAAGCCCCTATGCTTATATTTGGGGCAAAATTATTTTTCCAGTTGGTACTTTGCCTTTTCCAATTTGTTTCGAGTGGATTTTTCTAAATACGTCAGTAATAAAATTCTAATATTTATGTGATAAAATGCACCTCTGTGTATAACTTCTGGATTTCTATCATACTTGTGAAGGATACACTTTGCTCTTAGATCGAACAGACATTGCGCCCTCTTTTTTTTCTATATGAACTTACATAGTTTATTGTTTTTGTAAATAAAATATTAAGAATGGTAATAGCTTACAACCCTGAAAACTTAGCATTGACAAGATCTCAGAGTTAGCGAAGCTTTGAGCACAGGCCTGCTTGAATTCAGCTTTCTTTAATTAGTCCCATAATACTTGTAGAAGAGTGTCATAGATTAAAAATCTTAGAAGATTTCTAGTGAGACTACTCTTATTTAATTCACCTTGATTTACTTAATGAGGCCCTATATGAGAAATCAGTGGCTACATACACCAATAAATGAAATCTATCAAAAGTTTTACTAACAGGGGCGCCTGGGTGGCTCAGTCGTTGGGCGTCTGCCTTCGGCTCGGGTCATGATCCCAGGGTCCTGGGATCGAGCCCCGCATCGGGCTCCCTGCTCAGCAGGGAGCCTGCTTCTCCCTCTCCCACTCCCCCTGCTTGTGTTCCTGCTCTCGCTATCTCTCTGTCAAATAAATAAATAAAATCTTAAAAAAAAAAAAGTTTTACCAACAAATACAGTTTCTGTCTTTCTTTTCCTTTTCATGAGATAAACCAGTCAATGACAAATCTTCACTGAGTGCTTACAAGGTGTCAGTTACTGTGGTAAACAATGGAAAGAGATAAACTTAGCAAAAGAGGGAGTACACCTGCTTTCCTGGGGCTTTTGAAGCTATTGGTTCTTACCTATGGATCTGTGAATTTTTCAGTTTGCTTAAAAATGTTATCTTTTCTTTTGACATTTCCCCCTTGGAAAATTGTCTCTATTTTCTTTTTTTTTTTTTTTAAAGATTTTATGTATTTATTTGAGAGAGAGAATGAGATAGAGAGAGCATGAGAGGGGGGAGGGTCAGAGGGAGAAGCAGGCTCCCCGCCGAGCAGGGAGCCCGATGCGGGACTCGATCCAGGGACTCCAGGATCATGACCTGAGCTGAAGGCAGCCGCTTAACCAACTGAGCCACCCAGGCGCCCAATTGTCTCTATTTTCAAGTGGGAAACTGAAGGCATCAGGTATGTTTATAAATATATGTGTATATTTCTGGGAATGGTTGTGTATTTTATTATTTCTGTAAAGCATATCTATGTTTGGGTCTAATAAAGTTTATATAAAAGTTTGAGATGTAGTTTCATCATCCACTAATTTTCAGTGGGTTGTTGATATTGGAAATTTTGACCAGTTTTGAAGATGATCTCTGAGTTGGATGCTAGCATAGTGCTTTACTTTCCTTTGGGAAAACACGAGGAAAAAAATACTCTTTCCATTTGAAGTAAACATTTTTATTGTTATCCAAGTAACATAATTTGAAAGCTTTAGTATTTCCAAATAGGCACTGTTCATTGCTTCTCTTATTCCTTGGTCACTTTTTTTGTTTGTTTGTTTGTTTTTTTTACTTTTGTGAAGCTCAGCTCCTTTTCTGTAGAAGGGGAATAACATATAGCCAGTTATAAAACTTAAATAAAATAACTATTTAAATATATGTAACACATTCCCTTATATTCAGTTGCTCAATAAGTGGAAGTTCTCATTTTCCTTGACAAGGAACAGTCATCTATATTAAGTCTAAAAATGGAAAAATGATAGAGAAAAAAAAAATCATCATCAACATTAACTGTTTATCCTGAACAGAGATTCAATGGACTCGGTTTCAATATTGAAATTCCTTGGATTTGTGAAGTAAAATGACCAAAGACACTGCTTCTTAAACTTTTATCTCTGAAATACTATTCACAATAGACAAAAATGGATGAAAATCCCTGACGGTTGGAAGACAACATTAAAATTACCAAGTTTTGATTTAAAATGTAATGGTAATTTTATATAAAACTCCATATTAAGAAAGGGGTGTAATAAAAAGTGGTGATTGAATCATAGGCTTTGGAGTAAAGCAGGTGAGAATTTAAATCTAGGAAACGTTGTATATTATGTATTGTGATCTTTCACAAATTATTTTATTTCTGTGAGCCATCAAGTAAAACTGACATTGGAGAGCTACACCATGTTTATCTTAGTATACTGCTAAGGGACAATGATGAGATTTTCATAAAAATTTTGATATCTTGATCCTGAGATTTTAGATTTCCTCCAGATGCATTTAAAATGAGAAGATTTGGCATAGAGATGGATGATTGCATAAATGTCACATTTAAACATCTTTGTTGGTTTTGTAGATGATTTTAATCTCCGCCCTACGGAATTGATGTCACTGCTGTGAGAGACCGCATTCAACAAGCACTTAGAAAGTAGACATTTGTTTCTCTCTTGTAAAAAATTTTCAGGAGTTGGTCCAGAGTGGTATGGAGTGGTATGGAGGCTTTACAGTTGTTAGAAACCCAAAATCTTTCCACTGTGTTACTCTGCCACGTGCAACAGGCATCTTCCATCTGGGAGTCCATGAAAGTGGCCCAAATGTTACATTTATTTCTAGGTAGTGAAATTGGAAAAGAAGAGGGAAGGGCACAATCCTTTTTTTTTTTTTTTTAAGGTTACACACTTCCCTTAAGGTCACTTGTCATTGGCTACTCCTATCTTCAATGGAGGTTGGAAGTCAGAACCTTATATTCAGTAGCTTTGTACTCAGATAAAAAGAGAGGATCCCATAATTAAAAGAACAAGAGGAGAATTGATAACAGAGAAACTCTACAGTCTCTGTTACAGTCTCATTTATGTTCCTGCCAGGCACGAAGAATCCAGACAGAAGGAGTCACGACTAGTCTAGACTACATTCTGCCTTGATTTCTACTACCTGTCCCAACGAGTTTTGTGAATCTCCCAGGGACACCGACCAGATGGGCTTGCTGCCCTGACACCTGGCTCTTCTCTGTACTGACATTTTCAAAAAAGCAGGGACCCAAGTGTTAATCTTAACAAATTGGAATATACTCTGAAAAGCCGGTTGAGGAAGAACTAAAGTAAAACCAAACCAAACAATGAACACATGTAAAAGGCTGAAAGTGATGGGGATCAAGTTACATGCAAAGAAAAGTTTGGATAAATATTCCTTAGTTGGCCTTGATTTTGGATAAAGATGTTAATCCTAGTTCTGAGTACACGGTGTTCATGTCTAACCAGAAATATTATTTCATCTGAGAAGCTGAATTTTAGTTAAATCTTAAACAAATCCACCACATTTCTGTCATTATGTCTCTGGGACCTGTCATTATGTCTCTGGCCACATCTTCACTCTGTTGTTGAAATTCACCTCTTATCTGTCCTTATCTCTGGGTACCAAAATAATCTACATTAGTCCAACCTGTATCTTTGTTAATTTGAATTCCTTCTTTTTTTGTTTCTTTGAGATCTGCAGGTCTCTGTTTTCTGGGACTCTTACCCTCAATCCTAACCACGATGCTCAGTCAATTTAGGACCTCTGACATTGCCAAGTATGCAGTTTAGGGGTTGGTGTTCCCATTTGTGACTGGATGGTCCTTGACCGTGCTTCACTGTAGGAGGACTAGTTAGTTCACCTTAACCAATGTTATCATTTCCGAGAGCGGACTATTGTGATCTGAATGTATATGTGACCCCGAAATTTGTATGTTGAGATCCTAACCCCCCAAAGATGACAGGATTAGAAAGTGGGGGGCCTTTCGGAGGTGTTTAAATTATGAGGTTGGAGCCCTTTTTAATGGGATTAGTGTCCTGTTACTGGGCTTCAGAGGGTTCCCTTGCTCCTTCCACCATGTGAGGACACAGCAGGAATTCTCCAGCTATGAACCAGGAACAGAGGGCCCTCACCATCATGTGACTGACCATGTTGGGGCCTTGATCTTGGACTTCTAGCATCCAGAACTGGAAGCATTAAAATGTTATTGTTCATAAACTACCCTGTCAGTGGTATTTTGTTATAATAGCCAGAATGGACTAACACACTGACCATTCTGGATTAAGTCTACCAGGGGATCAGATACTGACTCACCACTTTCTATTTCAAAACCTGTGGTAGCATTATAGAATGGCAATTATGTTTATCTCTGAGATCCTTCCCTCATTTGAAAGGATTTAACCTCAGATTTGCTCATTTCAATATTCTTTAAGGGAGAAAGCTTGCTAAGACTGCATGATTGTAAACAATTCCTTTTCTACTATGAGAGTATGAATGAAATGTGGTTGCTTTAATATCTGTAATTGCTGTAATCTTCATCTATAACTTTCTTGGAAGTTTGGAGTCCAAGAATTTATATTGCTAATTGAGGCTGTTTCAGATTCTTCCTTTTTATGGAGTCTCAGGTTAAGTCATTCTCTTTGGGGTAAATTTTTATTTTTTTAAGATTTATTTATTTATTTTAGAGAGTGAGAGAGAGCAGGGGGGAGGGGCAGAGGGAAAGAATTGCAAGCAGATTTTCTGCTGAGAATGGAGCCCTGAGATCATGACCTGAGCTGAAACCAAGAGTCAGATGCTCAACCAACCGAGCCACCCAGGTGCCCCAAATTTTCATTACTTTTATGATTTTTTCCCTTTCTTCTCCCTGAAATAGTGTTTATGTGTATGGATGTTATGGTTTGCATTGTCCTCTGGATCACGACTGGTCTCTGTGATAATTTCCTCACCACCACCTCACTGGACACCCTAATAACCCCTACTGCTCATGTGTGGTACTGGTAAACTCAAGACTGATGCCCTTGCCTTGGTTGGGTTCCCCTGGTCCTTCTTGCACATCTGGCTACAGCTTGGTTTTTCCTCTTTGCACAAACCCCTCCTTAGGCTTACCACCCTTAACTGAGGAAGTGAAGTAGAATGCCTTCATTCCTCACCCTGGCAGCCCTGGGTCAGAACCCCTGACTCAGTCCTCAGCTATGTCCCATCTCCCTACTGAAAAGACATGGGGACTTTTGAGGAATTGGTAGGCAACCCCTTCCTCAGCCTCTTGTAGCCTGTTATCTGGTAGCACATGCTGAATAAAGACTTCTTTAATAGACCTAAAATTTTCCATTCTGTACTTAGACAAGTTAAAAGTAAGACCCAGTACTCTGGGATTCTCTTACGTTTTTGTGTTACTTCCCAACCATTACACACTGCCACACCGGATTTTCAGTTTCCCTAGATAGTTCTCGTCTTATTGTCCTTGGAAATACACCATCTATTCCCTTTTTAGGTGGGATTTGCCTTCTTGTTAATACCAGTTTTCTTTGCCTATGACTTGAGCTAAACATGCTATTTTTAACTTAGACTCATTTAGATTTTCTTCTAATATATTTCAGAATTCCCAGAAAATTTGAAAAATACATAAAATGTAAAAAATGAAAAATACTTTTGAAATCTCCCCCAAAGGGTAATAACAATCCTTATTTTACACCTTCTCCATCTTTTTCTATGAATGTACTGTCGTTTTGCTGTATTATATCCCTATAATTTTATATAGGTAAGATCATATTACCATATATCTTTGCAAAGGATTTCTTTAATTTCATAAACAATCTTGGACATCTTGTCTATTGATGAATATAAATAAACCTCCCTTTCAAAGGTGTGCTATATTCCAGTACATACAAGGGCCATAATTCATTTTATTAATCCCCTATTGATTTATGCATTTGTAAAAAACATATTTTAAAATTGTGTATCTCTTTTTAATTTATTTCCTTTGTTCTAGTCTTTTAACTTGGCTATTATTATGGTTGTCATTATGAAATTATTCAGCTCTTTTTAAAAAATACTATATTATTGTAAAGAAGATATAAATAAAATTTTAGAGCTAATGAATAACAAAAAGCTGTGGAACCATTAAAATCTTTTAGCCTGGGGGCACCTGGGTGGCTCAGTCAGTTAAGTGTCTGACTCTTGATTTCAGCTCAGGTCATGATCTCAGGGTCGTGAGATCGAGCCCCATATTGGGCTCTGTGCTCAGTGGGGAGTCTGCTGGAGATTCTCTCTCTCCCTCTGCCCCCATCTCTATAAATAAATAAATGAATGAATGAATAAATAAATCCTTTCAAAAATTGTCATGGTGTGGAGTTTACTCTCAGACTCAACTCCTAGGATTGTGTAAATAAGTAGAGTCGTATAATCATAAAATGAAATTTTGAATGCTCCTTATTCATTCTTTGTTATCCAGGACCTTAAAATTTTCAAAGCAGTTTCACTCTTTAGAACTTTGAGAGGATTTCCAATAACATTTTCTGGGAAAAAAAAAAAAAAAAAGGCCTGTCCTGATCTTCCTTCTGCAATGAGCAAAAATCAATAAGTAAAAATGTATGGAGTATACAGGAATTAAAAACAGGCACTCGTGGGGTGCCTGGGTGGCTCAGTCGTTAAGTGTCTGCCTTCGGCTCAGGTCATGATCCCAGGGTCCTGGGATTGAGCCCCACATCAGGCTCCCTGCTCAGCTGGAAGCCTGTTTCTCCTTCTCTCACTCCTCCTGCTTGTGTTCCCTCTCTTGCTGTCTCTCTCTCTGTCAAACAAATAAGTAAAATCTTTAAAAACAAAACAAAACAAAAAACAGGCACTGGGGGCTGGGCTGCCTGGGTTCGAATCGATCCTTCACTAGTGGTGTGTTCTGGGGCAGAGTCTTTAATCTTCCTGTGTCTTGTTTTTCTCATGTGTAAAAGGAGACTGAATATGTCTTTATATCGTAGGGGTTTTATAAAAACTCAAAAGATTGGAGCTCTAGTGCTAGGTAAGCATTTACTCTGTGTTATAATAAATCAGGAATTATTATTTCTGATGAACCTGCAACACAGCCACAAGCAGGAGCCATGCTCTTTGAAACAGTACAGTTAAAAAAAGAAAAGAAAAGAAAAGAAATGGTGTTGGTGGTTATTTAAACTCAACAGCACATGCAGATCGTTAGTATCAAGGAAAGCCCTTCAAAATGTATTCCATAATTTGAGGGTCTAATCCCGTGACCTCCTTGCTTCAGCCGGTGCTTGAGGAAAGCCTCCCTGATCCCTCTGAACCTGTAAGCGTGGGGAAAAAAAAGACAAGAATGACTCAGGCACTGGGCAGGTTGACAGTGTGTCAGAGGGTCTGAGAAAAGCGCAGGGCAGGCAGCTCTGCGGATGCTGGTTTTCATTCGAGGAGGAAGGTACCTCCAAATATCACACCCAACACAGACAGCCACCTTCCCTGGGCCCAGCATTTCTCCGCCAGCTCAGGGTGGACTCAGACTGCACGCAGATGTTGGGTTAGTGCCTGGTACCAAAGGGACAGGAAACGACCAAAGCAAAAGGGAGCGGTGTGCCCACTGAGCTCCTGCCCTGTCTGAGCTGCGCCTCACGCCATCCTTTAACAAAGAGCTGGCCAAGGCAAAACGGCCTCCCTTTCACAGATGACCAATAACCAGAATGAAATCAGCAAGAGATCCCTACAAAGGTAGGAGAGGAAAAACACATTAGGCTCCTGAAAGCCCAAGGACGTTGTGTGCATGAAGATGAAAACTCTCCTCTTTTTTTACTGAGCTAAAATGTGTGATGTTATTGAGCAGTTAACATTCTTTCAAACATCACTGGGCCGCCTTCTGAATACTTACTCCTTGCATGCGTAGTAAGTCAATGTTTTTCTTTAAAATCTGAAAAGCGATTCTGTGCAGTATTTTGAAAGTAAGGGATATCCCAGTAAACAAGGTTCAGCAACGTTTGAAAGAAGATTCAAATATACATTTGAAAGAAAGGGAGTCACAGCGGTGGTTTCCGAAGAACAAAAGGGGCCATGAAATCGACGTGGGTAATGAAAACATTAAGGCCAGTCTTGTGTTATTTTCCAGCATTTAGAATACATGGCATATAGTTCCTTTAATTATGAAAGGACCGATTTCTTTCATCCTTTGCCCTCTGTGAATGAAAAAAATCCACACATTTGTGACCCTTATATTCATTGGGCTTAGATGCCCGAAGCAAATGGATGTGGTGAAAGAAAAAAAAACCAGGTATTCAAAATGTATTTCAGATAAAATAGATTAAGAAATTTTTGAAGGACAGAAAAAAATCTAATACATTAAACGGCGGATCTGAGGAAAACAAGAGAACCAGTTAAAAGCAAAACAAAATCCATTGGACAAATTCAAATCACTTAAAAGAAAAATAATCAGAACGAAGTCAAACTTTCCAACATCCAATATTCAGTATGTTCATTATACCATTCTCTTGTTCTGAGAATGGCTGCACATTTTTATAGTAGCAAGTCAAAAATATATGGGTATTGTAGATCACATTCCACCCTTAGTGTGAGAACATATTATTTCAACATTTGTATGAGCCAAATTTTCGTTCACTATAGAGAACAGTCTTACACTTGGAATACCAGGAATATAGTATCAGGTAATCTTTATGGAAAATGTACATGAAGATGAACTCTGGGCCCCCTAATGTTAAATAGAGAAACATAGTGTAAGTATTAGAAATGATCATTCAGTCCATTTAAATATAGAACTAAAGTCGAAGAATAATGAATATTTGTGCAAGAACAATTTTAAAACTTATAAACGTTGACAAGTTACAAAATAAAAAATGAAAATCAGACATGGACAGAATGAGAGCTGTATGCTGGTTTCCTCAACATTCCAGTGGATTAGTTATTGGTTTGTGTTGAGTTATACAAATCAGCTACAGAAGTAGCAAAAAACCAAAATAAAACACACTGGAAATCAAACAAGAACAACACAAGCCATTTACCAGAGTATTTTTAGCATAACATTCGAGAGCATTTATTCAAATATAATGCAAAATTAATAAGCACATCATATTAATAAATTTAAATAGATTAAATCCACCCTTTAAATGGGAAATTATTAGAGTGAAAGGTTTGATTGTAAAGCAATCCTACCATTTGCTGTATACAAGATATTCATCCAAACCAAATGATTAGGGATGGAAGAAGTAAAATGATGGGCAAATGTAGACACATACATGTAAACTAAATAAAAGCAAAAGTTAATAAAAATATCAAATACTTAATTCATAATTAAGTATTAAAAGGATGACACTTCATAATAAAAATCCCATTGTATTACAACTGAAGGGATATGAAGTGACAAAGCATAATTTGACAAAGTTGTGAGGAATAAGGGAAACAACTAGATAATAGGAAACTCTAGTTCCCCTTTACCAACCCACAACAGATTGAGGAAACAAGGATGTAAGTGTGGAGAAGATTTAATTAACAGATAGAAAATTTCTTTATTTTTTTTTTTAAAGATTTTATTTCTTGAGAGAGAGAGTGAGAGCACAAGCAGGTGGAGGGGTATTGGGAGAAGCAGACTCCCCACTGAGCAGGGAGCCTGATGTGGGACTCGATCCCAGGACCCTGGGATCATGATCTGAGCCGAAGGCAGACACTTAACCAACTGAGCCCCCCAAGTGCCCAACAAATAGAAAATTTAAAACACAGAGTGTTGCTTATGGGCCATACATATATTAATGCATTTAAAAATTCAAGTTCCTGTGAAACATACACAGGTAACAAAATAACATCCCAAACCACATTTATTGATCATTGGCTAACAGAAGGAGATCAAAACAAAAAGTACTGTGTTCAAATTACTTTAAAAAAATTTACCCTTATTCAACTCAGGTCACAAGAAGAAATCAAACCAACGTTGTGGATTTTGTATAAAATGTTAGTAAAATTTTGTGGTATACAACTTACAGGATGCATTGACTAGAGCTGTATATAAAGTATTATTTATTGTGATAAATACTTATATTTCTAACAAAGACCAAAGAATATAAATATAACAGTAAATTCAAAATGTTATTAAATTATACCTAATGAAAGCAAAAACAAAAATAAAACAAAACTGAAAAGACTCAAAAATAGAACTCACTTATTTAAAACGTAGAAATAATCTACTAGATCACAAATGTTAAAAGAGTATACATACATAAAAGAGGAAGTAAGTATGTAAAAACTATTTCAAAGGATTTCAAATAGATTGGAAGGTAACACTGCAGTAAATAGAAAAATTCAGTGAAGTGGATAATTTTTCTATTAATATCTAAATTATCTAAATTGACCTACAGGTGATAGAAAGCCTGAACAGGTTAGATCCATTATAGGTACAGGGAAAGTTGTCAATGTGATCTCCAAAAGGATCTTGTGCAAACATTTCCCCAAGTGAATTAGATGAAACTCTCAAGAAGATGAGAAATCTTCTGTTCCAGAAAGGAAACAGAGTGCTAGGAAGAATTTTTTCAATTTTCCCAGCTTAATTTACAAATGTAATAGAATGCCTAAAAAATTCTTATTATTTACTTTTATAGATCTAGCATATCATGATAAAAACCAGGCAAAATGTACAAAAAACTAAAAACCATAGACTAGCCTCATTTTTTAATTTCAATGAAAATTTTCTAACCTATTAAAAATACAGAAACTAATAGCACGTTAAAAAATGGGGGGTAGGAGAGATGGGGTGTCTGGGTGATAGACGTTGGGGAGGGTATGTGCTATGGTGAGCATTGTGAATTGTGTATGACTGTTGAATCACAGACCTGTACCTCTGAAACAAATAATACATTATATGTTAAAAAAAAAAAAAAAAAGAAGAAGAAGATAGCAGGAAGGGAAAAATGAAGGGGGGGAATCGAAGGGGGAGACAAACCATGAGAGACTAGGGACTCTGAGAAACCAACTGAGGGTTCTAGAGGGGAGGGGGTCGGGGGATGGGTTAGCCTGGTGGTGGGTATTTAAGAGGGCAGGTACTGCATGGAGCACTGGGTGTTATACGCAAACAATGAATCATGGAACACTACATCAAAAACTAATGATGTAATGTATGGTGATTAACATAACATAATTAAAAAATGTAAAAAAATAAATAAAATCTACTAAATTTTGGAAAAAAAAAAGAGTCGAGCCAACACAGGCACTGAAGGTCAAGCTTGTGATTTCTGCAGCAATGCTATTCCTTCAAATCAAAAACAAAAACTGGTAGGTTCCTACATCTGTTTATTTCCAGTCAGTTTCATGTGCAGTCAAGCATAGCTAATCTCTCACCTGGTCCTACAATTCACACACCACACAACTCACCTTTTTAAAGTATATATTTTGAGAGGTTTTAGCATATTCACAAGATTGTACAACTATCACAGCAAACTGAATAACATTTTGATCACTCCAAAAGAAATCCCATATCCGTTAAGAGTCACTTCCCACCCTCATCATCCCCCTTCCTACCATTTGCTGCTAGCCCTGGGCAACTGCAAATCTACTTTGTCTCTACAGATTTGCGTATTGTGGTGTTGTGTATAAATGAAACCATTTACTGTCTATCTTTTTGTGACTTTGTATGATATTTAGCATAATGTTTTCAAGGCTCATCCATGTTATGGTATATAATAGTCCCTCATTTCCTTTTGTTGCTTAACAATATTCCATTGTACGGACATACTGTGATTTATCCATTCATCACTTGATGGACATTGGATTGTTTCTTTTTGGCTACTCTGAATAGTCCTGCTATGAACATTTGGGTTCAAGATTTTGCAGATATGTTTTTATTTCTCTTGGATTTATACCAAGAGATACGGATATGGATCGTCTGTTAACTTTATATTGAACATTGTGAAGAAATGCCAAACTATCTTCCAAGGTGTCTGGACCATTTCAACCAGCAGTGTGTGAAGGTTCCAATTTCTTCCCTACCTTGCCAACACTTGACATTATCTGTCTTTTGATTACAGACTCCTTATTGTGTATGAAATGGGAATTCATTATAGCTGCTTGTTATTTTAATCCTTAACATGTTTGCTTTCTGATCCCCCATATTTGGCCTGTTATCCTCACCCTCAACTTAATGGTACTTACTCTGAGGTCTTCTGAATCTACACATCTAGCTAGTAGGTCAAAATCTTAACCTGAGTTTTGCTGCTGAATTGTTTTTTATTAACAGAGAAAAATAATGGAAGGCATTTAAGAAACCCTCTGTTTCATTTTCATTTCCTAATCTTTGAAGGTACTGAAGCATTGTTTCCCCCCAGGTTTCTGCAGTCTCAATTTAGGTTTTGGGCCACAAGGGAGCCCTTCGCGATGTTACTGCTTTCTTTCTCACCATAGCTTTACAATATTCTATCCCATCATCTGTACTAATTTTTTAGAAGAGAATTGTCCTTAATATTTGAAAACTGGATGCTTTTTTCCCTAGATTGTTGCATCTTGCTGAGTGTAGTAAGGAACAGTGGAACATATCATTGTTCTGACTTCTTCAAAATGCTTTCCCTGTTGGTACAGTCTCATTCTGCACATAATCTGCCTTCAGAGTTAGCACAGGCAGAGTTTTGTCACATGTTTGCTGTGGTATAATAGCGATCATCAGTTTTCCAGAATGTACCCTCTGTTTCCTTGCTGTGCATCACAGCACTAATAAATAAATCAGTATCACAGGTTTCATTGTGGTACTATCCCACTTTTCAGGGGCCGATTTCTAAATAAAGTGAAGTTTATATAATGAAGCAACTGAAAAATGTAGTGGCTCAAGCAAACAAAAGGTTGTGTTTCTCTTAATCCACAGGTGGTAGGTAGTCCGTGGCAAGTGGATGGCTCTAAGCCAGAAAGGTATCCAGGGAAAGGGATTCTTTCTATATTACCGTTCTAGTAACTCTCAAGGTAGTTTCGGTCACTGTGTCATAGGTCCTGGCTCTTCAGCACCAAGATCTCATTCTAGTGTGTAGGAGGTAGAAAAATGATATGAAAGACAGTAGTTGTAGCTCAATTTTAACCATTTTATTTTCACATCATATTCTGTCTCTTGAATTTTACCTACCTACCTGCATAATCAGCATATATTCACATGCGTACTTTTCTAAATGGGCACTAGTTCCACCATCACTTGGCTTAAAAAAAAAATTTATGTATTTATTTATTTATTTGAGAGAGGGAGAAAGAGAGAGCATGCATGATTTGGGGGGGGAGCAGAGGGAAAGGGACAAGCAGACTCCGCACTCAGTGTGGAGCCTGACTTGGACCTTGATCCCACAACCCTGAGATTATGACCTGAGCCGAAATCAAGAGTCAGGCCCTTAACTGACTGAGCACCCAGGTTCCCCTATCATTTGAGTTTTTTAAGATCCTGGTGTTTGGCCTCCTCATTCTTGATTCAGATTTAAGCCTCGCCAAGGAAGCGTTTCCTGGTCTTGACCTTAGGACTGAGGAAGACTGGCTGTCGTTAAGCTGGCCCGCTTAAAAACTTAGTGGAGAAAACAAGATCTTAAAACAGAAGCACTCCAAAAGATGAAAACCTGGGATGCTTAAGTTAAGCTTTAGAAGCCAGGACAGGACCAGCTCCCTTCACCCTTGGCGGCAGAGCTCAACACTTGGGCATCGGTGCTCCTAGGATGTTGAGTCCTTTGGTCTTTCCATTGTCTGCTACTCAAGAGCTGGCACTTTTTTAAAGTAGATAAATGGATGTTATTTTTACTTACCTTTTTGTAAAGTGCTTTTCAGTCTTCTGTTTGGGGTTCGGGGCGATTCTGTACTGCACTTGCATTAATACTGGGTATCAGGCACTGACCTACCCACTTAACCACTCGGGTAGCTGTGCAGAGGACCCTTCATGTCATACATTGCCTAAACAATGCTAATAAAACATCTCCTAGCAGAGAACACCTGCCACTGAGAGCTGTTTCAAAAGCATTTAGATACTTTTGTGACCTATTGTAATTACTATTCTTAGCAAAACATAAAAATATGTAAAGCTTTTGAGAAGATCACATAAAATTTTCTCCTTAATCTTTTTGGGTGAAAAATCATATTAGATGTCTTTTATACCTGGAATAAACACTACTTGGACATGATGTCCTTTTTTCGTAATCTCCAGGAAGCTATTTGGTAATACTTGATGTCAAATTTATACATAAGTGAATAAGTAACATTAACTTATCTGTTTATTTTGTTGAACAGTCTTTGTTCAATTTTCATATCAGTGTTACCACACTTTTCTAAAATGAAATTGTTATCTCCTTCCTCCTTTGTATTTCTTCTCAGTAATTTGTATACAATAGAGATTTTTCCCCTTAACAATTGATAAACTCATCCCTTCAAATATCTGGGCTTTGCAATTTGGGGCAAAAAGCCTGGAAAAATAGATATTTTTGATTTGGGATTTAGTTCCTTTAATGATTATTGGTCTTTTCTAATTTTCTTTTTCATCATATTTTGCTTGAGAATTGTCCAGTTACATTTCTGAGTTTGCACTCCAAAATATGTCTCAGATCTCTCCTATTTTGAACACAAAGGAAAGTGACCAATCCAAAACAATTATCAGACACTTATCAGACAACCTAGACAGTTGCAATAGCTATTTAACAATTTTCCTTCTTTAACTTTTTCTTCCCTTCAAGTTAGTTTCCAGCCAACAGTACAAGTGATCTTTTCAAAATGTGAAACAGATTCTTGGATTCCCCTCTCTAAGGTTGAGCTCTCTAGTAGGCCTTCCTATAGTCCACAGGTAATTGTGTCTTTAAAGGGGACTCATAGATCCATGACTCATGGCTATCTTGAAGATTACCTCTGCAAAGAGTTGTTCAGAGTAACTAATAGGGTTCTTTCCAAAAGGGTTCAAGGGCTTTTTTCATTTTGATGTCTATTCCAGAAGACCAAGTCTCCAAACTTCTAGTTCGTGAAAGGACTGATCAGTTAGATGTTGAAGAGAGATGGTGTGGTTTGATAAGGTTGTGTGTACTGGATGAGTGACTTGCATTATTTGACCATGTCTTCTTGCAGCCGAAGGTTATAAGTGGTATCGCTGGATTTATAAGTTGGCTTTTTCTAACTAAAAAGAGCCAGTTAACCACCAGGTAAGTTTATCTCTTTGTACTCTAACTATGGACACATTGCATTGGGCCTGGAAAGTTCAACTGTTGAGAAGATTTTGGGTCAGTATAACATGAAAATTACTTACATTTGCAATAAGATCGAGGATGGTATAGACCTGAAAGTAGCAAACATTTTCTATAAAGGGTCAGGTAATAAATAATTTAGGCTTGTAGACCCTGTGGGCTTTCTAGTAATTACTCTTCTGCTGTAGCATAAAAGTGCCATAGACAATATGACATGAATTTATGTTCCAATAAAACCTTCTTTACGAAGCAGTTGGCAGATTGGATTTCTCCCGTGGGCCATTGTTTTGCCAACCCTTGGTATAGACAGTATTTGGGTAACTAGTGGTGCTTTGTTGAATTTATTAATGACAGTAACTGCAAAGGTAGATTCTGATTTTCCAAGCAGGAAACATGAAACTGAGTAGCATTTTTGCCATTCTCAGAGTTGTAGCTCTTCAAGAGGGAAAGGGCTGGAATCCTCCTAAAAATAACAGACAACAACCAGAGCACATTCATATTCCATTGTGGTGGCTACTATTATGGAGTTCATTGGAAGTATTTACATGTGTCTTGGAATTTTGACTTTTGTCCATGCCCCACCTTGACAATTTTGCTAGAATTGTGTTTTTGGCAGGTGAGGTATGCACAAAAGACATACTCTGTGACTTAAAACTTACCTACTAGAGTGTTGCTTTATAACAGTGACCAATTTGTTCCTGCTGTAGTGGACACCCATGTAAAGTATTAGCACGTTTCTGCATGACCTCTTACGCCACAACCCGCTTATTGGTCTAAGAGTGTCAGATTATTTTAAAATAGTTTATATCCAAACCATTTCCAATATTTTTTTACCTGACATTGAGGTGGAATTGGGGCATTCTGTGTATAGTTTCTTTTAACTCCACCAGACTTGGTTTGGGAGGATGTCCAAATCCCTCTGCAAGTATGGCCTCTTCAGTGTAATGATGAGCAAGGGTATTTCTCTTAGTCCATATTGGCCACTTTTTGCTCACTCTTTTAACTACCTTTATAATAGAATCTTCCTTTGCTGCATTAGGGTGACTAAAAGTTGCTTGGCTTGTCCAGTGTTTTAGGGCTCCTTCTGAAATTAGGGAGACTCAATATTTCCAAAGAATCTCAATGTCATAGACACCCAGAGACATACCCAGAGTCTGTTTCTGAGTCAACTTTCTTTCTCTAGCTAGTTGGAAACTTCTAGTGAAGGCAATACTTTTGTCATTTTTTTGTTTTTGTTTTTGTTTGTTTTGTTTTGTTTTTTTAATTAATATATAATGTATTATTGGTTTCAGAGGTACAGGTCTGTGATTCATCAGTCTTGTGTAACACCCATTGCTCATCACATCATGTGCCCTCCTTAATGTCCATCACCCAGTTACCCCATCCCTCCACCTCTTTCTCCTCCAGCAACCCTCAGTTTGTTTCCTATGATTCAGAATCTCTCATGGTTTGTCTCCCTCTCTGGTTTCATTTTGTTTTATCACTTTTGTCATTTTAACAGATTTAGTCTACATTATGGGATTATATTGTGTGGATGAAATGAAATCTATAATGCAATACCCAGTCTAGTAATTTCTCATTTCTGCCTTTAGATATATGATCCATCAATAAAGAGTCAAGTTTAGATTTTCCTAAGGAGTTTCTAGTAAGAATACATGGGCATAGATAATTGTGAGACAGATGCTAAACAGTCATTTCTTTCTCTTTTCTTTCTTTCTTTCTTTCTTTCTTTCTTTCTTTCTTTCTTTCTTTTCTTTCTTCCTTTCTTCCTTTCTTCCTTTCTTTCTTTTTCTGATAAGAGAAGGGGAGAGGTCATGGTTAGGCATTACTGTTATGAATAGCAATATATAAAGGATGACATAACAACGGTCATGAAATGTAAGCCAGCTTGTGAGGAAATAGGTATTTTTCATTAACCAGCAAAGTATTCAGCCAGATGATCATTAGATTCATGAAAGACCCCAAAAATATGTCAGCAGAAGCTTTCATGTGTTTTGCCCCAGCATCTATAGCCTTGAGGAAAGATGGGTTAGCCTTTGTTAATGGATAAAGAGAAAGACTATAATTAGCTATAAGCCTGACCAGATGGTTTATGAGTGTACAGAGAGAAAGGTTTATGGAGTTAGGCAAAACTAGAGGAGGGGAGGGGGTTGTTAGAGCTCGCTTCAGTTTGCAAAATGCAGCCTCATGTTGGAAGCATGAAGAGAAAAAATGATTTCATGGAAGATGGGAGCCCAATGTCTGAAAGAGGTGGTAAGAACAAGAATTCTCTAGAACTGATTTTTTACTTATTTGCCTAGGGAAGCTTTCAATAACTTTCGGTTGATTAGAGGTAAAAGGCTTGTCTCCCTGAAGCCTACCATGCATCAAGTAAGGTGACAAAAGATAGTTGTTTTTTCCTTGACGTGTTGCATTCTTTTTCTGTGGAAGGTGACTTTGGGAGCTCTTTTCATCTTCAGAGTTTTGTAACAAGGGATCCCCATATTGAATGAGGAGAGAACTTTGGGGAATTTGAGGTCCTGAAACCTGTGAAAATTAAGACAAAGCTTCTTGAAATCTCTGGGGTGTGACAGTCCATGTATTCTTGATTATTCTCTCAAGTAAAGGTATAAGTGTTGATTATCTAAATGTAATGGGATCTAAAGAAAGCAGAACCTCAATCCATAACTATAAAATATGCTTTGGGTAAAGTTGAAGAAAAACAGAAACTTACAAGTGCTACTCAAGGGATCAGTCCTATGTCTGTTAGCCCTTCCAGAAGGATCTTATTCTGTCTTTTACTTCTGGTTTCATATAGTAGTGTCTAAGCCCGGGTAAATGTTGGGATGAGTCAGTATGAACTTGGTGGGTTTAGCTTCTATAGTCTTGCGATTATGGGTAGAATTTTTGGCCCATAAGAGTCTGTTATCTTGTAGAGATCTTGAGGCTATGTCTAATAAAGTGCAAAGTTAAGCCTGTGTCTGAATTAATTGTGATTGGATTAAGAGTAGGAGGGACCTTTTATTTTATTTTTTTTTTTAAGATTTTATTCATTTATCTGTCAGAGAGAGAGCACAAGCAGAGGCAGTAGCAGGCAGAGGGAGAAGCAGGCTCCCTACTGGGCAAGGAGGAGACCTATGTGGGACTCGATCCCAGGTCCCTGGGATCATGACCCAAGCCAAAGCAGACGCTCAATCGACTGAGCCACCCAGGCGTCCTGTAGGAGGGACCTTTTAAATTTAGGGAATAGACTTTCTGAGGATCTCTTAATCTGGCAATACCACTTATGTAATAAATCTCATTAAGTTATTTGGTATGGTATCAGAAGAGTAAGACATCTTTTATAAAGCAAAGAACAGTACATATTTAACAAAAAAATTAATGTTTCGGTATTTTAAAAACCAATAGCTTCCTGAGGCGCCTGGGTGGCTCAGTCGGTTAAGCATCCACCTTCAGCTCAAGGCATGATTCCAGGGTCCTGGGATGAGCGCCCCCCTCCAAATTGGGCTCCCTCCTCAGCAGGGAGCCTGCTTCTCCCTCTGCAGCTCCCCCTGCTTATATTCTCTTTCACTCTCTCTCTCAAATAAAACCAAAACAAAAACAAAACAGTAGATTCCAGCTGATTATTCTTGGATACAATAATGTTATGTATCCCTAAAAACTATAGACTTGGAGAATTTAAAGTTATAAAAGATAGTAAAATTATATTTAATTTAACTCTTCTTATTTTGAATTTTGAAGGAATTTTTTTTGACAATTTTGAAGCAGGGATTCTACTTGGCTTTATATCTCCTCCCAACAATTTCATAGGCAGTTTTTGACTCTATCAAAAGAGTGCCTCATACAGAATAAAAAACTCAACAAATAGTGAAAATTTATTGAAACTTAGACCTCCCAAAAGGATTAAGTTTCTGTTTAAGTTCCTGTCTTTCAGTAAAACTGATTTCATTCTCCAGTTAAAAATTATTTTCCACTTTTTTACATTGCTTCCAAAATAATTTTCAAATCACTTAGCTTGTGTTACATGGTCATTCACAATATGGCACCCAACTATGTTTTAGTCACTACCCCCAGGTATTCCACATTACTGTACAAATGCAAATCTCATCATTCACCCAACAAGTCTAGTTGTTGACTATTTTCCATATGCCTAAGATGAGTAAAAGGAATGAAATTTTCCAAGTCCTCTTGTCAACTATTCTCATGAACAGCTCTTAAAATGAACAATTTTCTACATATTTATATTTTAAATGTATCTTGTTAAGGTATGTTTATATTGTTCCCTAAAGATTAAAATATATGGTCCAAATCTCCTATCATATAAAGTACTTGAAGATCTGAGATTAGGTACTCTTGGAACTTTTCTTCTTAAAACTAAATAAATATAATTTATCTTCCTTTTTTGCCCATTAAATCATTATTGTACTTTTCTCTATACTCTTTCCAAGTTCCCACACACAAAATACGGTATAAGATACTGTATAAAATTGTTTATAGTCTCTGTCAAGGATTCATTATAAGATTTAGTATAACAAGGGAATGATGCTCTATAGGAGTAGAATTTACTGAACGAGCTTTGTGGAAAATTATTTAAGAGCTCTGGGACTGTCAGGGGATCTTTTGCTTTTCTCTTTTTCTTTATCTTCCTATCTGGAATGCAGTGATGATTATGGCAGCCCAGTAACCATCTTGTGATCATGTGATGAATGTGAGGATGGAAGCACTACGTTAAGGATGGTAGAGCCAGAAGGTTAGATTAGGAATCTAGGCCCTGATAACTTTATGGAGCCACTATCCTAGCTCATGTTGTATGAGAGAAAAGGAATCTGAAATCAATGTAAGTCTCTGTTCCATTTCCAAGTCTCTCCTACAAGCAGCTCAAGATAATTCCTAGCTCATTACCCTTCATAGATAGGTGATTCAGAATTTTTTTCTCTTTTCCCATAATCCGAAAACAAAACTAACAACATCAAAAAGCATAGCACCGTATGTATGCATCTATCTGCGAGGACAAGTGTCAGTAAATGGACCCACAATCGAAATATGAAGAAGAAATACAGTGTTTGTATTTTCACTATGACTCATCCTCAGGCATTCACGGATCTGGATTACAACAGTTGCTATAGAATCATTCTCTTTCAAAATTGAAATGGATTCATTTCAAATGCAAAGAAAAAAAATCTTTAAAAAAAACTGCGCTGGAGAATGATGCTGGAAAATGTTAGAACAATGGGCAAAGTACAACTGAGAGGCTTCCAGTAACTGCCAGGTCCCAAGTGTTCCACAAGATTAGCACTGTCATTAGCTTAATTGTGATAGATGGTGATTAGGCATTATCTTTGGCTGTTTGCTCTGGCTTTCTTTTTCTGATAGGTCTGTCTTAAGTAAACCCAAATTGGAATGGAAAAAAAAGAAAGAAAGAAAGAAAAGAAAGAAAGAAAGAAAGAAAAGAAAGAAAGAAAGAAAGAAAGAAAGAAAGAAAGAAAGAAAGAAAGAAAGAAAGAAAGGAAAGAAAGAAAGAAAGAAAGAAAGAAAGAAAGAAAGAAAGAAAGAAAGGAAATCTGCCATTTTAACACACTTTTTAAAAAGAAGTCAGCCAAAATCACAAATCAGCTCGTATTTATTCAGCTTTAACGAGGAAAACAATGCCATTGGAAATTAATCAATTTCTACCAAAAAAAGGAAAAACAAAACAAAAAACCAAAACTCTATGCCTTTCAGATTTATGTCTAAGTAGAAGCTATCACTCTCTTTCAGGGACCAAGAAAGCTTTAAATGTGAAAGTATGCAAAATTGTAAACCACTGGGAAGAAACAGAGATACGGAGTAAGAGAGGTTTGCCAACACACCCACATGCATTTAAAAATATGTGTATATAAAAGTGTTTGGAAGAAAAGGTACCATGATGGTCTAAATATAGAGTTATTTGCAGTTGTCAGAATAGGAGCTTACATCATTTTCTTATTCATATTTTCTTATACTTTCTAGTATAATGAACATGAATTCCTTTTGTAATAAGAATATAAAATTATTGAAAAAATTTATTGGACAAAAATGGTCTTATCTGCTACTTTTATGTATTGCTGTAATAACTGTATCTTCATTTTTATTCTCGGTAAAAAAGTACATATCTAGTCACCATCGTGTATTATAGTCCTTCATGTATACACACAAATGTACATTGTGGTGGTTTTAAAACTACATCAACATATGCTTTCATTCTTCTTTCTTCTACTTTCTAATGCTTAATTCCAGTACCTGTGACTATGTACTAGATTTAGTGTCTCACTTCTAGAAAATAGAATAGGCCAGAAATAATATGTCACTTCCATGTTCAGGTTAAAAAATATAGTGCCTCTCCTCTCTCTGGTCACTCACCATGGACTAAACAACCTGCCATGTTGTTATCAGTGCTATGGAGAAACCCATATGACAAGGGACTAAAAACCTTGGTCTAATAGCCCATGAGAACTGAGGCCTGGCAACAATCGGGGGTAATTTTGGAAGTGGATCCTTTAGTGCCATACAAATCTTGATATGACTACAGGCCTGGCTGACATCTTGACAGCAACCCAACGATAGCCCTGAGCCAAAACCACTCAGCTAACCTGTACCATGACTCCTGACCCTCAGATATTGTGAGATTACTGTTTGCTGCCGCAGGCTTTTAGATCTTGGGATAAATTGTTACATAACAATGGATAACTCATGCGTGCATATGTGAGGATTATCCAAAAGTATTCTTGGAATTCTCAGGGAGAATGAAACTCCCCAATCTCTACCACCTACAAAAACTAAAAGTATTACCCAAAATATGAGTAAATACCAGAAAGCTAAGCCACACAGAGCAGCTATAAAATGAAAGAAGGGGTTCAATGGCAATCCATACTCACCATCAGAAATTGACAAGAGTTTATAAGTCAGCCACAGCTTTTACTCTTGGTTTTCTGGACTTCTCAAATCAACAGGGAAGAGTAGAGGGAGAAAGTGAGTGGACATAATTTTGGGAAAAACTCTCTAACTCCTACCATTTGGGCAGGGACCATACATGTCATTCCCAGACTAGGAGGAGTGAGAAACAATGACTGGCTTTCAAGAGAATTTTTAAAGGGTTAATGCTTGTACTCTGTTGTTTGAATTTATGTCACATTTTCTGTTTCTATTTTTTTTTTGCTTAGTCTATATTTTTATCTCATTTCTTGTCTTTTTAATTAGTCCCTTTTCATTTTTCTCCCTCTTCTAGTTTAGGAAATGTGAAATACATTTCTATTCTTTAATTGGCTTGGTTATATTAATAATTTTAAATTATTTCAAACAAAAATAATTGAAGTCTAGAGTTAATAATATTTCATCTGCTTCCAGACAGTAATGATTGCTGAGTTTAAGGTCCATATGGAAACACCCATAAGGACCCTGTTGAAAAGTAAATTTTGATTAGATTTTGATTCTGTAGGTGTAGAGTGGACTGAAGAATCTACGTTCTAATAAATTCCCAGCTGAGTGTGATGTTTCTGCTCCGTGAAACACATAGCAACTCTTTAGACCCACATAACTTCTTCATTCTTTATAATTCATATTCCCAACCTATTATTATTTTAAATTTATTTGATTTTTCTTTTTTTAACCACTATAGATACTACTCTCGTTGTTTGGCAAGTCCTTTAAAAAAAAAAGATTTATTTACTTATTTGAGAGAGAGAGCTCGTGTATGTGAGCAGGCAGAGGAACAGAGGGAGAGAATCTTCAAGCAGACTCCCTGCTGAGTGGGGAGCCCAAAACAGGACTCCATCCCAGGACACTGAGATCATGACCTGAGCCGAAATCAAGAGTTAGATGATCAACGGACTGAACCACCCAAGTGCCCCATTGGCAAGTCTTTTTATGGCTTTCCATTATCTCTGTTCTTCACTCCTTGCATCTCACACCTGTCCTTCAGGGTCATTTTTTTTTCTACTTGATATAATGATCTACTAGTAACAAACTTCTCAATTTAAGTGTGTTAGGAAATATCTTTATTTTGCCTTTATTCTTCAACTTTGGTGTTCATCTTTCAAAAATAACAGTATTTTCCTCCATACCCCAAATAATATTACCTCATTTAAAATAATATTGTCTTGGGGCGCCTGGGTGGCTCAGTCGTTAAGCGTCTGCCTTCGACTCAGGTCATGATCCCAGGGTCCTAGGATCGAGCCCCACTCGGGCTCCCTGTTCAGCAGGAAGCTTGCTTCTCCTTCTTCCACTCCCCCTGCTTGTGTTCCCTCTCTTGCTGTGTCTCTCTCTGTCAAATAAATAAATAAAATCTTTAAAAATAAAATAAAATAATACTGTCTTAATATGCTCCATTATCATTATTTAAATTCAAACTTGCCCTATTGCCCCAAAATATGCAAACCAAGAGAAACCCAACACCATGGATTTAATTTGCTTCTTATTTCTTTTAAATAAGGACCAACGTACAATTAAAGTTTTTCCCATGTAAACAAAAGTAATCTAGTTTATGAGTTGGTATTGTACAAACTTCTCATTCCCATCAACCATTCATCATCCAGTTTTATAATTTTAACACCAATTGATTAGTGTCAGAATCTATATTGTCATCAAGATTGGCAAAAATTGATTATTCCTCCTGATTCTTTCACAGAATTCTCTACTTTCCCTTATTTAATGGGGCTTGTTAGTGCCCTGAACTACAGTTGCTATTTCAACAAAGAGTAAATTCTTAATTATTGCTCTTTGATTAGCAAATTTCAAAGGAAAGAGTTAATTAGTAGTTCCTTTTTTTTTTTAATTTGGATAAAGTTGGGTGTTTTTTCAGATTTTATTTAAATTCTAGTTAGTTAACATACAGTGCATCATTGGTTTAGGAGTAGAATTCACTGGTTCATTACTTACATACAAAACCCAGTGCTCATCTTAACAAGTGCCCTTCGTAATATCCATTCCCCATCTAGCCCATTCCCCCGCCCACCTTCCTCCATCCACCCTGTTTGTTCTTTATTGTTAAAAGCCTCTTATGGTTTGTTTCCCTCTCTCTCTCGTTATCCCCCTCCCATATGTTCATCTGTTTTGTAGTAGTTTCTTTCAATAAAGACTTGGGATTCCTTTTTTGTTGACTATCATCATGGGCCCAAGTATTTTCATAGATTGTGTTTCAGTCATTTACAATCACTATTCAATATTGTAACATGAATTGTCACAAATATGATTAGATGAAGTACTTTTAAGTTTGTACTTGTCACAATGAATTTAATCCCATGTCCATCCTCATAAACATAACCAGCAATACCTAGCATTCAAATTGAAGCTCATCATGGAAGATAACAGGTCTGAAATAAGATGCAAGAGAGTTTAAAGATATATCTAAACTGTGTAACGAAGAGGTTCTGAATAGTATGAAACATGTCCTCTGACTCCTGTTAGGAGAATTTTTATTCATTTACTCATTGATTCATTGATTTATTTGATAACCATTTCTTAAGTTCTTGGTGACTTTCCAGGAAGTCCACAACTTGTTGAGGATACAACAGAACTCAAACCATATATATTCTTTGTCCTCTTAGAGATTATGCTGCAGTAGTGAAGGAATCTCAATCAAAATACTTCATTAAGAAATTTAAAATGATCACTCTGATAGGTGTTGTACAGGAGAAAGAAATCCCCCCTTTTGGGAACTAACTGCCCTGGTCTCAGACTGCAGCAGAAGTGTCTTGAGAAAGTGGTACTCCATCTAGGAATGGAAGGATGAGTAGGACTTCAGTAGATGAACCTGGGAAAGAAGTAGGGTGGATATTTCAGAAGAAAACAAAATGACTAATTCCAGGTAATGTAAGCTGAGAGTATTTCAAATAAATAAAGTTCAGTGGTCAGAAAAATCAAGTGAAATGATACAGAAATCTTGCAGAAGCTATTTTGATGCAGGATATAAGTTAAAAATCTCTGAAATTACATCCAATAACTCTTCATAGAAGTTCACATTGCAGAATTATGTTATGAATAGGAGAAAAGCAAAAGGGAATTGTTTTAGTTGTAAAACTTTCCAAAGTGTTGGAATTATTTTTGTGAACCAATATTATTTTGGAAATTCAAAAAAATTCAGAACAGAGCTCTCACAATTAAATTATGAAATCTATTTTTGTTACTTTTTAAAGAATGTGCTTAAGACGAAGCATATGTATAATCAAATATTTTCATAATGTCATGGTACATGGACAGTATCCACATATACAGAAAAATGTAGATGATCACACACTGTGCAGGCAAACTAAGATAACTCAATTAAAAATGAATCATTTTTTTAGAGAGACAACCCTACATTTAGAATAGGCACTATCAACACCTGGATCTTGGAGTTTGGTTTTTGTTCTTGGAATTTTCCTTCCTAATAGGTGTTATGACAGGTATGAGAATGTTATGCTTTTATTGCATCCACTCTGCTGTGTGGAAGCATCTTGGAATTCAACTGAGAAGCTCAGATTCTCGATCTGCATTTTTTTTAGAAAGGGAACTAAACTCCCGATCTTCAAATGAAAGTTTTAAGCATCAGGAATTTAGCCTTTCTTCCTAAATGTGCTTGCTTCATTAGCTTTTGGAAGAAACTGCCCTAAATGAAGAAAGAGAAGAGAGACTTGAAAATGTCCAGAGTGCCTCCAAAAGACTTCCTTTGCTTAGAATCGTTCATCAATTTCAACAGTAACAGAAAGTAATGGAAACGTGATCTGAATGGGCAGTGGAAACTCAAGTAGTAATTTAAAACTCCATTGAAGTTATTCATCAGATATAGGACACAGCTTGTTCTTTGTATTACCAATATTTAAATGTTGTAGATCTTTATGCCAAAGTTAAAACGTATCTCCCCAAAGGAATGGTGGTGATAAAATGTGGGTCCTCTGTTAAAAGCACTTGACTTTCATTGGGCATTTTGTGGCATGAATTTTTATAAATGATTTAAAATAAGATCCAGTGTATTCACAAATATGCAAATCTTAATTTAGAACTGTATGGGAACCTCTTCTATCACAAAGTTTATTCGCATTAAACGTATTTTTTCAGGGAATAAAATGGCTTTAAAGCTGGAAGTGTCTGGAATGGAGAATAGATTGTTTTTTAGGTGCTCCCAACCATATTCTTTTAGTAAATTTGGTTTTCCAATTTTCTTAGTTTTATACATATATCATTTACTCCTAGTTTGTAACTTTATATAGCCACTAAAACAGAAGTTCTGTGCCTGCCCAACTTCTAAAAAGAGAAAATACCTTGGAAATTAGGATCTAGGAACATATTTTTTTAAGATTTATTTATTTATTTTAGAGAGGGAGAGAGAGAGTGAGAGTCGGGGGGTGGGGGCAGAGGGAGAGGGAGAGAGAATCTTCAAGCAGACTCCCTGCTGAGCATGGAGCCTGATTCGGGGCTCAGTCCCATAACCCTGAGATCATGACCTGAGCTGAAATCAAGAGTCAGATGCTTAACCAACTGAGCCACTCAGGCACCCCTTGAAATATTTGTTAAATCAGAAGCAACAGATTAAGAATCAACCTGTGGTCCCAAGGGAGAAAAAAATAAATAAAATCCTCCAAAATTCTTCTGGTATTTCCCCTCTAGATCTTGGAAAATAATCTTTTCCCCCTTTTGGTGATCGGTATATTGATATTTAGTAACTATGGAATTAGTATTTCAGGAAATGTTTTGTGATTTTATAAGGAAAAACTATTTCTCAGTGGCTTTGGAAGAGCTTTGCTACTCTCAAAATATAGCAGCAAGAGAAAGAGAAGGAAAAGAAGGCAGGAGAGAGAAGTCAAAGAACTGGTGTCTTTGAGACAAGGCCACATTACCATAATGCTTTTGGGTAAAAATTAATTACAGGCCAATCTGTGAAATAAGACAAAGATAAAAAAAAATAGCAAAGATCTTGGGCACTACACTCTCACATAGTTGTTTTCAATTTTTAAACACAGAAATAATTTGGGGTGCCTGTGTTGCTAAGTCTGTTAAGCACCCGACTCTTGATTTTAGTTCAGGCCATGATCTCAGGGTCCTGGGATGGAGCTCTTTGGTGGGGCTCTGTGCTCAGCTGGGAGTCTGAGGATTCTGTCTCCCTCTCCCTCTGTCCTTAGCCCCACTCGTGTGCACTCATGTGCGCTCTCTCTCTTTCTAAAATAAATAAATCTAGAGGTGCCTGGGTGGCTCAATTGGTTAAGTGTCTGCCTTAGGCTCAGGTCATGATTCTAAGGTCCTGGGATCAAGCCCTGCATCTTGCTCCCTTCTAGGTGGGGGGCCTGCTTCTCCCTCTCTCACTCCTTCCCCTGCTTGTGTTCCCTCTCTTGCTGTCTTTCTCTCTGTCAAATAAATAAATAAAATCTTTAAAAAAAAAGTAAACAGAAATTATTTAAAATCAATTATTTTTAGTACTTTGCTGGTTCTCTTTGAGAATACTTACTGTATTTTCCAATATGATGTATTTAAAATATATATCATTAAAATTCTTTAATCTTAAACATGAAAATAAAGTTAAAAAGCTCTAATTAGTGATATATATTTAAGATACTCGGAAGAAAACTATATCTGCATTTCAATCAATGATCATTTAAAGTATATAGGTGTCTATATATATATGCATATATGTGTGCAATGTAGAAATATATATGTGTGTACATATAAGTATGTTATACATACTTGTGTACATTTATTTATAATACATGGAAGTAAAAATAAGATTTACATTCATCTTTTTATGTAGCGAACTGTAGTGAATTCTTCTTCAATTGTCTAGAATTCTTCCTTAAAGCCCAAAGGATCATCACCTTCCTTTGTGCACCTTTAAAAAAAATCAACTTTAATCTTTATCTCTAAATAAATATTAAATTGATGTCTTGTTAAAATCAACATCTGTTCAAGATAAATTAATCCTAGAGGGCTGAAAGAATCAAAACAGTAAATATTTGTGCTTATGTTAAAAAAAAAAAAACTCTTCTCTAATTTATTTTTCTTTATTTTTAAATTGACTCCATACGGGGATTAGTAGATTATGTGTCCCATATGTAAAGCCACCTTGCATATCATCAGTGGCTCCAATCTGCTTCCATGATCCAGGATCAAACAAGTGTCTCCATTTTTGTTTGTTTTAATCTTTTTCTTAATTCAATTAGCCAACATATAATACATCATTGGTTTTTGATGTAGTGGCCACTGATTCATTAGTTGCATATAAAACCCAGTGCTCATTACATCACATGCCCTTCTTAATGCCCATCACCCAATTACCCCCTCCCTCCCCACCTCCCCTTCCACAACCCTCAATTTGTTTCCCAGAGTTAAGAGTCTCTCATGGTTTGTCTCCCTCTCTGATTTCTTCCCATTCAGTTTTCCCTCCCTTCCGCTATGATTCTCTGTGCTATTTCTTATATTCCACATATGAGTGAAACCATATGATAATTGTTTTTCTCTGATTGACTTATTTCACTTGGCATAATACCCTCGAGTTCTATCCACATTGATGTAAATGGTAGGTATTCATCCTTTCTGATGGCTAATAGTCCATTGTATATATAAATATATATATCTTCTTTATCCATTCATCTGTTGAAGGACATCTTGGCTCCTTCCACAGTTTGGCTATTGTGGGGATTGCTGCTATGAACATTGGGGTGCATATGGCCCTTCTTTTCACTACATCTGTGTCTTTGGGGTAAATACCCAGTAGTGCAATTGCTGGGTCATAGGGCAGCACTATTTTTAACTTCTTGAGGAACTTCCATAATGTTTTCCAGAGTGGCTGTACCAGCTTGCATTCCTACCAATAGTGTAAGAGGGTTCCCCTTTCTCGGCATCCTTGCCAAAATTTGTTGTTTCCTGTACGGTCAATTTTAGACATTCTGGCTGGTGTGAGGTGGTATCTCATTGTGGTTTTGATTTGTATTTCCCTGATGACAAGTGATGTGGAGCGTTTTTTCATGTATCTGTTGGCCATTTGTATGTCTTTTTTGGGGAAGTGTCTGTTCATGTCTTCAAATAAGTGTCTCCATTTTTTATATGATCATCTTGCAAATCTAGGATACTCCAGAGTGTTCTTTGAATTCACTCACTTTTTAAGCAGCATTTTCAGATTTCCCAAGCTCAAGCTTTTATCACAGGTCTTCTTAATCTTAATTTTTAAAAGCATATCCTTATCTTCCCTAATATTCTTGGGATCCAAGATATTCCCTCAGACTCTGGTGCCAAGGTTGTTATCTCTCTGCCACTACAGAATCAGAATGTTCCATCTTAGCTGCTCTGACTTCATCTTTGGCCCAGATATCCCCTATCTATGCCCAGACCAAGAATGGACAGGTACAAGAGGAGAAAGGGCATTTTTATCCAACAGAGACCCATTGATCACAATTTGGCACATGTAGTCTCATAGTGAGCAGTATATGCAGCCGAGTGGTCATTATTTTTATGATCTAGAATCATGTCACTCCAATAAGAGAATCTAGATAGCCAAACCAGAATTAAGTTTGAATTCCTTAGATCATCTTTTGGCCAGGTGTCATCTGGAAAGCATACCAACCAGGCTGGCCTGAGTTTACAATTAGGGAAAGAAAGGAGCATCAAATCCAGAAATGGCCCTAGCAGAGTCCTGAATTTTCCAAATTGCTGTGTAACCCTCTACTTCTTTTGAGCTGATCATTATACAGGAAGTGGCTAAAAGGAGATTGTCCTTCTCTCCTTGGATCCACAATAAGGGACCAAGGTGCTTTAATAAATTTGAGGACCAGTAGGAGGTGATGGAGATAGTCAGAAATCTTTTTGAGTTGATTTTCATTTTCATTTTTTATTTTTTTTAAGATTTTACTCCTTTGAGAGAGAGTATGAGTAGGGGAAGAGGGACAGAGGGACAGGGAGAGAGACAAGCAGACTCCTTGCTGAGCATGGAGCCCACAATGCAGGGTTGGATCCCAGGACCCTGAGATCATGAGCTGAGCTGAATCAGACACAGCTGACTGAGCCACCTACCCAGGTGCCCCTTAGTTTGATTTTTAAAGAAGGTGTTTCAACATTCAGGAATACCTGATGCCCTTGGGTGGTAGCGAGAAGGGAAATCCATCAAATCATTTGACTGTCAGTCCATTGTTGAGCAGTCTTTTCAATAAAACGTTCATTGTTTTCATACTGCCAATGATCAAGTAAGCCAAAAATTGGACAGAGATGAGTTTTAAGGGTTGTCCTGATTACCCTGGAACAGCAACACTAACCTAAAATGATGTCAACACTGGTGAAACACCCCAGAAAATCTCAAACCAGCCAGGGTTCTAAGGATCGCTCTGGCTTCTGCCCATAGTGGTTGTGAATTTACCTCTTTTCCCACTCCGTGTACCGTTGTCTTGTTACGACTGCGTCTCCTGATTTTTAGTGACAATCGCAAGAGATGATAGTCACTGAATTATGTTTACTTCATGTCGTTAGGACACCTTTGACATAATCTAGCATATTTGAAGCCAAAGAATGAGTTTTTGATTTTGGAATTTTACGTAGAGGGGAAATCTACGTATTTGAGCAACCATGGTGCAGACGTAGTATGGGAAGTCCCAACAGGTTTGCAAACACTCCTACAGCGGAGGACGTTGCTGTCCTCGCTGCTTTACCCGATTGGTGCAAGCAATATTATCAGTGCATATACGACTTTACATTTGTAAGCGACTTTCACATTATGATTTCATCCATCTTCTCAAATACCCTTGAGGAAGGTAATATCCCTTTGTATAGATAAGAATATGTGACTAACGCATCATTAATGCCATCTTGAAGCAGCAGAACTAACACAGAAACTGGGATCGTTCACACTGAGAATCTGATGCTTGGCCAGAGCTGTTATTAAAGCTCTCCTCCCAGAAGGAAAGTATGACTTGGGTCTTTTGTTTTGCATATCTAGAGATTTGGGTGTGTAACGTGTAAATGCTCACAAATAGCTTGGGGATTTTTGATACTTAATTACAAGATTGGGTCAACTGATACAATGCCATGGATTCTCAGGTTCTCATTAGATACTTTTGATGTTGGAGATTATTGTGTGTCCCAGTGGATGCAGGAGGTTGGTTTGGCCCAGCCTGTCATTTCCCCCCACCCCCTGCCCCCAATTACCTGGATGATGTATTGGTTTTTTTTAAAGATTTTATTTATTTATTCATGAGAGATAGAGAGAGAGAGGCAGAGGGAGAAGCAGGCTCCCCGCGGAACAAGGAGCCCAATGCGGGACTCGATCCCAGGACCCTGGGATCGTGACCTGAGCTGAAGGCAGACGCTCAACCGACTGAGCCACCCAGGCGTCCCTGGATGATGTATTGTTAGAGTGGGTAGTGCTACTGAAGAATTCTTTCATCTGAGGGTGAAGATGAAAACAAACCAGTCAATTCTGCCCACATTGTTCACTCAGTTTTTTTTTTTTTTAATCTTCCAAAGGTTTGATGTTTGATAATGAATAAATTAGGATAAAATATGAATGCACCCTCTGTAAGGACCCAGCAGGAAACATTGGCTGTTGAGCCAGATCTCAATCAGCAAATGAAAGGGGTTCATTTTGGCATCAAGACCTGGCCGGCCTGTGAAGTCTGCTTATTTAGAAGAATATTGAAGATGAAAAAGGAAGTTTGTGTGTATGGTGTTTATGTGTGTGCAAGAGAGATAATCGGTAGACTTAGGAAACACTACAAATTTTATATAAAATAATTTCTTTTCCTTATAATGTCATTTATTCTTTAAAAATATTAAGTAATTTATTTCCCTGTTAATTAAATTGGCATAATTGGTTATTAATGCACATAATGTTTTATCTCTTAGAGGCTGAACATCCCTTAGAGCTCATACACATATATAAAATGTGTATTTTTTTTTTTTAAAGATTTTATTTATTTATTTATTGGAGAGCGAGCGAGAGAGAAACAGCATGAGAGAGGAGAGGGTCGGGGGAGAGGCAGGCTCCCCGCTGAGCTGGGAGCCCGATGTGGGACTTGATCCCAGGACCCTGGGATCATGACCTGAGCTGAAGGCAGTCGCTTAACCAACTGAGCCACCCAGGCACCCTAAAATGTGTATTTTGCTGGCATAAACTGTGGCTCATCCTCCTAGAGACAAATAAAGCCATCTGTGAAAAAGACAATTGTATGGAAACTGGCTTTATGTGGAATGACACGAATGGTGTCATGGACGTGGCGTTAATGCTTCTTTCCTATAATTGTGAGACTTGAATCTGCTCCTCTCTTCCTGGTCTCCTATGCCTACAATACTAGTTTTAAAGGTTGCTGCATCTTGTTATTCTGAGGACTGTGCTGTAAGTGACTCAGCCATATTAACTCCACGCCAGGATCTGGGGCTAAGGGCAGGGGTGTGGAAGATGGAACCCATTCCCATGCTGTTGCCATTCTCCTCACAGCTGCCCCACCATGAGAGCTGTCCCAGGAAGTTAGCAGCCCCAAGCTGCGTGTGGACAGAGGCTGGCCTTCGCCTGCAGCCCTCCCTTCATCTCAGGCATGCCTAAAAGTAAAGGCCAGAAGCTCTGGCAGAGAGTCTTCAGTTCTAAACTCTGCAAGAGAAATGAACATCACTTGAGGAAACATTGTTGAGTAGGCAGAGTACTTTTCTCGCATCCCCTTTTGTGCACTTTCCCACTCTTCACTGTGTCCTTCTCTCCGCTTCATCTCAGGCTCGAGGACAGCTCTGAAGTGAAGCTAGAGGAAAGGCTGTGATACAGGTGGGGAGGCGCTCATCCTTTTTGTACATCCATTAGCTGGTACTGTGGGCTCACTTGCACATTCAACTCCCTGTTAACTGTATAGCTCCAAACTCAATTTCTAAATGAAAAAAATCTGAAAGTCTAGCTAATATGTTGGAGAGGTATTTTGGGTGACAAAGACGCTTCCCCAAATAACCCATCACAGGTAACTTATATATAGCAAGCCCTGAAGGCCATGCTCTTTTAGAAAGTACTTTAAGATTCCACACCCTGAGGTTACTACTATAGTCTTATTGAATCATTGAGCACAAAGTAGTAATTCTTGTCCTTGTTATTTTTCATGATGTAAGTGAACTGGCTCAGCGTAGAATCACCTTTTTTTTTTTTTAAAGGAGAGTCGATATGGAATATTTGGGAAAATATACATAGCATTACATAGATACCTCATTACATGGATATTGCAATTATAGCATTTTTTTCTTTCAATCTGTAACCTGATAGGCTCTTTTCTTTGATATTGAAAAATAGGAAGATGTAAACAAGGCAGCTAACTTCTGAAACACTGTGCTTAAATTATATTAAGCAAAGACAAGGTTTTTTTATTCCTTTGAGAGAAATTTTAAATTTGAGAATGTTTAAATAATTAGGATTTCTTGAAGGGATGGGAAGAATACCATAAGATATACAGCTATGTATTACACAGTAAGATCAAAATACATTACAAGTTACTTCCCTTTGTATTTTGTCTAACTGTAATTGACATTCAGTATATTAACTTTTACTAAAATTTTCTCTTGACTTCTTTTCTTCTCACTTCCTTTTTTCTTTGTGACTATCAAAGCTGAGATTTTTATCTATTAATTAGTAGCACAACTTATGTTAAGAGTAGCCTGGGGCAAGCATGCATCAATGGGTAGGCACACAGAGCTACCATATAATTAACTGCCTTTCAGCATGTGGGGGTGGGGCGGGGTAGAGAGAAAGAGAAGAAAGAGAAAAGAAGAAGGTTGTTAGAGGAAAAGGATCCACTGTAGGAAAATGTACATTAATAAATAATAAGTATTGCAATTCTTTATAATATCACTAGGTGGCATGTGACTGACTTGAACAAAAATAAAACTAGAGAAGAGCCAGGAAAGGCATGATGTGAAAAATCAGCTATGTCTGGAAGTTATCTGTATTTATTTATGATCTTATCAGTTTGCACAGTTCACAAGTCAGATACCACAAATTCGTATTGGGCACCAAATGATGGATTACATGTAAAAGTGCTCTTAGTGCCTGGGATACAGTTAGCGCTCAATATGATTCCACTTATTTTTGTGTATTTAGTTGGAGTACAAAGTGCTTTTTTGCTGTTTATGTTGTTTTTCAAATAGATAACCCTATTAATGAGAGAGGTCAAGAATTTCTATAACTAGAAATATACTTCCATATGGTGCATGGAATTATTTAAAAGATAAAAATAGAAAGTAGATTCTTCTAATTATTCCTCAACTTTGGGTAAAGATTATTTTGTTAAGCATTACTACCATCTGAATTCCACAAAGCATTCTTCAGTTTGATGAAGAAGACTCCCCACCATGTCCTAAATCAAAGTTTCTAAAATTTACGGACATATGTATCACCCGCACACTTTTGTGAGCTGTACTGTGCTTACCCACTTTTGTTTAAAAAAGTGATGAATTACAAAACCTTACTCTTTCCTTTCTTCTATAAAAAAATATACCGCGATACAATAATAGAGACCCTACAAATAAAAATGGCTTTCATAAGTTATATGTGGTAGATTAGAGAGAGAACATTGGGAAATTGTGACAACACTTTAGAGCATTGTTGATATTGTTATGCCCTGTGAAGACAAAATCTAGCTAGAGAATAAATGTGTTTACCATTCATTTTCACTTTTCAAGATCTGAAAATAATGACAGAGAATTAGCTTGAAGCAATGTCCAAAATATAAATTTTCTCCTACAATGGGTCATTTAGAAAGCCTCAAGAAGAAAAAAAAAAAAATAGCAAACTACCAGTCCTAGAAAAAGAAGAGATTTTATTATTTTGTGACAAATGCTATAAATACTTTATTTAAACCCTAACAACCCATGAAAGGAAGTGTTCTTATCACATAATATGTATGAGGAAAATGAAACACATATAAGTAAAAAACTTGTCCAAAGTCACTCATCTTGTGAGTGGAAAATCTTGATCCAAGTAAATGGACATTCACATCAGGTTGCCTCTGCTGAATATTTCCAATTAACAGATTTTCTGGATAATTAGAAATGCTACCTATTTCCATAAAAATACATTCACTATCTGTTGATCACAGTTTTACAGGGCACCTGGGTGGCTCAGATGGTTAAGCGTCTGCCTTCGGCTCAGGTCATGATCCCAGGGTCCTGGGATCGAGTCCCGCATCGGGCTCTCTGCTCCTTGGGAGCCTGCTTCTCCCTCTGCCTCTCTCTCTCTGTCTCTCATGAATAAATAAATAAAATCTTTAAAAAAAAAAAAAAAAGAATCTGTTGATCACAGTTTTACAAATGAAGGAAGAAATTTCATTTGTTCTTGTATATGATAGTGCCTTGGCTTTGGGGACATGTTTTATAACACAAATTTAAAATGAATCAAAGGTCAGATATTCAAAACGAGGGATCACGAATGATATTTGAATAATATAACTGTAATTAAAAATATTATTAAAGGCATTTCTGCTTCTAGTAGAGTAGATAAAATAATTTGGACCAACCTCTCAGGAGAATATCTAGAGAAGCTGGGGGAAAACTCATGTATTCTGAAAATGCTGGAGGGTGGGAAAAGAGAGTTAAAATTTATCAGACCAGAATTTGGGAAAGGATAGAGCTCCAGTGAGGTAAGCCTGGAATTTGGGGTTGACTTTCCCCTCTAATTATGCCACTCAAGACAGGAGAGCCAAAGTACTCAGAGGTGAATTAAGCACTTTGACAGTCTGGCGTAGACCAAGAGATGGGGATTGGAATCCAGAAACCTCCAAAGAAGAGGAATTGGATGACTTCTCATTTATTAGGTGAAAAGAGCCCCACCCTGGAGTAAAAGTGAGCTCTATGTAAAAAGGTCTTTCCAGGAATTGGAGCCCAGATCCAACGAATCTCGTGCCTCAGATGGATTGAGGCAATCCCAGATTTCTAGTGCTCCATTGCAGCTCAGAGAAGGAAAACAAAAAGACTTTGAAACAAGATGACATGTTTGGAACATGACAGCATATGTGGTCTCAAATTATTTCTCCAAACAACTTTTCAAACACATAATCTGGGGCGCCTGGGTGGCTCAGTCGGTTAAGCGTCTGACTCTTGATTTTGGCTCAGGTCGTGATCTCAGGGTTATGAGATCAAGCCCAGGATCAGGCTCCACACTGGGCATGGAGCCTGATTAAAATTCTTTCTCTCCCTCTCACTCTGCCCCTCCCTCCCACTTGTGCACATTCTCTCTCTCTCTCTCAAAAAAAAAAAAAACAACAAAAAAAAACCCCCAAATAATAATAATAATCAAATTATCCTAACATAACAAGATAAATGAGGAGACAAAACAGCATGATTGAAAGCCAACAGCAAAAACAAAACCTAGTGCGGTGGTCTGAATGTTTGTGTCCTCCCAAAATTCTTACATTGAAATCCAAACCTACAGAGGTGATGGTAATAGTAGGTATGGCCTTGGGAGGTGATTACCTATCATGAGAATGGAACCTTCATTGATGGGATTAGTGCCTTCATAAAGGAGGCCCCACAGAGCTCCTGAGCCCTTATCTACACATGAATTTACAGGGAGAAGTCTGCAACCAGGAAGAGGGCCCTCACACAACCATGCTGACCTTCCAGTCTTGGACTCCCAGCATCCAGAACTACGAGAAATAAATTTGTCTATAAGCCATGCAGCCTGTGTTATTTTGTTATAGCAGCCCAAATGGTTTAAGACATGTAAAAACAGACCAACAGAGGCTCCAAATATCAGAAACAAATTTTGAAATAATTATACTGTGTATGAGGTGATGATAGCCAGAATTAAAATTTTCAGGAGAAAATTGCTAACTATATATAAAAAAAAAAAAAACAAGAAAATTGCTAACTATAAAAAATGCACAGAAATTTTAGAAGTGAAAAATAACTGTAATGAGGAACTCAGTGGGTGGTTTAAGAATAAATTAAAAGCAGCTGAAAAGGAATTTTAGTGTAAGAGCTAAGGTATCTTGAATGATGCACAAAGAGAAAAAGGGGAGAAAACTGCAGGAGACATGGAGGACGGGGTAAGAATGGTTAACATAACTGTAGTTGGAATCCTAAAGGACGAAGAGAAATGGAAGGAACAATTTGAAGACATGATGAAAGTTCCTGAAAGAACTATTAATAGTAGAGCTTAACATCGGGAAGAAAAACACCTCTTCAGAAGGAATACACAGGATCTCAGATGGAAGATCGGAGGTGTCAGGTGGTAAGAAGACAAACAAAAATGGTAAAAATGAGGGTAATCTAAACAGAGTGGGATGGCATGGAAATGATCATGGATGGTTTATATTTCATAATTTACTTATATATAATTTAATACATAGTTATATAATAAATATATACATATTTATTTACGATGACTGAGTTAAAAAGCACAGAAGTTGGAAGGTGGGTATGTTCTAAGGAACTGTCTGAGAGAGAGAGAAAATACAAATACATGTATAGAAACTGTTAGGGATTAGGCGAATCATTTTCTCCCAACCTCTCCCCATTCGAAACAGTTCAGTCCAAAGCCATTTGATGGAGATAAGCAAGTATCTGCTAGAGCTTAGGACAAGTATCAGAGTTAAAGGGAATCATATTATAAGAAGGGGGCTTACTAAAATATGTACTTTTGTTTGAAATTCTCTGGTGAATTATTGTAAAAATGTACAGAGAAGATGATGAACACTTAAATACCCAGTTTCCTCAGACTAAATGCCCAATTTCTCTTAGTCACCAAAATCACAATTATAAAAACCTAAGAGACCATTAAGGCAAAGCCTGTATGGGATTTGGTATAAATATGACACACTGACTAAAATGTGCCTGTATTTTATTAAAAAGATCTATAGATCTTGGGGCGCCAGGGTGGATCGGTCAGTTGAGTGTAGAGCTCTTAATTTTGGCTCAGGTTATGATCTCAGGGTCCTGGGATGGAGACCCATGTCAGGCTCCGCAATCAGCAGGAAGTCTGCTTAAGGATTCTCTCTGCCTCTACTCTTCCCCCCACTTGCTCGCTCTCTCTAAAATAAATCTTTTTTTTAAAAGTCATCTGATGGAGAAGTCACTTAAAAAAATCTGTAGATCTTACAGTAACAAGGATCTTGGGGTTAGCATCCCAAGAAGGCAGCATCCCTCAGGTATGAAATCATGCTAGCCCTCTTGCCCCAGGATATAAATGGGCACAGTAACCAATTTTTTAAGTGTGCACTTAAGAATGCCTCCCTGCCAAGAAGTATCAACTTCAAAAGAACTCTTATTTTAGAAACACATGTCACAGATTGCTAATAGAAGGACTTTTTATGACAGCTTATTCGATGTCAGCCAGTCACATGTGGCTTTATTATGAGGGATGCCTGTCTATTTTGCGGCACTAGCCTGAAAATCTTAAAGATGTTTATGACACTGTGAGTCATCTCCATGCCATCCATGGAGATGAGGATGAACTCTCAATGTTTTCCTCATTGCTGATGAGTATTTAAAGGATATTTAAATGAAGTTATGTTTGGTTATGTTTCTTGCTTTTGAAATATTATCCTAAGTTATGAAAAGCGTTCTTGGAATAAAATCTATTACAGTTTTCTCAGTATGTTGACAGATACTCATTTTAAAGAAAGATGTTCAAAAGAAAGACATCACACATTCAGGTAATGCTGCTCAGCAGAGGGGACACATCTGGGCTGCAGTATAACCTGAACTCTGCTTCCAGTCTGTGCATGCATGGAGCCCAGGGAGCATCTGCCTAATTCACACTGTGTCACCCTGCAGGTTAGTCTTGGCTCCTGATTGTCCCTCAAATGTGCGTTTGCACTGACTCGGCTCACACGAGTATGGATGATCCATGGAGGTGTGAGCCTTTCTTCAGTCCCTGAAAGGGCTGTCCAGCCCACCTCCTTCTGCCGTGCTTCTTCGGGAAGGACGACACAATGGAGGCCCACTAGTTCTAATTTTCTGCCCACTCGGGAGACATGGCAATTTTTACATGCCCTCAAATTCCACTTTGAGGGTATGGGAAACTTAGGGTGTTTTCTCTAGAACTCTTGCCTGGCAGTAACTTGTTTCTCTAAATAACTTTCTGTCTTAATTTTACCTGCAGCCCCAAAAGGTTAAAAACAAACAGTCTTTAGCAGCTATGTGCACCCTTCAAAACCAAGTGCCTTACCCAGTTTTAAGGCTTGTAGAAGTAAACAAACCGCCACTTCTGTAATGCTACCCCGAATCAACATATGAAAGAATGGAGTTTGGAGAAACTTGGAGAATGTCTTAGCAGAGGTGTGTTGGAATGCTAAGGAATTTCCCCTCCCTGGCTCCCTCAGAGGCCTCCTTACTTCAAACCCAGTGATAGAGGCTTCGGGGAGATCATCCAGGGAATACTCCCCTGATACATGGGGGGGGGGGGGGTTGGACATCTTTCTAGATTCTGATTCCATGCAACTGACTCCCCACCATCATGACATGACACCATGCATCACTATTGAAAGAAAGGTGGTCCCAAGAGGAGATGAAAATAACATGGAAGTTGACCTTGCCAACAATAATTAGAGTAGGATATGACAAATGCTCTAATAAAGGCACCAAGCCCCGAGTTAAAGAGAGAGGAATGATCAGTTCTGCTTGTAGGCGTCTGTGAAAACCCATGACAAGGTGTGGGCAGAATGATGGAAGGTGAAGTGGAGTTACCCAGCAAACTGGAGAAGATCTGAGCAGAAGCAATCGGTGCTGCTTCTGATGAGAGAGAGAGCCCAAGCTTGCTTCGATAATGGCAGGAGGCTGGAGACTGATGAAGTATAGGGAGCGTGGGTGCCAAAGGGCGTGATCAAAGATGGGTAGGAGGGGACGCCTGGGTGGCTCAGTCAGTTAAGCATCTGACTCTTGGTTTCGGCTCAGGTCATGATCTCAGGGTCATGCTCTCAGGGTCCTGAAATCGAGCCCCACCTTGAGCCCCACACTCAGTGGGGAGTCTGCTTGAGATTCTTTTCCCCTGTTCCTTCCGCAGCTCGCTCGCTTGCTCGCTCTCCCTAAAATTAATTAATTAATTAGTTAATTAATTAAGTCTTAAAAAAAAAAGAAGATGGGCAGGAGAAGCAGAAAGGAGAGAAATGGAGAGCTTGAAGACAGTGTGAGTGGAGATTTGTTTTTTCCTATGATTTAAATGTGAAATGATAATTCAATCTGCTGCTGAGACTGTGTGACAATTAACAGTAAAATGTACATTGCCAGCTAAACACCTTTTGACTCTTAAAACAAGCTCTTATTAGGCAAGGAAACGTAAATCACGCTCTGTACCTGAAATGATACCAGAGAGAATCTTAAATTCTGTGGTTTAGTTTTTTCTTGATATCACCTATGTTCACAGAGTGGAGCAGTGGGTCTGCTGCAGGTATGGCTTGAGTAATATCTTTCTTCTTTGTGTGTGTTTAAAGATTTACTTATTTATTTGAGAGAGAGACACACACACATATGCACACACACATGTGCAAGGGGGAGGGGCAAATGGAGAGGGAGAGAAATTCCCAAGCAGACTCCTCCTGAGCTTGGATCCCCCCAAGGGGCTCTCACAACCCCAAGATCACAGGCTGACACCAAGAGTCGGATGCTTAAATAGGCGCCCCTTGAGTAATACATATTTTTGCTCAAAGGTATTTTCACCTAATATCTCTGAGAAACTGTAGTGGAGAAATACAGGAATATTTTATTTCTTCTTGAGCTGATTGTTTTAGAGTATTAAAATGCCTTAAAATGTAGGGTTTTTTCCCCTGGTAATTTAAGTCACTAGATGCCAAGTAACAGCTTTCATAGATGAGATTTTAAAAAATTTGTCAAATACTTAAAGATTTTACTGCTTTACAGAAGAGGAAATTGAGGATGGACTAGGTGATCTCCCCCACTGTGTTTCCTTTTAATTATAGAAAAATAATCAAACTTCTTTAAACTTACTGGAAAATACCTTAAATTCTTCCAAGACATCCAAATCCATGGTCACTTCACTTTGTTTAAATAATCTTTGCCTCTAATTTTAAGTGTTAGAGTTGATTTTGTTGGAATTTGCCCTTGAGGCTACTCTCAAGTAACCACTTCCACAAACATTCTTTTCAAACTGTCACATCTAAAGAAGATCCTTCAGTCCTCTCATTTATAATCAGGTGCCTCCCCTCTCAGTGTGAGTTTAAGCAAGAGCAGAGGGCATGCCAGGAAAACTGCAGCTGAACTGAATACTGATGAGGTGATAACTTCAAAGAAGATGTCGCTCCGCTCACGCCAGGTTGGCAGCTGTAAGACAGGGAACTCAAGTGCTTTGTGCCTCGATGATTATATCCTTTGTGACTGGAGAATAGACTTAACACAGGGATTCCTCAGTTAGGTCCTCTTTCTCTTAATAAGAGATGTCGAAGAAACTGTGGTATCTGATCTCAGAAATCTCAGGACACCATTTATTAATAGAACTCTGTTGACGTTTTGAAACTTTTGTGATTTGAAGGCTTGTCACTTTGTCTTTCAGGCACCTTTTTATCAAGCTACATATAATGTCTTTCGCTAATATGTAGGCTGAGTGGTGGATGTATTGTCCCCTGCCTCTGGTAAGACTCCGGAGTCAGAGCAAATGGGGGGGGGGGGGGCAGGGCAGACTGGTTTCCCAAGATCTTTGTGGGCTCTCATGCCCCCACTGTTCCTCTTGTTGAGTGTAATTTCGACTATGCATCCAAGTCAGCAGGTAAATCCCTGGCTCATGACGCATAAACTTTTCTGTCCTTTCTCTAAAAGAGAAAAATAAATTGAAACAATCAATTATAGTCATATTTTAGTAATTTAAGACTATTATAACCCACAGTCCATGACATCATATAAACTCTATCATAGCAATGAAAGTACATTGTTTAGAACAGAATATTCTCTGGCACAAAAGCAATAACTTAAAGCATCCAGTCCTACTGCAAGTAGATCAGAAGATAGGCTACAAGCTGAAAAAGACATGTGTTTCATTAAAACCCTAAAATCTTTCAATATATTCTAGCTGTAATTTTTACAGTTGGAAATACTTATTTAATATAAGCATATATAATAGACTATAGTTTGAGTATGCATTAAAGTCACTCATTAAATTTTAGTGAACTGTCAAGGCTTATTAATGTTACATTTTCAGATTTCTAAGGAAGTCCTCTCATTCACTTTCATTAAAACGAATTTGGCTGAACATTGTTTCAAAGTGATATTGATAGTTAATGGGGATTAGTGCTTTTCATTTCAACTTACTCTGATAAGCTGAGTCAAAATACATGGACTAAAGTGTTATTCTTAGAAACGCAAGTCCATAAATTGGGCTCAGTGAATATTACTTACCATTTAGCCTAACCAAGAACACTAGCATGTACCAAGTGTCACGTGCTCAAAAATTAATTCAAATCTATAAAAAGTCCCATTTTGCTGATTCAGTCTCCTCTCCCCAGTACTATGACTTTATGAAATATTTACTATTTTGTCTCCTTAATAGAAAAATAAAATCAAAGGAAATATTTTTACTAGAGTCCTAACCACAGAAGTTCTCATAAAGACTCAAATGTCATAGTCTCTTATTTCCTTGGCTTACTTCCCTTGGGGTAAAGGTTTGGATTTAATTAGCATATCATTAAAGGACTGCCATGTACCAGGCTTTGGTTTACGTACTCTCACACACGTAATCTCATTTCATTTTTAAAGGCAAAAAAAAAACCCTCTCCGTGGCATTAATAAGAGGGGAACTTGTTGGGATTTTGGAAACCACTGAAGCCCTGGTTTAGGTTATCTGAAATGTGAGCAAATACATTTTCATGGATTGTGTTTTCGGCAAGATGTTGGCCTGATTATTTGCATAGGCAGAGTTGCCATGCTTCCTGAAACAAAGTGAATTTGTTTCACATCTGTTCTGTGTCCACAGTACTTTACATTATCTTGATCTAATGGACATTTGTTTTGCTTACTCTCCGGCTGTAACCCTCGAGTCTGCTTAGTCTTGCTTCAGGTTTATCCTAGATGCTTCTGCGATTTCTCCAGAAACGGTAAAAAAGGTATGCACAATATTAACAGCTCTGTTTCGACTTTGATCTTTATCACAGCACTTCTGCTGAGCCTTTCACTATCACATGCTCACAAATGGAATCTGTAGGCCTCACCTTGACTACGTGCAGTGAGGAAGCGTCGCTTACTCTCGCTTGGAGGATTTTAGAAGCTGGGAAAGGATTAGCACATTTCTCCCGTTGAAAAACATGTACTACCATCTCCTCACGGCAGTGCTTTTGGAGGAAGTCAGGACACAACTTCAGCCGCTGGACCCCCTCCTCCTCCGTCCCTAGGACTTCGCTTACTGTTACCACCTATCCCTCCTGATTCACTGCTCTCTCCTCTCTGCAAATCGTTCTTGGAGGGAAACGGACAATGTACATCGTAGAAAAAAGCAAAAGTCCCCTTGATCCACTTCCCCTTCTGTTAGAGTTCCGTTTTGTCCTCTCCCTTTGGTCACCGAACTTTACGAAAAATGCATCGAATGACCTACCTCTGCTTCCTCATTAGCCATCCACGTACGTTCCACATGTAGCTTCAACCTCCAACATCATGGAATTGTTCTTATCAGTTCTTACCACTTTTCCAAATCCCATCGGGCTTTTTTTTTTTTTTTTACTGAGGTTATTCAGATTCTCAGCAACATTTGACACAGTTGTATTATCAGTTTTTCTCAAAATATTCTCCTCTACTAGGTTTTATGAGCCTTTCTACCTTGGCCAACGGTTCCTTCTAGGCATATTTTCTTCTCCTTGTTAATCCATGCTGTAAAATTTGCAAGTTTCAAGGGCCAAATCCTAGACTTTCTCTTCACTCGCTACACTCTTCCTTTGGTTAATTTATCCATTCTTTTGGCATTAAATGTCAGTAGAGTTAAGTCCACTCTCTTATCCAAAAAGAGGCATATTGTTTCTTGATTAGCAGGAAGACAGAACTGCAAAGGACTGTTAAGGAGAGTTTCACTCCATCTCATTTGCCAAAAAAACCCCACCAAAGTATTATTCTCTTTTTTGTTATTATCAGGTATTAGAAAGTCCTCACTTAAGTATTTCCTGTCATCAGTTGGCTCTCCTTCTTCTGAGTTGTCTTCATTCTCTACCTTCTCTCGATATTGATTGAGTTACTATGTACACCAGAGAGTATGCAAAGCATACTACACAGCACAGCTCTGTGTGTCCCTGTTGATGCATTTAAACTTTGTATGATATGTTATCTACAATCCACTACTTCCCTCTTGTAGACATGAGAATCACTTGCATGAGATATTTAAATGTCAGGACAGACAATACTCTATATGCTTATGTAGCAGTTGGTATGACATTCAGAGGAAGAAAAGGTAAATATGAGCTGGAGTAATCTAGAAGACCCTTTCCATTCCCAAATTGTTCTAATAATTCGAAGAAACTACCAAATAGTCCTGTCATAGATTATCAACAGCCTTAAATAGGATCAACTCTGTCCCAACAATTCCCATTAAGAGAATTTTTCTAGAGAAACAGTCAGTTAGGCATATAATTAAATCCATAAGAGCTTTTTTTCAGAATGTTATTCATAATAAAATATTAGCTGTATATATCCACCATTAAATAATCAAGCATATTAATTTTGATAAATTGTTATGCCAGACAGTATTTATGTTATGATATGACAGTATTTTAAATACAGTATATATACACCAATTTTGCAGAGAAAGACTATAAAAATAAGAGATGGAAATAGAAGCCATCTAGAAAAAGATAGTAATAGCAATAATCTCTGGATAGTTGATTTTTTGATAATATTTGACTGTATGCTTCTCTATATTAAAAATGTTCACAAGAATCATATATTGCATTAGTGACCAGAAAATTTAATTACATAATGAGTACTTGTCTAATCTCTCCAAGAGAATTTCCTTTATTAAAGAAAACCACCGTGGTGATTCCTCCCATGTACTGCTGTTAGCACACACTTCATTCACTAGTCCTTTCTGATTGCACATAAAATTAAAACCTCGACTTACTGGTATAGCTTGGGTCACAAATATTTGTAGTGATTTATCTTTTTAATTCCTAGAAAGTAAATGGTTAACCCTGATATCTTTGCTCAATTTCACATCCATAGGCAAACATGTGAATAGTAATGATTTTTATTTTTATTTTTTGTTTTGTTTCCTTTTTGAATATTTTTGTGATATATGGTAGAGATAAAATCGAGTAAAATGAGTCAGTTCAGTTTATTGGATAATAATATTAAAATATATGTTTTCATTGCTCACATTAAGAGATATTTCCTTTGAGTTCCAGTAGGTAGCTTTCCTGTCAACCTCAATGAATAACTGCCAATGTGCATGTTCATCTTTATTAGAATTGCCAAAACCAACCAACCAACCAACCAACCAACCAACCAACATAAGTATGTCAGTCACAATCCCGTTCATAGTAGGACACACATAGTATTGATTGGTGTTTGTTTGTTTGTTATTTTTTTAGAGAGAGAGAGCATGAGTGCACAAGAGCATGGGGTTGGGGTGTGGCATGGGGGACAGGGACAAAGGGAGAGGGAGAGAGAGAATCTTAAGCAGGCTCCACACCCAGCACAATGTGCGGCTTGATCTCATGACCCTGTGATCACAACTTGAACAAAAATCAAGAGTCGGAGTCTTAACCAATTGAACCACCCAAGTGCCCCATATTGATAGGTTTTAATTTAACTTTCATTACCATTAAATTGTTAAATATAAAATTGACTTTTATTATAGATTTAAGTTCCTTTCTCTGATAGGCATATGGCTAAGCTTCTTTACACAGGCTTGTGATTCATTTGCATTGATTCTGTGAAATACCTATTGATGTTTTTCAATCACTTCTATTTGATAATTGTTTTTATTGATCTACAAATGTTGTTTATATATTCTGAGTCAAAATCCTGGGTTAGTTTTAGGCATTGTTTTGGCAGTGTGTGGCCTATATTTTTACTCCATGATCTAGCAAACCCACTTTTGGGTAATGATCCGAAAGAACTAAAGTCAGCATCTCGAAAAGATATTAGTCCTCTTATGTTTGTTGCAGCACTGTTCACAGTAGCCAACATGTGGAAACAACCTCAGTGTCCACTGACGATGGATGGATAAAGAAAATGTGGTCTGTACACATAGTGGAATACTATGCCACCTTTAAAGAGAAGGAAATTCTGCAAAATGCAACAACAGGGATAAAACTTGAGGATTGTATGTGAAGCGAAATAAACCAGTCACAATAAGACAATTACTGCATAATTCCACTTATATGATGTATCTGAAGTAGTCACATTTGTTAGTAGAGTAGATCTCCTGTTAAATGTTGGCATCACACTAAAATAAAATAATAAAAAATAAAAGTAATGATTTTTATAATGACAGTCAGATGTATATAAATATTACATCATTAGCATTCATGATTATTTCATTGATACTTGACTTTTTAAGGAAAGATCAATTGGATCCTAGCTTTGGTGATGTTGATGATAGTCGTAGTAGTACTTAGAATAACAACAGCAGCAAATACTTGAGCATGAGCTGTATGTCGAGCTCAGAGCTAGGCTCCTTCTATCTATTTTCCCACTAATAACTGCCTATGGTACTGCTGCTAATATTATTCCAAAAAGAAACAGGTTTAGAGTTATGAAGAAATTCTCCCAAGAACGTGAAGTTAATAAGTAGTGTGGCTGGGATTCAAACTCAGTTCTGCATGCTCTAGAGTCTATTGATGCTATTCATCTCCATGCCACCCTAAACAGAGGGGTTCAGATTTGGAACCTCTCCAACAGAAGGCCTCTTCTTTCCATGGCCCGTTCCTTGCTTTCTTTTGTCAGTATCCAAGCTCCCCTTTTTTGTTCTACACAACTTCATTAAAAAAATTATGTTGGTAGTAGTCAAAAGATGGCAAAAGCCATCAGCATCAATGAGAGTAGAATTAAAGTCTTTGTAACAAATGAAAATCAAGCTAAATGTAGTGAGCACCTGTGTACTTTTAAAATCTAGAACAGTCTGACTTTTTAAGCAGGTGAAGTGTGACTGTGGTGGAAACATTTCCTCTGAAAAGTCATGATTTTTCATCTTCTCCATGTGAAAGGTTAGATAGTGATTTTTGCCCTTAATATTCCTGTGTCGAAAAGTGAGATGTCTTGGGGAAGATTCATTGGGACTTAGTTGGAGATGAGATTCTAATCTTCTAATGCTGACATTTTGATCCTCTGAGGCATATAAAATGAATTAGCTGTGTATACTGTAGAAAGATTAAGTTGTTCTTAGAAATTGTATTGTTTTTTTGTTTGGTTACTTTTAAATCATTTTCAGAACCAAGGAATGGTAGAATTTTAGAGCTGGGGAAGGACCACTGGAATAATCTATTTCTATTCACTTTTTTTAACAATGGAAAATTGTAAAAATGCATTCCAATGCAGTTAAATTACTAGCTCACAGTTTCACATCCAGCCAGAATAGATTAGACCAAAGCCAGTCCTTACTCTCTTTTCATAAAATTCAGGGTTATGAATTTACACATGAATATTGATTTGTTTGTATCATATATAAAAAGTGATTTGTGTGTGTGTGTAAAAATTTGTTAGTCCTAACATAATCCTAAACTGAGTAGCTCAAGATTTCACAGCCAGCTAGACTATATCCAACTATGATAATTAAGGACTTCACCAAATGGACTCTACAATTAAACCACTATAATTATGGGTCTGGAATTTTATCACGACTTTCAGCCTGTTTGCATTCATATATCATGCAGTACTTACATGTACAAATCATTCGTGTTATGGACTTGTTTTATTGTTAGGGAAATTTGTTACTCCTAAGAAATGATGCTAAATAATAAAATAATAAAATCAGCCCATGTGGGCACATTTGAAAGCCAAAAATGGAAAATAAAACGGTGATTCAATTTACCTATCTAGATATTCAGAGCTTACTTTACTTTAGAAATTCATGAACAAAACACAAAATTCTAGTCATCTGTGTATGCATGGTCAGCATGAAGGCTCATCCACTAGCCTATGTGATATCACAGAGAGATATATAACGAGGCCAACATATGTCCTGAAAGCTTGGCTTGCGAAAGGTCCTGTTTACAGTATTTCTGTGCATATTAAGATATTGCTGTCCACATTCAGTGTGGACAAAGAGCCTATTGTTAATACAAAAAGTCTCCTCTCCCCTTTTCGGTTATTTGATACCTCGTGGCCACAAGTGATCCGAAGATGTCTGGGTGCTGAAGCAAAGAAATGGAATGAGGCTGTTAGGACATTCGTACCCAGACTCCTAGGTGGGAAAAGTTAGTAAGCTCTGTTTGCATTTCTTCAGCTTTATATAGATGAGGGTCTCTGGTGTGTTCGTTCTTCCTTGGCCCCTTTCCCACATCCTAATCCAGATCTTGCCACTAGCCATTGGTATTCATTTCTGTGATTCGTAAGACCTGCACTTGGGTAGGAGCTCATTTGTGGATCTTAGATACACACACTCACTTTGTTTCTCTTGTATGTAAATGGAGCATTGTATTAATCCTGGAGCTGCCTGGACTACAACAAGGAGGGGGCGCCAAGACTTAAAAATACTCAACTTGCACAAAACAAGAACACATGGAGAGTCAACAAAGATGGTCACCAACAATTTCTCCTATCCTTGTTCAGCATGCCACTCCTTCCACCAATCAGTGAGGTGTACGGTCTCAACCACTGAACATAGGCTAGACTTGCAATTTACTTTGACCAATAGAAAATGGCAGAAGTGATCTTGTGACAGACCTTAAGAGACCCTATAAGTTCCCATTTTGCTATCTTGGAAACTGGCTGCCATTTAAAGAAGGCCAACCGTCCCTGGAGCATGAAAGACTCTACAGGGAGAGAGGGAGACCCAGAGGGCTCCCAGCCATTGCAGCAGCCTCCTGTGAGGGAGGTCATCTGGGACTTTCCAGTAGACTCCACGTAGAGCAGAACTGTCAGGTTTTACACAACCAAACCTCAGAATCATGAGAAATAATAAACTAGTTGTGTTAATCTTCTAATTTTGGAGGTAGTTTGTTATGCAGCAATTGATAACTGAAACAGAATCCTACTAGAGTTGGCACAGCAGGTAATCTAATGTCAGCCCACTGTGCTCAGTGAAACTGGTTTTGTTTTTTGGATTTTTTTATTGACTCTCCACTCCACTGATACCTGTGGTTACAATTTTTTCAAACTTTCATTTCTTTTTTTTTCTTTTCTTTTCTTTTATTATGTTATGTTAATCACCATACATTACATCATTAGTTTTTGATGGAGTGTTCCATGATTCATTGTTTATGTATAACACCCAGTGCTCCATGCAGAACATGCCCTCTTTAATACCCATTACCAGGCAGATCAAACTTTCATTTCTGAGGCACCACTCTCTCCTGATTCTCTTCACGTCTTCATTCTTTTTCATCTCCATTTTTGAGCCCCTTCCTCATCTCACCATTAAATATGGGTGGTTCCCAGGTTTGAATCTTGTCTTCTTTCCTTTTTGTGGTATATATTCTCCCTCCCTCCCTCCCTCTATTCCTTCCTTCCTCCTTCCCTCTCTCTTTTTCTTTCTTTCTTTCTTTCTTTCTTTCTTTCTTTCTTTCTTTCTTT
>NW_023270426.1:14510778-14772569 GCF_011800145.1 Mirounga leonina
TTTCTTTCTTTCTTTCTTTCTTTCTTTCTTTCTTTCTTTCTTTCTTTCTTTCTTTCTTTCTTCTTTCTTTCTTTCTTTCTTTCTTTCTTTCTTTCTTTCTTTCTTCCTTCCTTCCTTCCTTCCTTCCTTCCTTCCTTCCTTCCTTCTTTCTTTCTTCTTTCCTTCCTTCCTTCCATCCATCTTTCTTTCTTCCTTTCTTCCTTTCTTCAATAAGCTCTACACCCAATGTAGGGCTTGAACTCATGACTCCAAGGTCAAGAGTCACATGCTCTACTGACTGAGCCAGCCAGGTACCCTGGTATGTATTCTCATCTTCTCTTTCATGCCTCCCTCCATAACTCATGTCTTTTCCCACCCTCTAATTTCCAAGCCTCCAAAATTTCTAGCCCAAACCAGATCCATTTCCTGTCATTCAGACCCTTATCATCAACTGTGAGCCGGGTAATTCTGTTTAAATATCTTAAGTATTTCAAACTGGGTCCTAAACTAAGCTCTTAAATCCTTTCCCAAAAATTGTGAAAGTGTGTGTGTGTGTGTGTTTGTGTGCATGTGTCTATGGTTTTTAAATTATTACTTAATCTACTTAATTACTTTGCTGTTCGCTCTTCTTCAGAGCTGCACACCTGAGGTGGTCTTCCTGTTGTCCCTGTTTCACAGTTAATCAGCCATCATGTTCTTACAACTCTAACTGGAATGTGTCTCTCGGATCCGTCTCTTCCTTTTTTTCTGATTTAACCTAAGGTCCTCAATATTTATTTACCTGAACGAAATGAGTTGTCTTCTAAATTTTTTCTTGTCTTCGTTCCTTACTTCAGTTAAATGGAGTTTGCGAAATTGTAGATAGTCATGTATTTTCTTTCTTAAATTGTTAAATGGCTCCCTTAACTTTCGCTGAGCTTTCTGCCTGGCATACTAGGTGCAATAACACGTATGCACAGTACTAAGTCTGTAAGTGTTTAACAACCTGCTCTCCGTGAGGGGAAAAAGGGTATGTGTATAATATACACACATATATATACATACACTTGTGTGTGCATGTATATATATAAACATAAGTTCAGTATATTTCAGTGATGTAAAGCGTACATCATATACATGCACAGCATACAGTTTACAAATAAAATAAACAGGCAATACTTTTATAAATTCAAAATAGCCAATTGATTCTAATAGGCGGATTTTGTTGATTTTTGCTGAACTGTTGTTATATCTGGAGCCAAGCTCTGATTGCAGTTGATAAACAGCTTCAGTTCTGATGTGAATGTTAATGATTTTTTATTTACATTAGTGATTAAGATGAGCGTGAACAATGATGGCATATATTGGAATTTCACTTGCCAGTCGATGACATAAGCAACTTGGCTTAATCAGTAAATAGTTTTGTCATACTGGAAGTATCTTTACTCAACTTTTTTGCTCTATTTACAGTGTAACAGCTATTACTACAACATATTTTAAGAGCAATCTGCATAAACATATCCTCCATCACTTTCTTAAGCCCAGACGATCAATAAAACAGTAAGTAAAAACTCAATTGGTAGTGTTTGCTGATTTTTCCTGCCATAAATGCTCCGACCATGGCCAAATTCAAGCTACCAACATGATGTCACCGTATGAGGGTCAGAAAGAGATGTACAGTAGCAACAGGATTATTTAGTATTTCTACCATTCATATGCAGTGGACATAAATAATCTCAAAAGCATTCATAAGAGTTGCATTAAAATAACTGGGAAGTTGTAAGGTTTGAGTATTATCTCTGTTTTTAACATAATTTATTTGATCATAACTTTGCATCATGTGATACTTAATAATGGCTGTTTATCAACCAGCTTGCAAAATTCTTTATCCAGTTTTATTAGCTGATTCCAGCACTCAACTCGGTGTGCCCAAGTTCTTGATCTGTTTGCCTCTGCAGGAAGCTTGTGGGTTTGGGCCTCAGTGACAGTTGAGCTCTTGGCCCTCATCCTCACATGAAGAATTCCTGCTAGGTTTTCACTTCTTCAATGAAGCTTTGGTGAAGCTGTCTGTTGCCCAGGCCAAGAGAAATGACTTCCTTTACACCTCACTCTTAGTATTTAGGTTTCTCAGCCTCCTGCTACATATCACATATATTGTGAGTATTTATCATTTTCCTACCACACTAACAGTCTCCAGAGTCTATAGTGAAGAACTGTGACCCATAATAGGTGTTCAATTTGTTGCCTAGGAATAAATGTATAAAAGGTGAGTGGCCTGTTAAGGCTGACAGAAAACAGGAAACTGAAAATTATCACCAGGATGTAGGGTTCTCTAGCATCCTGGACAAACTGACTCTTGACCTTATCTAGCAGGAGAAAATCAAAGCCTCACCGTGGGGTTAGTGAGAGAGCACACAAGAGTAACAGAGCAGTCTGTCTGCACGCGCCTTAGTAAAGGATCAGCCAGTCCTTAGAAGACCGAAAGTACTTCAAAAGGTTCTCCTTCAGAGAATCTGGCAAGATACTGCATTATAAACTTCGTTGGAAATTTTTAAGTGCCAAGAGTAGTCAGAGATAACAGAATCCTTAGTCTTACAGGAACCGTCTGTGATTCTGATTAGGATTTCCTTAACACATGCCGCACCTAGGAATCAATTAGCGATATTATGACGACTTCCAACACAAAGTGAAACACCTATCAGCAATGACTGCAGAGCATTTGTGACCCTCCAAATGTTACCCCTAATGTGCTTTGAGTTTAAAAACAAAGCAGCAAAGACTGAGTCTTGTCCACATTGTCCTCTTCCAGTTTACTGTTTGAACATGTTCTGTGACGGGGAACTCACTACATCTCTTACTTTTAATGCTGTATTTGGCAAAACACAAACCAGGAAGGCTGATAATAGAATTCTGTAACAAAGCCAGGCATTTATCATCATGGCTGCATTACTTTGAAACCCACTCTGCTGGCCTGGACAAAGGTTGGCAAGAGATGATAACACTACCAAGGTCCTGTCTGTCCACAGGGAGTCCTTGCCCACAGGGCAGATAAAGACTAATTTAAAAATCTCAGTGCTGCTCACACTGAAGCCATATGATCACAGCGTGACCAGGTTGTCATGATCACTTTTTGATTATATAGTGTGAATCTTTGAGGTTGCCATGGATCAGTAATAATAAAAATAAATACATCTGTTAGACACCTACTATATTTAGTGCTGATTATCACTGATTTTGTTGCATTATTAAAGCTTAATTCTTGCAATAAATGAAGACATTTGTGACAGGTTGAATATTTTCATACTGTATCAGGAACTTGTAGAAAATATTAAATCTAATATCTATATTTCTAAAGTCCAGAGATTCACTGAGATGAATTTACTTACCCAAGATGACGTAGACTAGAGTTGGCAGACCTAAATTTGAATATAGGCCTAATTCCAGAGTTACATTCTTTGACCTATGCCTTTAAATAAAGATATGCTTCATTCATTAGGCATTAAAGTTATACTTTTTATTCATTTATTTATTTATTTATTTATTTATTTATTTATATTTTTTATTTTTTATTTTTTTTAAGATTTTATTTATTTGACAGAGAGAGACACAGCGAGAGAGGGAACACAAGCAGGGGGAGTGGGAGAGGGAGAAGCAGGCTTCCCGCTGAGCAGGGAGCCCGATGAGGGGCTCGATCCCAGGACTCCGGGATCATGACCTGAGCTGAAGGCAGACGCTTAAGGACTGAGCCACCCAGGCACCCCTATACTTTTTTTTTTAAAGATTTTATTTATTTATTTGACACACAGAGAGAGATAGCAAGAGCAGGAACACAAGCAGGGGGGGAGCGGGAGAGGGAGAAGCAGGCTTCCTGCAGAGCCCTGATGTGGGGCTGGATCCCAGGACTCCGGGATCATGACCTGAGCTGAAGGCAGACGCTTAACGACTAAGCCACCCAGGCGCCCCTGGAGTTATACTTTAATATTTTAATACTTTAATAATTCACACTATTAATAATTAGTTGTAAGTCAATAAAGTCATCTTTATGTACAGAAATTAGTAACAAGAATGTAACTCGTTTGCCCCTAGGCTGACCTAGAAACATCTGAAATATCTAGATGTCAATCTTCATGTCTACACATATTCAGATGTTCGTGGGAATGCAGAAAACTATGGAGCTCCTCACTGTCTCCTGTGCAGACTCTTTGTTGATATAAGTATTAATATCTTTCATTCAGCAAAGGGTATTGACCCAAGAACCAGGCACTGTGGACACCTCAGTGAACAAGGCAAGCAGAATTCCTGTCACCCAAAGAATGAGCATTTTAGCTTAAGAAGGCAGATTATAAACATACAGATAAAAAAGGAACACATCAGTAACTCTGATCATTACAGATGGCGGAAGTTGTTAGGAAGGAGAAACACAGTGTGACCTTGCAGAGAACAATCAATCGGAAGGTGACTACTCAAAGCCAAGTAATTTGTAAATGCTCTTTTCTTCAATAGCAGTGGCAGCAATAAAGGACATAGCTGAGGGTTTCTAAGAAGGAAAAAAAATCATTGGTAGATTTTGACATCAACCTCCCCGCATGATATGAGTGATTTAAAAAAGAGTCCATTCTTTCATTCAGAATGATGCATTGATGGATGTTCCAGGTGTTTGAAAAAAGGAAGAATTTAGCAAGGGATAACCTTTACTTAAAACCCTAGTGTCTGTCAGTAACTTACTGTTTTTAATAGGTAGTAAGTCAATGCTATTTTGTTTCTCTTTAAAAAAACAACTATAGTTGTCCTCTCTCTGTGGTGGTGAGAGTTGCAGATACAGTTTGGATCAGTGGACTCCCAGGAATCCTTTGGAAAAGTATCATGATGGAGCTGGAAGAGCCAGGTGCCCTAGCCAGGTTTGGGTCCCCAGTTGCTGGGATGTGTCCTTGCACAAGTTGTAACTGGTTTTTATAACCAGTAAAACGAGAGTGTTGCATCACTGGCCCAATGATTACTGAGATTCCAGTTGTAACAGTCTCTGAATCTATGTTGAGATTCACACAAACCAACTGTATAAATATGTAAATGATCTAGCTCTGGAGAAAGGGAGAGAATTTGGGGAAGTCAAGTGGGGAACAGAACTATCCGTTTGGACTCTCTTAATAGTTCGGATGTTGGTTCGGAAATTTTAAACACCTCGCTCTAAAGCCATTGGGTGTGGATTCCACCTGACTCATTCATAATTTTCCAATCCAGTTTTTCATTTTGAAAGGAACTGCAGCTCAGAGGCATGAAGGGCTCAGCCATTGTCCTAGTGGTCATGGCTAAACTGACAACAGGGCTCCAGATGTAACTAAGTTCTTTTTTCTTTTTTCTTTTTTTTTTTTTTTTAAGATTTATTTATTCATTTGAGAGAGAAAGAGAGAGAGAGTGTGTGAGCAGCTGTAGGGGCAGAGGGAAAGAATCCCAAGCAGATTCCCCACAAAGCGGGGAGAGGGAGGATGGACAAGGGGCTCGATCTCAGGACCCTGAGATCATGACCTGAGCCAAAATCAAGAGTCAGACACTCAACCAACTGAGCCACCCAGGTGCCCGCAGACATAACTGAGTTCTTGAGCTGTGACCACAGGTGTCTCTTAGGATAACTCTGGATCATGTCCCTTCACATATTAATTTTTAAATCTGAATAAGCCCTATTCTGTTTCTGACTTCGTTTCTTTCTTTTTTCTTTATTGTTTATTATAAATTAATTAATTCATGACATTCATATTTTGGAGATACAATTCAACCAATATCGTGAGAACTTTGTTATTTCAGACCCTCCAGCCATATCTCCAAGTCAGTGCCCATGAAAAAAGGGGAGTAGGTTGTAATTTAATTTGCCTGCTTTGTTCTTTCTCATTATTTTTGAACTCTACTCTTTTGTTAACGATAAAACTGGTCATGGTACTACCACTATAACACTGAATGTTCTGTCTACACAGAATTTCACATTTTATATATGACATCTAAATCTAGCTGTGTACAAAAAAAAGGAGTCAAGTTTCACAATGTTTCTCTGTGAACAGGTTCTTTATACCATTCCTGACAAACTAGAGTTATAATCATGAACACTCTTGTAAAATTCCCCAAATAATCTGGCTGCCCCCAAGAAATAAAACATATGCCCAAACAAAAACCCATACACTAATGATTATTCATAATCATCAAAGGATGGACACAACTCATATCAAAGGATGACTGGTTAAAGAAGCATGGTGTATCCAGACAAGAGATGTTATTTGGTCAAAAAAAGAAATGAAGTACTGATGTGTGCTACAATAGGGCTGAATCTTGTCAACTCTACAGAAAGTGAAAAAAACAGTCCTAAGACACTGCATATTATATTATTTGTTTATAGGAGATGTCCAAAATATGAAAATCTATAGAGACAAAATGTAGGTTAGTAGTTACTGGGGGCTGGAAGAGAGAATGGAAGAGAAAGCTATTTGGGTACAGGGTTGCTTTTAGGGGTGATGAAAATGTTCTAAAATTAGATTATGGTGATAGTTGTATATTTCTGTGAATAAACTGAAAACTTATACTTTACTTATGCTTTACACTTTAGATGAGTGAATTTGTATATGAATTATGTCTCATTAAAACTGTTTAAAAAATTATCTGTCTACATTGGCCTCTCTATACCAACAAGAACTTGTGACATACAGGAGAAATGATAGATCTTTCAAATATAATTTAGAAGTATAATACACATAAATATAAAATGATTCAGTAGTAAGTGAAATACTTTTTGCCAGGCTTTTTGTTTCATGCTTTTGATTCTCGGGAAAGGTTTAAATTGATTCAGGAAGGCAGTCACAAAATTGTGTTTATTTTATTTGCTGACCTGGGAGACAGAGAGCAAGAAAGTAAAGAAACAAAGAGGCAGGATAGAGAAAGAAAATGACAGAAACATAGTAATTACCCTCTTGTTAGCAGTTTTGAAAAGGGTAACGTAATTTGATCTTGATATAACTCCATCCTTTTATCATAAAGCAGATGTATGACAATTGTTTCTGGTCTGGAATGCAAAGTTTTATAGTTTAAAAGCAATTTATCTAACTAGTCTTTAAAATTCTGAAATCATTTAGAAATGTAAACTGAAAGGCTTTTTAAACAGCATTTTTCCTATATGGAAATATAAGGGATGAGAGCAAAATACAAACTTTGACATTTGACTGCATTTATAACCCTGGCACATTCGGTAAACATTTTGATAATGTTGAGTTAAAGTTTAAACAAATGACAAAGATATGTTCGAAACTTGGGTTTCTTAACTTAAACTTTACATCTGAGTAGTTGCTTCCATAACTTTTATATCACGTTCCAAAAAGAAAATATGTAACCCACGAATCAGTCATTTTAATTAGCTGAGTTCTAAAATTTGCAGCTTAAATGTAGAATGAGTAAAAGATAAGTAAACTAAATCAATAGCTCAGGTATATATTTTATTCGCTCATTTTCCTTTGCGTGTGTGTGTGTTCAACAAACTTTGAGGCATAGTCTACCAGCTCTGTTTTTTTTCTAATGAGACCCTAATGCAAGCAACCAATTCCCATATATTATTTCAGTTCCACCAATATTATTAAAATATATTCTGTGGTATTAGAACTGTTGTAAATATTATAATTAAAAAAAAAAGGTCACTTCCACTTCAGTGGAAGATACACATGTATAAGAAATAATGGATTTAAGCTATCTGTAACACATGCCATAACAAAGGTCTCTGGAGAGCCCTGTGAAAATATCTGGGAAGGAGAGGTAATTACTGCTCGAGGGAATCTCATCAGACTCTTTTCAGGAGAAACAGTTAGGCTGGCTTTTGACAGAAGGGTAGGTCAGGTTAGACAAGTAACTGAGGGGGATTAAGAAAGAATGCAGAAGAAAGTCACAATAAAAAGCAGGAACTTAAAGCAGGGCATATTCTGAGAACAAGTAAATTGGTCGGGGGCTCTTTAGTCTTCCGTGGTTCAGCTTTCCTTTTCTTTTTGGATGTCCTCATTCAACAAAGTGAGAAGCCCCCAGAAAGCACCTTGCCCCAGCACCTTGCCCATGCTTCACAGAAAGAGACTGTCTAGGGTTGTATGAATCTGAAGCCCGTGGGACTTGGCCCATTTTTCAGGATGACTATAAGAACCCATACTTTTATGCTCCATTGCTCTGTCACTCCTTGATGTTTTCAAACTTTTCTGGTGCCATTTCGGGCACTGGATGGCTTTACCTCTGAAGAACAGCTTAAAGACACAGCACCTACAGTGTGTAACATGGCAAATGCTCTCACAACTCATGTGGTCTTATAAAACCTGTTCTGCAAGCTTCCACATCCCAGTTTTATGAATAAATGCATTTGAAAAACATAATTCTGTAATACTGTGTTGTTTTTTTTTTTTATTCTGCCAAGAATAATGGAATCTTTCTCCATTCTAAGAGAGAAAGAGAGCAAAGAGGATATTCGTCACACAATTTGAATGAAGGATGGCTGGTAGATTAATTAATTTTCTTCCACTAAGAAATTTGGACTTTGATGCTAGACTATTCTATTTGGAACATGATCCACACAAATCACTAAGCCACTGATTTGATTATAAAAGCTATTTTACAATAACTTCATTTTTTACATTGTTGATTCAATATTGTTAGGAAAAGAAGTAAACTATACAATTCATCACTTGTCTCTGAGAACTGGATAAAAAGAAAAGAAGCACACATCAAAGGTATACATGCAGTGTTTAGAAATAGACTCCCACAAATTCTCATATTCTGTGAAAATTTTCAAGCTATCCCTTTCAGTCAAATTCACCTACAAGCATCCATTTCCAATATTAGTGGATGTATAGATCTTGTTAAATTTCGGATAAATGCATACACTTATCACATATTCAGATACACATGTGGATCAGTGAGTGCTTCCTCCTGTGAGCTCTATAAAAACACAGAATCTCTTGCTTCCTTATGGTTAATTTGCATACTTGGACTATGTCAGTAGATCTCACAGGGCCTTGGCACTCAGTAAATACTGTCTGTTAGCAATACTGTAACACAAGAAACTTTACAATGATAGATGGACTTTCAGAAGTCATCACCAGCCTATTTCATTTTATTACATGCAAGAATCAAGTTTACTGGCAAAGTTAGCACTGCATTATCTTGGATGATAGTATGTTTCATACTCATTTTCTGTCTGTTTTGAAAAAAATCCAGGGGCGCCTGGGTGGCTCATTAGGTTAAGTGTTGGACTCTTGGTCTCAGCTCAGGTGTTGATCTCAGCGTTGTGAGTTCAAGCCCCATGTTGTGCTCCACGTTGGGAGTGGAGCCTACCTAAAAAAACTAAACAACAACAAAAAACTGGTGAAAGAAAGAAAGAAAGAACGAAAGAAAGAAAGAAATCCAGATATAATGCTTTCATGAAATTTCTGAATATTGGTAAAATCCATTCCATCTTTCCACATACTAGCAATATTGGTCCATGTGACTTTTTAAAAATATTGGACATTTTCAAACATACACTACACTTGAACAGTTCTCCTCCAAAAGCCTACTGAGTTTATTTCTAGCCCCACCAATGTCATAACACCTATCCCAGTTAGTTTTGATGGAAATCACTGTTTGTGCATGACATTCTTGGTTTTAGCACTGGAAGTTCCAAGTCTCAAAAAACCTCTCAATCCTGGGGCCTGGGTGGCTCAGGCGGTTAAGCGTCTACCTTCGGCTGGGGTTGTGATCCTGGAGTCCTGGGATCGAGCCCTGCATCAGGCTTCCTGCTCTTTGGAGAGTCTGCTTCTCCCTCTCCCTTTTTCTCTGCTGTTCCCCCTGCTTGTACTCTCTCTCTCTCTCTTTCTCTGTCAAATAAATAAAATCTAAATAAAATAAAATAAAAAACACCTCCCAGTCCTGGAAAAGGCAGTACAGTTGGTCATCACAGATATTATTAACATACCTACAAACTTTCATTCTCATCAAAGAACACATCAGGGCTCACTTTCTTGAGTTGTCATATTTTTTTAATAATTTGTTTTCAGATTAGGATCCAACTAAAGTGCATAAATTGTGATTAGTTGATATGCCTCATACTTTTTTTTGGCTTTATTATTTTGTTCTATTTTTAATCTATAGAGTCTCTCTTCCTCTCACCCTCCCTCACTCCAGTTTTTCTCGCTGAAGAAACAGGTTGCTTATCACGTACAGTTTCCCACAGTGTGTATTTCGTAGATTGCATTCTCTTGGTGCGGTTTACTATGTTCCACTGACCCTTATTTATCCTGTACATTTCTAATTAGATTCAGAGTCTTGGCCACATTCATGTTACCATTTGCTTGGGGGAAGACAGGGCTACATAGTGGTGTGTACTTCCATCATCCACATCTGCCTGATGGTATAAGCCACTGGTTAATATTGCCTAGACTCATATGTGATCTTATGACATTTGGAATAAACAAATCGGTACAAAAATATTTGAAGAGTACTTAAAAGTTACATAGGTCTTGCATAATTATTCCCCATTTCTACCTGGCTCTGAAGATGGAAATTGTCACATTTTTGTTTCCAACCAATTCCAGCTCATGCATATTAAAATCATCTTTTTTCTTAAGTGTACTATCACTTTAAAGGGGAATTCTTAAGGCTAAACAAAACAAAACAAACAAACAAACAAAAACCCTGCACATATATGGACTTACTCTAGTATACAAGTAGCGGAAAAAGTATTTCAGCGTGTGGCCTCACTTTTGTGCTCCTAATAACACCTCATAAACAGTCATTCAAGGGACTTTCTTATTTATTTATAGGAATACTCTATTTACTAATGTATCAATCATTTTGGGATATTGCATATGTTGCAAATGTTTTTCCCAGTGTCTTTATTTCTTTGAGGTGAGTCTGGTCTTTTAAAGTTTTTAATTTTGACATTGCTATCTATAAATTCTTTTAAGCTTTCTTGGTTCCCTTTCTTCTTTAGTAATGCCTAAGGGTTGGTACTTATTTAGAGATTGAGATCTTCTAAATCATGCTTAAGTTTTTATAAACACCTTTAATAAATTAAGAAAATGTACTCGTGTACGGAGTAGTACATAGCCAATAATTTTAGTTCTTTTATCCCTGAAGAAATGCTAAAGTACCAGATTCATTAACTTAATGAGGTTACATTAATCACTTGGAGAAAACAGCCAGCACGGAAGGCAAACGTCCAAAGGAAGAAATAACATGCTGATGGCAAAGAGCTTTAATTGTGAGTGCTGGCTTAGCTCTGTTAGTAATGAGACCTGAAATATAATGCTGTGAAGATGTCTAACTACGAACTTATCTGGATTTGGGGAGAAACAAAACCCTGATTAATTAATAATGTCAACCATAGAATGGGAAGAGGGAATGATGGTACGCTTGCCATTTATTTTCCAAATGGCAGATATCCTTTCCAAAACCAATTCTTTACCAAGCTGTAGCATTATCATTTATGTCCATTTCCTAATATCACCACCATATGCTAGATGTACTGAAGAATGCAAGGAAGTACAACAGTAGCTTTATTTATGTTGATGTTTACATTAACCTTGAAGAAAAAAAAATGTCTATGTACCAAGTATTGCTTGGTGTCCTTTAAACATTTATGTGGGAATTATTTGATACATTGTAATAATACTCTATAGTCAATAAAGTTGAGATGGTTCCTCCTGAGAAGACATTCAGGTCATTATATGGGTACATCTTGAAAAAAAATTAAGTCCATTCCATTATAGTGAATGTACAAACTAGACAACAGGAATCTTAATCCCTGGGCTATATCTCATGTGAGTGTAGACAAAGCTCCCAAGCTAGGTATCTTGAATATTACCACTGTCAGAGGAGTTAGACCTCAGAAAATTTGGGGACTGGCCAGTTTTTCAAAATCCAAAGGGACCCTACTAACTGTCCCCTTTGAATAAGAAGCTTACCAATATCCATCTTGTTAATATTTACCCACTACATTTCTATCTCTTTACCACATGTATCTTCACCTTTGGTTTCTGTACCCTCTGCCAGACTAATCACTCACTCTTTCCCGTGAAGTTCTCCTCAGCTTGTGCTTACACATGGATCCTGTTTCTGTCTGTGCTCAGCCATTTTGTGGTCTCTTTTCCTCTCTTTAGCTCTCTGTTCCTACTACCAAGAAAATGCCTCTGACTCTACAGTTCAATTTACCAAGAGAAAGGAAGGCTCTGATTCTTGTGCAGCTTTTTCCAGGCTTTGATGGACTGCTCCTATGTTACAGACCAATTATAATGTATTCATATTTAACCAGGCACTCTTAAAACACTGTCATGTCACCTTACACGAAAGGAAATTCTGTGGCTTGGCGTAGTGTACATTTACTTTTCAGGTTATTGAATTTTATTATGAAATGTGAATAGGTCTACAGTTTGTAAAACACAGATAAAGTATAAATAGGTAGCTTGTAAGCAAAGATTTTGTTAGACGTAGGCACAATTCCTAGGCTGTGTTCAATATTGATAAGTACTTAGTAGCCTAGTAATCCTAAACATAGAAAGGAGTGGACCGTATTCCAACGTATGGATATATCAGATTTTCTTTATCCATTCATCTGTCAGTGGATGTTGGTGGGTTGCCATATTTTGGCTATTGTAAATAATGCTGTAGTGAATATGGGGGTGCATATATCTCTTTGAGTTAACGTTTTTGTTTCCTTCAGGTAAATACTCAGAAGTGGAATTGCTGGATCATATGGTAGTTCTATTTTTAATTTTTGAGGAACCTCCATGCTGTTTTTCATAGTGGCTACAACATTTTAAATCCCTGTCACCAGTGTATAAGGGCTCCAATTTCCCCATATCCTTACCAGCACTTGTGATCCATTTGTAACAACATGGATGAACCTGAAGGACATTGTTCTAAGTGAAATAAGTTGGTCACAGAAGGACAAATACTACATGATTGCCCTTATATGAGGTATCTAAAAGAGTCAAAATCATAGAAGCAGAAAATAGAAGGGTATTTGCCAGGATCTGAGGGGAGGAGGGAATGGGAGTTGTTCTTCAAGGAGCATAAAGTTTCATTTATGTAGGATGAATAAATTCTGGAGATCTGTTATACCATATAGCACCTATAGTTACAGGACTATATTGTACACTTCAAAATTTGTTAAGAGGGTAGATCTCATGTTAAATGTTCTTATAACAACAGCAGTGAAAGAAGTACAAGAAAACTTTTTAGAGATGACGCCTAGGTCTCTTACCTGGATTGCGGTGATGGTTTTAAGGGTGTATGCCCGTGTCCATACTCGTCGACTTGTACGCATTAAATATGTGCAGTTTTGCTTATAATTTCTAACTCACTAAAGAAAAAGAAAGGAGAAAGAACAAGCAAAAAATGTATCTAATATTCACGAGGCCCCAGGTACAAAATATTTGTGATACACTACATACTGAGAATGCTCTAAATATACATGAAACGTATGAAGCACTCAATATTCATGAGTGCTTAATTTGGTCCCCCACTGGCGGCAGTCATTCTGGCCCGTAACTTCTCTGCCCAAGAAATACAAATAAAATCCAAGCCATTTGGAAGCCTAATTGATAAGTTCCAGCTCTGACCAAGCACACTTGTCCCTGTGATTCTCTGATAAAGGAAGTTTGTGTCATTGGTCCAGGATACCTTCTACCTGTGGGCCCTCTTGCTAAATCAGGATACCAGTCATCACATCATCAGCAGGGAAAGCAGAGGTAGGAGAGAGAAAGGCAGGGCATATGAATATGGCGCACCCCAGGATTCGGGTAGTAAGGTCCTTGCACCCACTTATGCACTGTTCAATGTGCGTTAGCTTGCTCTGTTTTCCCTTGTTCCTCATTGTGCCTTCTAACTATGATCTCAGTGTTTGAATTTAGCCTGTGAGCCTTCCTGTTCTGTGTCCTCTGGGATAACTTCCTTGGTGCTGTACTTGGAGGTTGTCATTGTAGCAAGGTAATTTGCCACATGACATTTGGCTTGCCTATTATTCATAAATAAAACATGTTTGCTTCAGGTTTGTTATTTAATATTAACTAAATGGAGTATAATAGTCAGAAGAAATAAAATAGTAGTCTGCTCGAAACCAGCCTTGGAAAGAAAGGAATTTAATGCTTACCTCTTCCTATTTTTTTTTTCAGCATGAACTAGGAAAAACCCATGTACAGCTGGTTGTATTTAAGTTGTCTGTTCCATTACTAAGAATGATACTGTTTCTAATCAGAATCTCTTCCTATTATGTATTTAATGCAAATCCATCAATATTTACATTCTCCAAAATATTATACCTCAACTCTCAATACTCTAGTCAAATCTGTATGATAAACCCAATTGTTTTCACCATCCCCCCTATCCATGAACTATTTTCCTAATGTTCTGTAGGTAGTTTTTTTTTTTTTTTTTTAAGATTCCATCTATTTATTTGAGAGAGAGCGAAAGAAAGAAAGCACAAGATGGGGGAAGGTCAGAGGAAGAAGCAGAATTCCCACTGAGGGAGGAGCCTGTGGCAGGACTTGATCCTGGGACTCTGGGTTCATTACCTGAGCTAAAGGCAGGCGCTCAACCGACTGAACCACCCAAGCACCCTATAGGTTGTTCAAAAGAACATGGATTAGTACCCTCTCTCCCAACTCACACTCTTATTTTTCCTATCATAGCTTGTGGTTGTCCTAAATAGTTGAACTAACATTTTAATTACTGTTTTTGACTTCTCTGTACGTTGCATTAGTTTTCTATTGATGCCATGACAGATTACCACAAATTAGTGGGTTATAACAACACAATTTATTGTTTTGGAGTTCTGTGAGGTTCGAAGTCCTGGGGCAAAATCAAAGGGTCAGCAGGGCTGTGTTCCTTTCTGGAGAAGGAATGGCCTCTGCAGCAGGTCCAAGCTTGGGCCATTAGACCCAATAGACCTTTGTGGTGCTGGAGGTATCAGTAGTATGAAAGGGGCTGTCTAGAGCTTATGGCAAGTCCCACTGGGAGAATCTCAGTGAAGAGTTTGGGGGTTCTGCATATGCCATCTGCAATGGAAACTCTTGTTTTGAGAAACAACCACTGGCAGGTTAGTGGGCTTTGGTAGAGTTGGAGCACCTGACTATGGGCTGTTAAGTGAGGATGTGGCCACAAGTGCCTATCATAAGCTAGATCCTGTCAGACCCACATGTTGGTGAATCTCATAAGTTGGGCATGCCCATTAATACTTCATCATAACTTGAGAGGGAAACATCCAGAATCAGGCATAAGCAATGCCAGGGAGCGCAAGCAAGCTGCATGAGAAGGTACCTAATCCCCAAGGCACACACGAGTTGTGGCAGCATCTATCCTTCAGATCATGCCTAAGTAACTCAGTATATAGGTACAAAATTGATGGCGGATTTACCACCTAAATCAGGGGTGGCCTGCTACATTGGTTGACAGTAGAGAAAACCCTTCTAATTAGTAGATCTTCAGATTATGAATCTGGCTACCTGCACTGTGTTAAAAGAAAAGAGGCCTAAATTTAGAATATATAATATATTATGATTAATTAATTGGGGGGTGCCTGGGTGGCTCAGTCATTAAGCGTCTGCCTTCAGCTCAGGTCATGATACCAGGGTCCTGGGATTGAGTCCCTCAGCGGGGAGCCTGCTTCTCCCTTTTCCTCTGTTGTTCCCCCTGCTTGTGCTCTCTTGCTCGCGTGCTCTCTCAAATAAATAAATAAAATCTTTTAAAAAAAAGATTAATTGGTAGTGATCAGTGCTTTGGATGGTTGACAGGGGCCTGGAAGGGAAAGAAAGGGAAAGATCAGACAGAAGTACGAGGAAATAGGAGGTAGAAGCATACAAATAGACAGAAGAGAGTGGGCGTGGGGTGCGAATATTGTTGTATGTTAATGTTCACAAGAAAACATTCCTCACAGAAGAGGCCAGATTTAAAAATAACCCAGCCAGGGACATCAGCTCATCTCTCTCATTGGTCACTCTAGTGCTGCTACATTAGGCACATGAATAATGTGGTCTTGTTGGCCGAGGTGGAGGCTCTGTGCCCAACAGCATTTGCTCTTACTAGCTGATCTACTTAAAGCCAATGAAAAAGGTCCAAATGGCCAACAGTAAATACCAATGGTCATCCGCCATTTTGGCACCAATCTTTGAGAAGACCAACTGGTCAGTTGGTGCCATTAACTATATTTGACCCCTTTCATTCTGGAAAGGCCAGCAATTTGTTCTCCAAAGAATAGATAAAAATGCAGAATTTGGGTTTGCCTTTCCTACTCATAGGGTCCCAGCTAGCACTGCTAATTAAAGTTTTATGGAATGATGGATCCACTGGCATGTGATCTCACATTCCATTCCATTCAACCACCCTTACTGCAAAAAAGGTATTTGCTTCCCTGGGGCATAGATCATTAGATGCCATATAGCCTTGAAGGAAGATTCAGCTAAAATGTGGGCTAGTGTCAGAGTTTGTAGCTCCAGGGGACTGCACCTTTTCCTCCTTGAATCTCAGAAGATGTTCAAAGGAAAGACTGAGGGGACTCTTGAGAATGCTTCCTAGTCATGTCATCTGGGAGAAAGGAACAACAGGCAATGTCAGGAATCACAACCAGACTCTCCCATGCCACCCCCACTCCTCACCCCCAGTCTTTCTTAGAGCGCAGAAGCTTAATTTGCAGGGGAAAGAGCAAGAATAGTTCTCACCTTACTACACTGGAAACTCATTTCAACTAGCAGAAGAGAATAGGAAAAAGAAAAAAAGCTCTACCTGGGGGCAGAGTAAGAATCCTTGCGAGGCCAGCACTACAGGGAGAAGAGGGACAGGGACAATTGTGAAGGCCATGCTCCACCAATTCATAGAGGCTGCCAAGACCGAAGCTTACTCAGAACGTCAGAGGATGCCCCTCCTCTCCCACTTCCCCACGGAGGCAGCAAACACTCAGTAAGACACAGGTGGGAGAACTGTGAGAAACAGCTTCTCAGCACACAGACATCGAGAAGCGCTCCCTGGTAAACTAGCCCACACCGAAACATGAGGTATCGCTAAAGGAATATGAAGCCTCTGGGGCACGGAGGGTAAAATTGTTAACACCAGACTTCAAACCCCACCCCGTGTTTAACGCGATTAACACAAGCCTTCACGCTAAAGATGCAGGAGAAGGAAAAGTGTACCCATCTCCAAGCATAAGATAAATGTCTCTCAGAATCTGTACTAAACGATATGTCTGGCTTCCAACAAAAATTACAAGGCATTTGAAAAGTCAAGAATAAACACAGTCTGAAGATAGAAAGTCATTATCAAAACGAGCCTCAGATATAACCAAAGGCTGGAACTGACAAGAAATTTAAAATAACTATGAATTATATGTTAAAGGCTCTGAGAGAAAAGATAGACAACATGCAAGAACAGATAAGCAATTTTAACCTAGAGCCAGAAAATATAGGAAAGAATCAAAGCTAATGGAAATACTAGAATTCAGAAATGATGTTTTCTATATACATCATATTTCATATCTCTGAAAATGGATTTACCTTGTTTTATATCCTTACCTTACATTTTTACCAAGACAAGAACTCAGACTGATTTTACTGGGCAAGGGTTTTAAACCTACTTGTATTTTTTTGGATTGCTTGAGTAATAAAATAAATAAAAACATGCAAATCCAATAGAAAGTTATTTTACTGACTCAACTGTGTTTAAGTGTGTGTTTGTGTAAATGTACCTTTATTTATTTATTTTTTAAAGATTTTATTTATTTATTTGAGAGAGAGAGAGAGCGAGCGAGCACATGAGAGGGGGAGGGCCAGAGGGAGAAGCAGACTCCCCGCTGAGCAGGGAGCCCGATGTGGGACTCGATCCTGGGACTCCAGGATCATGACCTGAGCCGAAGGCAGTCGCTTAACCAACTGAGCCACCCAGGCGCCCTGTACCTTTAAACTGATTTCCTTAAATTTAATCAAAACATCTGAATTATTTTGTGCATAATGCCACTAATTTTCAGTGATTGGATTTGGGTGTAGAGATTGGGGAAAAGGTTTGTATCTGACGCTAAGAATGCTTATTCTAGAAACTTCTGCATATTAAGCAAGCATGCAACCTTTCAGGCAGCAACAATTTTGTGCTTCAGCTTAGACTAAACTTCCCAGGGAATTGCATTAAATGGAATTGTTCTATGGGAAGACAACACTCTGTGATATAAAACAGCCCTCAACAATTTACTAAATTTCTTTTTCATTAAGCCATATTTTTAAAAGTATAAACGGTCAATTTGAGCATTTCTCCTCAGCATAATATACACATGACAAAATCAAGAAAATCTTGAATGACAATCCAGTTAGTATTCTGCTGAATAGTGCTATTAAAAAAAACAGTAATCATACAAAGTCTACCCACAGGTACTGCTGTTAATAGTACTATTTATTATTTGTTGAGTCCTTGACCTGGGGCTTATAATAGAACTGAGACAGCCAAAGGAATCTGAATAAACTAGGTCAGTTAGTGTGAAGCTTTGGGGCTTATGTCCATCTATAAATTTCTCTTTTCTCCTCATTTCTCCCCCTTCATTCTTATAAAACACTGTATATAAAGTAAATATATTACTGTAACGTTTTTTGATTTCTCATGGTAGTTTACATTAAACAAGTCACATGTCAATTTATAATAAATCCTTTAATATCGTTTAAGTACAGATCATTGAAAGTCCATGACAACTTTTCACAGAGAATTTGCAATTAAATCCATAAATATTTGTAATATAATAAAAATATTTTAAGCACAAAAATTACGTTTTCTCGTTTTCAGAGAACAGAGAACTATTTTACTTGGATAACAAAAGGCAGGAAAGAAGGAATTAACACCTGTTACCTACACACTATTTATTCACAGCTGTTTGATGTCTTTGTTTTACCTGACTGTTTTTCTGTATTGTATTTGAGCCTTTTTACAAGTGGGTTTTGTCCTAGAGCAAGGTTTCCTTAAAATTTTTTTAAAAAGCTTTTGAAGTAATCTTAAATACATGCATATGTATGTATATTGTGTATACATACATAAATAAATCTTTTATTTAGGCATGTAAATATAGTATAGAATTACACATTGAAAGTTTGAAAATCATGAGTTTAATGTGATATAAATTAACTGTTTAGATGAACAGAAATACATTGTTGCCCTCATAGAAGAGAACATCACTATTTTTCAGAAAGCATTTTAGAATAAAAATCAAGATTGAGCACATATATGTATGCTTCTGAGATGCAAAACCAGTTTATAATCTTTCTTGAATTTTTTTAAGTTTATTATCCTGAGATAACATTTGAAAGGCTTTCCAGAAACAGGAAGACGTAAGTTTCTGGTTCTAATTTAAATAGTCATATGATATGTGACCTTAATGTAGTAAGAGGTATTCCAGCCAGGGTAGTTTCTTCTACAGATCAAGTGTATTTTTGTTAAATTGTAAAAAATTTAAAACAAATGTCTCCCAAGCTGAAAAAGAAAAAAACCTCAAGGGCATCATCAGTCATAGGTTTAAAACACATGCCCAAATAATTAACAGCTAAGTCGTAGTAAAAAAAACCAAACCAAAACAAAACGAAAAAAAGAGCTTTTCCTGAACAATTTGTGGTATTTAATATTTAAAGTCTTCTCTTAGAAGGCAGTTATTCTACAATGACTGATTTTCTCTTTGCACTTGCACTAAATAAACATTAATGAGTCAATGAGGTAAAAGTAGAAACAAAACAGAGAAGCATTGAGTACTTGTAATTTTTTTCCTTTATACATTCTAAGGTTATAGGGAATTAAATGGAAAACATCATGAAATGTTTCTCTCTCTATAGCTGTATTACGCTTTACGTACATTGACCTGTGTTTGATGTGAGATCAAGAGTTTGTTGCATGTTCTGCCATTCCTTCCTGCATATTAATATGCATATATACACCCACCAAATATCAGAGGAAGTGCTACGCACATTGCACTATGACTTTTTAAAGTTTTTATAATTATTATATTATTAATATAATAATACGCTCTATACTTTTTTCCATATCAGTAGAAAGAAAATAAATGCTTTTAAAAAGTAAGTGAGAATTTTCCATAGTAAGATGTGCAGTATTCAATCATTTGCCTAACAATGAACATAGAGGCTTTCATTCAGTTCCGTGCCACTCTGAGCAATGGAGCCATAAACTTTGTGTGACGTCCTTAGGGGCCTGGGCTTCTTTCTCTCCAAGACACATTTCTTCAAGTGGGATCGCAGGATCAACAGAATGTGTCATTTTAAATTTTGCTATAGATGACCAGTACCATTTCCAAAGAGGGCTTAGCACACAGGGTCTCAGAAGCAAGGTAACACTGTTCCCACCTGTCACATTTCACCTGCACTGAGTCTTACCATTTTTTTTTTTTTAATTTGGGGAGATTAAAAAAAAATCACAACAGGATCTTTTTGTAACAATCTGCCCTACTCACCCTAGTGGTGAAGCTGAGCGACTTCTCACTATGATTGTTTCTCAATTGTTTTCTCTTTCCTCAATGGCTTATTCTGTCCTTTACCCATTTTTCTTCCTGACTGCCGGTGTTCTTTTAAAATTAATTTCTAGGAGTTCTCTTTATATTAGGAATATTAGCCCTTGGTCTTATTCACTTTTGACTTTATAAAATATATTTTATAGTATATACATTGTAAAATAATTGAAGTCAAATGTCTTTGTTTTTCTTGATCATTTTTACCCTTTCTATATTGTTTCAAAGGCTTCCTCAGCCAAAGATTATTCAAATATGAGTGATGTTTTTACCACTGGCATATCAGACAATCAGCAGTAGTAGAAGCTGGATAAACCTTCATGAGGGAAATAGATGCTGCAAGTTGATGAAGAGTTCCATACAAGCCACCAGTGCTTCTAAGTAATGCGGTTATTGATCAGACATGTGTGTGGGGAGAAAAAGGTGGCTGGCTGATGTCATCAGAGAGGGCTGTTTTGTAAAATCCGGGAATGAGCCCCTCTTTCACAGAGTGGAGTTTTGCGGAGCATTCACACCAGACACATGTCTTCCAGTCCTGAAAGTTCTTGAACTTCCACTTGGAGAAGTTCATACCCATCATTCTTACACAGGCTACTTTCTAAAGAATTTTTTTTTTTTTAGATTTTATTTATTTATTTGAGAGAGAGAATGAGAGAGAGAGAGAGCATGAGACGGGGAGGGTCAGAGGGAGAAGCAGACTCCCTGCTGAACAGGGAGCCCGATGTGGGACTCGATCCCAGGACTCCAGGATCATGACCTGAGCCGAAGGCAGTTGCTTAACCAACTGAGCCACCCAGGTGCCCCCACAGGCTACTTTCTTACCATTCCCTTCATCAGATTTCTTCCTAGTTTCTTACAACCTTGGCAAACCATTAACCCCTGTTCATTAATTAGTATAGAAACTTTATTCCATGCCTCTTTCCAGCTGGCTAGACAAAAAAAAAAAAAAAAAAGATGTGCTGCTTGAAATGCAGCCTGCTGTCCTTCAGGATGATTCCAGAGTGGAGATGTACCATGCCACAATCCACTCGGGGTTGGTGCCAGCAAAGTGCATAGAGAAACTTGTGAATCGCGGCTGAGTTTATTCCTCTTTAGTTACCAACTGCTCTTTGAGAATTTCCCAGGAACAACAGATAAGGTTTGTGGAAAGGACTTCAGTGAGGTGAACAAACATGCTCATTTTCTGAGAGAATCGTTTACGAAAATGGGACTGTGAGCATCAGCTTGCATGCAGTCCTGTGTATGCAAGTTCTCTTTGCTGAGCATTTCTAGACAAGTTGAACTAGATTCCTTTCTCCCTTCTTCCCTCCTTCCCTTCCTTCTTCCTTTCTTCCATCCACCAGCAAGAATTTACTAAACAACTATTACATGCCTGGTATTGTTCCATAATCTAGGGGATATTGGTGAGCGAGACAGGCCAGTCCCTTGCTTTGTGGTGTTAATGTTCCAGTAGAACAAAATAGCACTTGATTCGTGATGGGCAGTTTGGTTTATCTGAACATTTGCCATTTCATAGTCAGGTATATTCAGTCTTAGTCATGGCCAAAACCAAAAGTTGGTCGCTTAACCGACGGTATCATCCAGGCGCCACAGCCAAGAGTTTTTTTTAAAGAGGGGAATAATTATTTGCAGAAGAGGACTTGACAATGCTCCAGATGCTTCCATTTTGATTTTCTAATCATGGCTTGCTACCACTCCATACAAGGATGAGATAATACACACATGCCTGGGTGTCTTAGCTTAATTTCCTGGGTTTATAGGGTAGAGAGGAAGAGGTATTTGCACCATAACAAGACCAATTGTAGAAACTTTGATTGCTCTGAAGTATACTCAAACTATGTCATCCTTTGGATCAACTAGTAAATAGGTTGGAAAAGCAAACTCAAAGGAGGTGTATGTTTTCTCCAAAATCCAAAGAACCCACAAAATGTTTTTCTTATTGGTGGGGTACAAGGTAGAGCAAAATAAGTCTTTACTTTGAAAGGGAGATCCTGACATGCCCCAAATTGCTGGACTCCCAGGAACTTAACAGAAGTGGTAGGCCCTTAACCTCCTACACTTTAATATATGTGCTTTCTGTCCAGACCAGCTATGTCATGCTCTCTGTGTTCTATCAGCATCATTACTAATTTAAGGAAAAACATTATGTCGCTTGGAGGAATAAAAAGTTTAAGGTCCCTGTGGACCAAATTACAGAAAACATTAGTGGGTAGACATAATCCAGGAGGAATTTGTACTTTGATCTCTTTAAAACAAATTGTTTCCATCGCCTTACATTAATATGGATAAAGAAAAAAATATGACCAAATCAGTAGCTGCTTATTAATTATCAGAGGCTATATTTATTTGCTTAAGTAAAAAGGCCACATCTAGAATTGCAGCTAAAATTAATTAAATATGCAATGGTCATTTATTTTCCAGGGCCCATCTGTCATCTTCTTGGGTGAGCCAAATAGAAATATGAAAAAAAAAAAGTCACCAACTTTGCATCTTCTAAGTCTTTGATAGAGGCACTAATCCCTATAGTTGGACAATAATTCAAGATTACTTTGATTCATAATTTGGGTTTGGAGGAGGGTTCCAGTGGTTTCCATTTGGTGTCTTATCACAATAGCCCTTACCCTGTGTGATAGGAAACTAATGTGGGAATTCTGCCAGTTCTCAGTATTTCTATTCCTAGTACATATTCCTCAAGTGGAGGATAAAACACAACATTGTGACAGAGATTGCTAGGCTGCAATATTGCCTACCCTCCCTTGCGTGTAGAGATGATCCTATAATCAGATTTTGCCAAAAAAATGTAAACAGGCATGATGTGTACCACTGCCGAGTATTTTTCTGGAAACATGTCTGCCTCTTCATGTGCCCTCCCCTTCGTAGGTGGGGTGCAAGCAGCAAGGGTATGGGACATGAAGAGCCCCAGGAGAGAAGGACCCTGGGTCCTAAAGTATCAGGGACACCTGCCCAGACTTTTACAAAAGTGAGAAATATTTCTGTTGTGTTTTAGCCATTATATATTGAGAATTGTATTTGTTACACTGTACTGAAGCATGATATATATTTTACATATCATGTATTTGAGAGTTACCATAGTCTAACACAGTGTGAATTCAGGATTTCGCTAGGCCTCTTGTAAGCAGACTCTGGTTGAAATTCATTTGTGACTTTCAGAAGCCCAAACACTAACAAGTAAATTGCAGTGGATGTTGGGTCATCAGTTATTAGTGGGGTTTTTGTTGTTTATTTTTTATTTTTTTATTTTTATTTATTTTTATTTATTTTTTAAAGATTTTTATTTATTTATTGAGAGAGATAGTGATAGAGAGAGAGCATGAGAGGGGGAGAGTCAGAGGGAGAGGCAGACTCCCCGCTGAGCAGGGAGCCCGATGCGGGACTCGATCCCTGGACTTCAGGATCATGACCTGAGCCGAAGGCAGTCGCTTAAACAACTGAGCCACCCAGGCGCCCCTTTTTGTTTGTTTATTTTTTAAAAGATTTTATTTATTTAAGAGAGAGAGAGCAAGAAAGAGAGAGCAAGAGCGTGCATGAGCAGGGGAAGGGGCAGAGAGAGAGAGACAAGCAGACTCCCCACTGAGCAGGGAGCCTAATGCAGGACTCGATCCCAGGACCCCGACATCATGACCTGAGCCGAAGGCAGACGCTTAACGGACTGAACCACCCAGGCGCCCCCAGGTATTAGAGTTTTGTTAGAATTAGTGTCCAACAATAAGACTCAAAAGATCTGGGCATATTCTATTTCTCTAAGCAAAGTAATCTTAGTAAATATTTACAAGTTCTTTTCTGGCAGCTTATAGACAATGTCAGCATAGGTCTTCTCAGGGGTATCCAGGCTTCCCTTCATTCAAAGGGCTGGGGCTATGTACTGAGCCAGGTATAGGAATTTGGTAAGAAGACCATGATCCTCTGTCATAATGGATTTTTAGACATAGTGGATATTTTTTTTTTAAGATTTTATTTATTTATTTGAGAGAGAATGAGAGAGAGCACATGAGAGGGGGGAGGGTCAGAGGGAGAAGCAGGCTCCCCACTGAGCAGGGAGCCCGATGCGGGACTCGATCCAGGGACTCCAGGATCATGACCTGAGCCGAAGGCAGTCGCTTAACCGACTGAGCCACCCAGGCGCCCATAGTGGATATTTTTGTTTGTTCATTCTATTTTGTTTTTAAACATAAATCAAGCAGGATTTAGTAAGCAGCCCACCCCTTTCCCTTCTAATAATCCTATGATAAATTAGAAATCACTGAAATCTCTGTGGGCCAGGACATTTAGATTATATTGCTGATAACCAGAGGCTGGCCCCTGACGTTAGGATCCATTCTGTCACCTAAGGTCCGAGTTGCCCTATTAGGGTCAGAGAGACCATTTCACTGGCAGCCCACAATAGAATTTGCAGCTTTGGAGAACGGTCACTAATGTATTTTCAGAGATGATGCTAGTCCTCTCATAGATTTGTTTTTCAAGGCCTTGAAGAAAGGAGCAGCTTCTAGGCCTTTGGGGAGCGGGGACAGGGGGCACACAACTCACTTGATCAATTTCCTCCTGTGTTCTAATCTCCTGCCCTTAGGATTTCTTCTTCCTAACAACCCAAGGAAGTTCTAGAATGGATAGAGGTTAGACACTCTTTCAGTCCACTCATAGGCCTGGAATTCAGCAAGTGTTTTGTGCCAAGAATTTTGGAATTTGAGTTGTTCACCGACCTTGTATAGGACTGTTAGAAGGAGGTACCCACTCCCCCAACCCCCCACCCCCCACCCCCACCCCCACTTCTTAAATTCCATACGGTAAATATACAGTTGCAGAAAATTGTGATCTTAGTGCACACTTCATTCCAGTAGACCAGAGACAATAATTTAAAGAGAAACTTTGTCACTGTGTACCATGGACTGACAGATTCCTACTGATGAATACCTACAGAATGTTCATTGCCTCCAACCCGAGCTATGTACAACGCCCTAGCTTTTTCTGAGGTTGTTTGGACTGCACCCTACTCCGTGACAACGATTTCAGTTACGGATCTTGCTTGTAGCAACAGAACTGGATTCTAGTTAGCTTTAGCAGAAAAGAGTTTGATGAAATCATGTCCTCGTGTAGCTTAATGGATGGGAAGGCTAGAAAACCAAGCTCCGAAAGCAGGCAGAAACCCCAGGAAGCTGGGCAGTATCATTATAGGCAAGGCCCAACCTTTGGACTAGCTGGATGGGATGCTTGTGCAGCTGGCTCGGGACACTGAGCAAAGTACTGGTGGGACCACCACCGTAGCTACTGGTCACTGCTGTTGAAAGGAATTCCAAACTGCTTTCCTTTCCTTTGTGCTACTTGTTCCAGTTCTCCAGCTATGAGCATTCAATTAGCTAGACCCTAGGTCAGGAGCCTGCTCCCCAGTGGATAAGGAGAATGAGAACCTGGACTTCTGGGTTACTTCAGTGGGAACTGATGCCCTCCCATCCCAGCATGTTCTCAACAGGGGGATTCTCACGACAAAGTGAAGGGAGGTCAAATGATGGGCAGCCAAAACCTCAACAAAGGAAATGTCCCTCACAGCCCACTAAGATGAAATTCTACTTTTATTTAGATCACTAGTCGACAAATGGAGGATTTTTCTAAGTTGTTTTTTTTTTTTTTGCTAAGAGTCCTTTTTGCCTGAGAATAATTCTGTAAACTTCCAGTGGCACGGAAACTTGCCACGTCACATGTAAGTGGTATATGTAGAAGCCTAAAGTATGGTCTTCGGGGTTGATGAAGCTGAAGAACTTTATTCTAATGGACTTCACTATTTTGAGGATTGAGGAGTCCCATTTTTAGATTTTAATCTTGGCCTCAGTTACTATTAAAAAAAAACTTAAAATACTTGCTTACGTAGAACCAATTCCTGTGTTGAGTTTTGTTTAAACTCCAGATAAACCTGAGACACTTCATGCCGTCATGTCGTAGTCACAAATAAAATGCAAGTCCCATATTCACACTCCTCCAAAAGAATAGCAATAAAATGTTTATTTAAAATGCTGTAAAGTTCAATGGAATATTATTCAGCCAACAGAAAGGATGAATATCCACCATTTGCATGGACATAGATGGAACTGCAGGGGATTATGCTAAGTGAAGTAAGTCAAGGAGAGAAAGACAATTATCATATGGTTCCACTCTTATGTGGAATGTAAGGAATAGCATGGAGGACCATAGGGGAAGAGAGGGAAATCTGAAGGGGGAGAAATCAGAGGGAGATGAACCATGCATGAGAGACTATGGACCCCGGGAAACAAACTGAGGGTTTCAGAGGGGAGGGGGTTGGGGTAACAGGGTGATGGGTACTAAGGAGGGCACGTGTTGTGATGAGCAGTGGGTATTATATGCAACTAATGAATCACTGAACACTACATCAAAAACTAATGATATATTAAACAGTGGCTAACTGAACATAATTAAATAAATAAATATAAAAAAATAAAATGCTATAAAGTTCATATAACACATAACCAAAACTTACAATAATCTTCATTTATCTATCTTTCCAAAGCCCATTCATCACAGCATAGAATTGCCGCTGTAACACTTTGTTTCACTTTATCCAAAAGTTCAATGAAACTCTCAGAACTAGTTTTCATAGGATCCTCTCTTTCTAATGACCTCTTCCTTCCCAGATATGTTATTTTTTCTAATAAAAAAGTTCTTTGCACTACATGAATTTGAAAGATAGGCTTTCATCCTATTAACCAACTGCTTGGCCCATGTGCTGAGCAGGAGGAATTTAGCTTGTCTCTTGGAAGGCAAGAGAGGGAGAAGGCTATGTTTATTTATATTTTTTGATTTTGTCTGTCATATAGTATTATACTGACTTGTCAATATGTTTTTGTTTTATAATAGTCTGAGGGGCACGCAGTGATTATTCATAGAAAGAAGAATTGTGGGGCAGTTCAAGGGATTTGGGCCAAGTCAGATATTGAAAAGACAATTACAAATAAATGCTAGATCAGGGATGACTATGAGCAGGAAGTCAAATCCTACTATGGCAGAGCGCAATGAGACCTAACTGGTACTTAGGATGCTTGCAGAAGAGAAGAGGAGAGCTATGTGTCAAGAATAAGCAGATGCTACCTGAGCTAATGCCCAGGATGAGAAAGCATATGTTTCAGGCAGAAGGAACAGCAGTGCTGTCTTGAGACTGGAGAAATCACAGTATGTTTTAAGAATTTAGAGAGATCAAAATTAGAAGAGTAGAATGGGATGGAACAGAAGATATGAAAGGACTCAACATGACCCAAGCGTTTAGGTTATGTTAAGGATGTTGAATTTTGTTCTGTGAACAATGGAAAACCACTGAAGGATTTCATTCCAAGGGTATCATTTTCACTTGAAATCACCACTCTGTCGGTAGGCTAAAGACAGGATTGTGGTGGAGACAAGTTGAACACTAGATAGGCTCCTTGGGATTTATGATGTTTCCAAGGAGAGACAGCTGCATCAGGTTAGGACTAGAAGTGCTAGAGAGAGTAAATGCATTTAAGGGCCACTTAAAGAAAAAAAAAGTGCCATGACCTAATAATGACTGATGGGATGTTAGTGATAAAGGAGATAGGTCAAGGATGGCTTCTTGGGCTCATGGTTGGAGCATCTGGGTGGATGGATAGTGGTAGCTCTTACTCACCTGGGGAACCCTGGAGGAAAATCCATATTTGCTATTCATATACTCATTGATACCTAAAACTGAAGCATTGGGAATGTCACATATTCATCTGAAGTCTTTCCTCACATAGGTTTGTTGAGTTATAATTCACATAAAATAAATTTCACTGATGTTAAGGGTACAGTTGGAACAAGTTTGGAAAACACAGTTGTGTAACCAGTATAATCATGATACAGAATATTTCTGTCACCCAAGAAAGTTCCTCATACTCCTTTATCCTCTGTGCGCCCAGACATTCCTGGCACCTGGGACTGATAGCCTATCTATCACTTTAATTTTTTCTTTTGTAGACTTTCACATAACTTTCACTTAGAATAATGCTTTTGAGATTCATCCACATCATTACGTATAATTACATGAAATTTGTTTCCTTTTTTTGCTAAGTGAAATTCCACTGCAAGGGTACAGGGAACTTGTTTATCTTTTCACCCCTTCATGGACATATGGGTTGCTTCCAGTTTGGGGCAATTATGAATAAAGCTGGTATGAAAATGCCAGTAGTCCTTTGGATATACACATATCCATTTGTCTTAGTAAGTATCTAGGACTGAGTTGCTGGGTTGTATGGTAAATATATATTTAGGAAACATAAGAATCTGTCAAGTTTTTTTCTCAAAATGGCTATACCATTTGGCATTTATATAAGTAATGCATGAGAGTTCCAGTCATTCCACATCTTAGCAAACATTTGGTATTACAAATAGTTTAAATATTCTCCAATCTAATGAGTGTGTAGTATTATCTGTTGATGGTTTTAATTTGGACCTAATGTTTATTTCTATAATCACTAATGGTGTTAGATATCCATATGTGAAAATATGAACACTTTCTCACCTTATCTACCAAAATTATGTAAAAATGGGTTGCATTTACATTTAGGTAAATGTAAGAGGAAAGCTTTTAAAACTTCTGGAAGGGGTGCCTGGGTGGCTCAGTCGTTAAGTGTCTGCCTTCGGCTCAGGTCATGATCCCAGGGTCCTGGGATCAAGCCCCACATGGGGCTCCCTGCTCCGCGGGAAACCTGCTTCTCCCTCTCCCATTCCCCCTGCTTGTGTTCCCTCTCTCACTGTGTCTCTCTGTCAAATAAATAAATAAAATCTTAAAAAAAAATTAAAACTTCTGGAAGAAAATGTAGGAAAAAGAAACACTTGATATTGAGTTATGCAAAAATTTCCTAAATAGGAAACCAAAAGGATAAACCATAATGGATAAATGAATAAAGTAGACTTTACAGAAATTAAATTGTGTTTGCTCTTCAAAATATATTGTTTAGCAAATAAAACGGCAAGCCACAAACTAGGAGAGAAGGTTTATACAATTTGTATCTGCTCAAGGATTCCCACTCCCCCACCTCCCTGTCCCATTTTGTATAGGTTTTGTTGAGAAATTTGCTGTCATTCTTATTCTTGTTTCTCTACATAATGTGTCATTCCTCTTCTGGCTGCTTTTGAGATTTTCTGTTTGTCTTTTGTTTTTAGCAATTTGACTAAGATATGTGTTGGCATAATTTTGATTATGTGTGCACTGCTTGCATATATATATATACATATACAGTTGTAGTTTTCAACAAATTTGGACAATTTCCAGCCTAATTTCTTCAAATAGTTTCTCTTCCCCTTCTATTTCTTCTCTCCTTCTATAACTGCAGTTCCTCGTATGTTGGATCATTTGTTATTATTCCACAACTCACCAATGTTCAAGACATTTCTTCTTGTTTTTTGGTTTTGTGTTGTTCGTTTTGTCTCTGCTTCACTTGGAATAATTCCTATTATTATGTCTTCAGGTTCACTAATCTTTCTTTCTGAGGGTCTTATCTGTTTTCAATCCACTTGGTGTGTTTTTCATTTGAAATATTGTAGTTTTAATCTCTAGAATTTACAGTTGAGTCTTTTTTATGTCCCGCCCCATCAAGTTCATGTTTTTCTCTATCTTCTTGTGAAGTTACAGCATATCTTCAGAGCTGCTTTCATGGTTTTGTTGGCTCATTCCATTATTTCTGTCATGCCTGATCTATTTTTATTAACTGACATTTTCCTCCTTGTTATAGGTAATATTTTTCTGCTTTTTGCATGCCTGTAATTTTATATGGTATGCCACAGGATGAGAGTTTTTCATCCTTGATGCTTATTATTATTATTTCTTTAAATACGATGGATTTTGTTCTAGTAGCCTGTTAAGTTACTTGGAATCAGATGTATCATTTTGAGGCTTACTTTTAAGCCTTGCTGGAATGAGTTCAAATCAGTTTTAATTACAGGGCTAATTTAGCCCCACTCCTTAGCATATAATTTTCTGAGAGCACTATCAAATGGCCTTTGAATTATGAGGTTCTTCTACTCTAGCTTGTGGGAATATGCAGCAGTTGAAATATTGTTCTGTCTATTTTCTGCTTCCCACCCACCCCACCAGACTGTTGGTACTTTCTTCATATACCTGCACAAATCAGAACACAGACAATTACTTCAGAATTTTCTCAGCAAACATCCAGAGTTCTCTCTTTGTGATATGTCCACAAATTCTTTGATATGCCTCCCATCAAATGGTAGAATTTCATTCTCTTCCCTTCACATAGTTAAACTTAGTGACCCATGTCTGACAAATAGACTGTGGCAGAAATGATGGGTTATCAATTCCATGGCTAGGTTATCAAAACACTGTGGCTTCTTTCTTGGGTATACTATTTTGCTCCCTCTTGGATAACTGCTTCAAGGGAAGCCAGAATCTTCAGGCCAGTCAAGTCATCAGTGACTGTGGCCTGCAGCTCTGGCCGCCTTCTGAGTTGCAACCTTATAAGAAATCTTAAACCACAACTATCCAGATAAGCCCTCCCTGAATTCTTAACACTTAGAGATTGTGTTAGCAAGTAAGTGTTTTTTTTTTTTTATTCTTATGTTAATCCCCATACATTACATCATTAGTTTTAGATGAAGTGTTCCATGATTCATTGTTTGTGCATAACACCCAGTGCTCCATGCAGAATGTGCCCCCCTCAATACCCACCACCAGGCTAACTCATCCTCCCACCCCCCTCCCCTCTAGAACCCTCAGTTTGTTTTTCAGAGTCCATCGTCTTTCATGGTTCGTCTACCCCTCCGATTTCCCCTGCTTCATTCTTCCCCTCCCGCTACCTTCTTCTTCTTCTTTTTTTTTTTTCTTAACATATATTGCATTATTTGTTTCAGAGGTACAGATCTGAGATTCAACAGTCTTGCACACTTCACAGCGCTTACCAGAGCACATACCCTCCCCAGTGTCTATCACCCAGTCACCCCATCCCTCCCACCCCACCCCCCACTCCAACAACCCTCAGTTTGATTCCTGCGATTAAGAATTCCTCATATCAGTGAGATCATATGATACATGTCTTTCTCTGTTTGACTTATTTCACTCAACATAATACCCTCCAGTTCCATCCACGTCATTGCAAATGGCAAGATCTCATTCCTTTTGATGGCTGCATAATATTCCATTGTATGTATATACCACATCTTCTTTATCCATTCATCTGTCGATGGACATCTTGGCTCTTTCCACACTTTGGCTATTGTGGACATTGGCAAGTAAGTGTTTTTTTAAGATGCTAAGTTTTGGAGTAATTTGTTGTGTAGCAGTACATAGCTCTTACATATTTGGTATCTTGAAGTAGTTTTTTTTTTTTTTTTTTGAGATTTTCTTTATTTATTTGAGAGAGAGAGACCACCAGAGCAAGGGGAGGAGTGGAAGGAGAGGGATAAGCAGACTCTGTGATGAGCACAGAGCTTGATAGGGGGCTTAATCTCCTGACCCTGAGATCATGAACTGAACCAAAATCAAGAGTTGGATGTCCAACCAACTGAGCCACCCAGGCTCCCCTTCAGGTAGGTATTTCTATAACAATAACTTAAATTGTGAGTGTGGCTTAAAGGAATGAAATCTTGCCATTTGCAATGACGTGGATGGAACTGGAGGGTATTATGCTGAATGAAATAAGTCAATCAGAGTAAGACATGTATCATATGATCTCACTGATATGAAGAATTCTTAATCTCAGGAAACAAACTGAGGGTTGCTGGAATGGTGGGGGGTGGGAGGGATGGGGTGGCTGAGTGATAGGCATTGGGGAGGATATGTGCTATGGTGAGTGCTGTGAATTGTGTAAGAATGTTGAATCACAGACCTGTACCTCTGAAACAAATAATATATTATATATTAAAAAAAAAGAAGAAGATAGTAGGAAGGGTAAAATGAAGGGGAGGAAATCAGAGGGGGAGACAAACCATGAGAGACTATGGACTCTGAGAAACAAACTGAGGGTTCTGGCGGGGGGGATGGGTTAGCCTGGTGATGGGTATTAAAGAGGGCATGTTCTGCATGGAGCACTGGGTGTTATACGCAAACAATGAATCATAGAATGCTACATCAAAAACTAATGATGTAATGTATGGTGATTAACATAACATAATAAAATTTTTTAAAAAATTAAAAAAAATTGTGAGTGTGGCTCGAAGCTGGGTAGTGAGCACTGGGGAGTGTATTAGTGAACGCCTAAAGTACCTTGAAGAAGGTTTACTTCAGGTTTTATTTTGAAATAATTTTGTACTCACAAAATTTGTAAATATAATACAAATATTTCTTATCCACACTTCATCCACTTTTCATCAGTGATAATGTCTTATATAACCATAACACATTATCAAAACAAGGAAATTGATATTGATGTAAAAGATTGTTATTTTTTATATGTTTATTTTTTACATGTTTTATATGTTGTTATTATAAATAAACTACAGATTTTACTTGGATTTCACCAGCTGTGTGTGTGTGTGTGTGTGGTTCTGTGAAATATTATCATGTATTGATTTGTGTGACCATAGCTATGATTAAGCTGCAGAACTATTTTATTATCACAGTGAAATTTCCTTTTGCCACTTCTACATAGATACAAAGTCTAATCCCTGGCAGCAACTGATATGTTCTCCATCACTATAATTTTGTCATTTCAAAAATAGTATGTAAATGGAATAATAGAGCATATGACATTTTGAGATTGACTTTCATTCAGCATCATACCTCTGAGATCCATTCAACGGTTCATTTAATGTATGACAATTCCATTTGATTCCACATCCTTGTTAGCACTTGGAATTGTCAGTATTTTGTATTTTAGCCATTCTAACAGGCATCTCATGATATTTAATCATGGTTTTAATTTGCATTTCTTTACCAATTAATGATATTTAATACATTTTCATGCACTTATTTATTCGGCATATACTTGCTTTTCTAGTTTTTTCCCCATTTTCTAGTTGGATTGTTTGTTTTCTTAGTAGTAAATTCAAAGATTTTTAAAAATATTCTGAATTTAAGTCCTTTGTCAGATATGTGGTTTTCAAATATCTTCTCCCAGTCTGTGTGGCCCAGTTTTATATTCTCTTAACAATCTTTTTCAGGAAAAAGAAAAAAGCTTTTAATTGAAGCCCAATCTATTACTTTTTAATGAATTTATTATTATTTTATTTGTTTCTAGGAAAGCACTCTGTTCTTTTCCAAAGAGCATGTTTAAGAACTCTTTGTTTAACTCTAAGTTACAAGGACCAACAATTTTGTTTCGTATTTTCTTCTAGAAGTTTCATGTTTTATAGTCTTACATTTTATATTTAAATATATGATCCATTTTGGATTAGTTTTTGTATAAGATATGAGATTCAAGTCGAGTGTTTTTATTTTGTTCTTGGTGTCAGTTGTTCTGACCCCATTTGTTGAAAAAAATCATCCTTTCTCCATTGAATTGCTTCTGTACCTTTGTCAAAAATCAGTTGACTGTACTTGTGTGGAAAATATTTCTGGGCTCTATTCTGTTCCATTGATCAATGGAATACCACAATCTCTTGGTTGCTGTAGCTGTGGATTAAACCCTAATATGAGGTGGTATTCAGTCCTCAGGTGGTATTTAGACTTTATTATCTTTTGTCAATATTTTTGCTTCTGTGGTTTCCATGTATATTAAAAAAAAAAACCAATTTGTCTATATTTACAAAATAATTCTGCTGGGATGTTGATAGGAATTGCTATACACAAAAAGAACATTTGGGCAGAATTGTCACTTCTTATATCCTTATTCTTCCAACTCACTATATCTCTACATTTACTGAGGTCTTTAATTTTTACTGTTTTGTGGTCTTCAGCATACAGATCCTGTATATATTTGATTAGACTTACACCTAAATATTTCATTGGGAGCTAATGTAACTGGTATTGAATCTTAATTTTAGTTGCCAGTTGATCATTGCTAGTATATAAAAATACAGTCAATTTTTGGGGTTGACCTTGTATCCTGTGACCTTGCTCATTACTCTAGGAATTATTTTGCATTTATTTTGAGAATTATCTATATGGACAATCATGTCATTGGCAAACAGGGACAGCTTTATATATCCTTTTCCAATTTGTATTACTTGTATTTCCTTTAAGTGCTTTATTGCACTGGTTAGGATTTCCAATACTATGCTGAATAGGAGTGGTGAGCGTGGACATCCATGCCTTGGTCTCAATTTTAGAGGGATAGTATTCAGTCTTCCATTCTCAGCTGTAGTTTTAAAAAACAGATATTCTTTTCCCAGTTGAAGAATTTCACTTCTGTTCCTATTTCAGTTTGCTGAGAGTTTTAATCATAAACAGATGCTGAATTTTGTTAAATGCCCTTTCTGCATCAGTTGGTATAGTCACACAGGTTTTCTTCTGTAGCCTGTTGTTATAATGGATTACATTGATTGATTTTAGAATATTGAACCAGCCTTGCATTCCTCAAATACATCTCATGGGCCATATTACATTATTCTGTTGATATATTGCTGAATTCATTTTACAAATCATTTGTTGATTTTATATCTATATTCATGATATATATTAATCTGTATTTTGACTTTTTGTACTGACTTTCTCTGGATTTCATATGAAGGTAATGCCAGCTTCATAAATTAAGTTGCAAAGTTCTACTTTCTGGGAAAGATTATGTAGAATTGGTGTTACTTTAAAAATAAATGTTTAGTAATCACTGAAAGCATCAGGAACTAGAGATTTCCTTTTCCAAAGTTTTTAAACTACAAATGTAATTTCTTTAATACTTTGAAAAGGCTTTTAGTTTAAGCCATATGAGCTTGGGTTAGGCTATAGCTGAGGGGTTGTAGAAAAATGAGGTAAATATTGTAAACTAAAGAAAAGAAAATCTTTGTAATACATTGACATTAAATTTAGCAAGACTGCTGTCTGCTATAGAAAATGGGCCCAATGTACTGGTTCATCAAGCTAAGGGGATTTCCAAAAATTTTGGAAGTTGCTACCTGGTGTTTTCTTGCTTATAGAAAATGTGAAAGGAGGGGGAGAAACTAAAGGAGGCTGTTTACAAAAAGCAGCCAGGACCTGATGGCTTTGGACCTTTTAAGCTTCTTTTTCTGTAAACTCATGCTAAAATTAAGAAGAAATTGCATCAGAACAAAAATGAAATATGGGGCATTTTCAGGAAAGCATGGCATAATGATGAAGCCAAAGGTGTAACTATAAAATCCTTTGTTAAGAACTCATTGAGATTGAACTTGGACATTCAGAGCATTTTTGTGTCAGAGTGAAGGTCCTCTAAAGTGTTTACGTTGTGTCTCCTGGATCCTTTCAACCAAACACTAGGAATTCTAACAAGTCTAAGAACACTTCTTAGTGTTCTCAGCTTCTCATCAGAAACTCGAGGTAGAGAAGGGTTTATCTTAAAGAGATTTGAAGGTGTGGCTTTTGTCTCATAGATTGAAAGTGAAACCCATGAAGATTCACAGAATACTTGCAAAGTTTGAAAAACAGTTAAATGTGAAGAATATTTCTGGACAAAAAGGGGCAGAGACTATATAAAATGATATGGAGTGGCTGGATCCATAAATTCTACTGTCAGGAAGGCAATTGAGAAAACTAATCAGTTTTAAATGCATACCATCTTTCATAAAAATGGAAGGATGACTCAGAGTAAAAACCAGTTCCCAGGGGGAAGACCCAGCACCATGGAGAATTATTCCCAGACCTTGAGACATAATCAAGGAACTTTAAACATTTTCCTGTGTGGATTTCAGAATTGCCGTAGACCAGTGGCCCCTTTTGTGGACCACTGGACCCGTGACTCTTTTGTGCTTCCTCTTTTCCTTCCTTTTGAATAGAAACAGCTAGAGCAGCTATCCCTGCCTGTCCCACCACAGTATGTTGGGTGTATGGGAGGCAAATATACTGTTCCTTTAGTTTCACAAGTCTATAGAGGGAGAAAGACTGAATTCGAGGAGCTCTACCTAACGAATGATGCTGAGAACATTTATGCACACCTGATGTGGTTTAGATAGTGAGATTCTGGACTTTGAGGGGATGCTTTAATAGGATGAGCCTTTTGAGGACCTTGGGAGGGGATGAGTGCATTCTACACATGGAAGAAATGCAAATAATTTATGGCTAGGGGGCATAAATGCCCTCTGATGTTTTTTAAAATATGTCCATGAATTCTTTGATACTTCTCCATTTCACTGTGAGCTGGACTTAGTGACTTGCTTCTCTTTTTAAAGATTTTATTTATTTTGAGAGAGTGAGAGAGCACAGATATATGAAAGAGGGAGACAGAGAATGAGCAGGGAGAGGGGGAGAAGCAGAGGGAGACGCAGACTCCCTGCTGAGCAGGGGCCTGACCTGGGGCTCGATCCTAGGACTCTGGGATCATGATGAGAGCGCAGAAGGCAGACACTTAACTGACCGAGGCACCCAGGCGCCCCAGTGATTTGCTTCTTATGAACAGAATATGGCAGAAATAATGGTAGGCCATTATCAAGATTGGGTTATAAAAAGACCAAATCTTGCAGTGTGGGTGCACTCTCTCTCTTGAATCACTTGTTCTGAGAGAACACATGCAATGAGCAGCCAGATGGAGAGGTCCATGTGGCAGGTTTCCTGCCAACAGCCATGTGATTTAGAAAACAGAACCCCTATCTCTAGTTAAGTCTTGAGAAACAATAGTTCTGGCCAAGAGTTTGGCTGCCATCTTGTGAGAGACCCTGAGCCAGAAATATCCAGCTTAGCTACTCCTAGATTCCTGATGCTCAGAAATGAAGTGAGGTGATAAATATTTCCTGTTTTAAACTGCTCAGTTTGTTATGTAGCAGTAGAAAACTACTATACTCTCCACGCGGCTCCCTCCTCTCTGGCACACTGGCCTGTAAATTCTAGTCATCTTGTTGTGTCTTCTCTACTCAGCTCGTCTTCAGGGTTCTGTTTGGATTTCTCCTCACTGTGCAGAAGCCTCTTCACGCAACCCAGTGAAAGCATTCCTTGTATTTTCTTAATATTTTAAGGTTTTTTTGAAAGGGAAGGGATTTAAGATAAGCTTTAGGTTGTGAGAGGCTTAGGGCCAATGAGTTGAGAGAATGAGGAAGGGCTGAAGGCATCAAAGCCTACTTTCTATGTAGAGAATCATGGTTTATAAAATGCAACATTTGAGCACCTTGTGCATAACAACAGTTGGTTCCACTTACTCTGATGCTTTGTCACTTATCTCCAGCCCACAAAAGCTGTGCTTGGTTGATGCTAGCTACCATCTGGTGACATATGTAGTGACCTGTCTTAAGCAACATATTTTTCCCAGCTGCTCCCTTCTTCCCTCTGAGGTTAGTCATGCACACATATGTCACAGTCCTGCCTTTTCTCCTTGATTTCACCATGCACAATTTACTCAATTCCAAATCAGGCTAGTTCTTTCTTTCACATACATGCATACACACTCAAACCCACTTTAACGGATGCTCTTATTTGCACATCTAAGTCTCTTTAGTTAGAGCACAAAAACTTCCTACAAGTCCTTTCTCTATGAGGCTTGTTCTTTCTGAAGCCAGATAAATCATGCTGATAGTAGCTGATCATCAACAGAGTTAGTGTTGTAATTCTGGATTAAGGAACTAGAATTGGAATGAAATACCATGCAGAAATCGATTTCTATCATCTTCTAAATGATCTTAGAGGATCTCCTTAGAATCTCTACACCTATTCAGTGTAAATCATTGAATTAGACAGGGTGTTGTTTACAAAAAAATCTCTCTCTATATTTATAATATATACATATGTATGTGAGGGGCACCTGGCTGGCTCAGTTGGTGGAGCATGCAACTCTTGGTCTCGGGGTTTTGAGTTTGAGCCCCACGTTGGGTATAGAGATTACTTAAAAATCAAATCTTAAAAAAATAAAAAAAGATAGATAAAGGAAATCCTACCTTTCCAAAAAAAACGATAGGCTAGTAGAAGAAATGTGTACACGATGTACACAAAACCACATGATTTATAAAAGTCTTAGAAAATACACAAATAAATTACAACAGTATTTCAAATGGGAGAAAGATCAGAGTTAACTGGGAATTAGGCAGAACTTTCCCTAACAATCACTATTAACCTCTACCATTAGGGATTGGTATGGATCATGTGTCTATAGGGACAAAAAAGGACAGAGATAGGAACTTACATTGGCAACCTGTGCTTCTGAGCATATTTAACCTAATCATATAGCTCATCTAGTTTTAAGGAATCACAAATGTATTCCAGTAAATACAGACAATATACATTCCTTCTCCAATTTTACCCTTATATTTTTGTTGTCATTGTTGTTCAAATTATATAAGAAACGTTTTATTTAAGTCCTATAACCTAGTGGAGGTGTTTCGGTAAAACTAGCCATCTGCCTTAATACTTGCTGTATTTGTTAAAAATAAACTGCCTTTGATTTCTTGCCTAGTTTTAAGTCTGTATAATTGAGTCCCATAAAAAGGAGTGTGTAGGTTTCTAAGTAACCCAGATATTTCTTGAATGTCTGGAAATCCACACCCACCCTAGTTGCTCGGGTTTTAGGGGATTTTACAAGACAAGTTTTGGAGGCAGAGCACTCTTGACAAACACACCTAGAGTGTCTTCGTGTTTGTTTTTAAGCCCAGGACAACTCAAAGAAAGTATTCTAGGACCCAGCTTATTCAAACAATGGCTTTCCTTTGAAATAAGATAGTCTGTCTTCCTTAAAGGCATAGTAGTCACCTTTGACACAAGGAACAGAAGGTAAAATAACAAAGGATGTGGGGAACCCATCTCCCAGTGCTGGAATTTTAAAAAATACTGATTTGCGTGAACTCATTTTTAGGTGACTGGCCTAGTCCAGAGGATACATATGGAAGGTTAGATCAAACCCTCTTGAGTCTGATGTGAAAGGTTTGGTGTGGCCAAGGAAGAGGTGTGCAAAAGGGAGTGGGTACCATGAAGACCTGTAACAAAGGAAGCAAGAATATTTAAGTTTGCATTTCCCTCCAAAAGACAGAAAGAGCAAAGATACATTTTTAATGTACAAAAAAGTAAAAAAGGCAAAATAACCTCACCTTATCTGAGATCTTTAGCACACAATATTTAATGTCAGTCCTTTTAATCTCACCCTTGTTATGAGAGAGAGAGAGAGAGAGAGTATGAGAGCAAGAGGAGGGGAGGGGGGCGGAAATTGATAGCAGTGATGAATGGGAAGCCTGAAAGATAAGGTGGTATAAGGGGCTCTGAAATGTCAGGGTTCTACTGTCCTGGGAACCTTTCAAGCACCCTCCATGACGAATTACATTATCTCCAGGCTTAGAAAATTCCTACAGACAAAGATGGATAGAAAAATCAAAGGTCTTTGGAAAGTGGGGCCACAGCTTTGTGCTCAAGCCTGCAGTAAGTTCTGCTTTGTGTGATGTGAGCATGGGGGTGGGTGGGGGGTGGAGAGAACCAGGGGGTGGGATGGACTGGAGAGGAGTTTCTACCTGCACACACCTCAGCTGGGGTGGGGGGGGTGGGGGGGGAGTGGGTACTGAATAAGGATGCAAATCGGCCTCCCTAGAGTGGCCAATCAGGAGTCAGGTGAGGGAATTTGGGTCCCCCACCCCAATTGGGTGTGTGAGCACGTGTGTGGCGTTCCGGGACCTTTGTCCCACAAAGTCACACGAGGCGGGCACCCCTTGCTCCATTTTCCTTGTCAGATCTGCGTGAATCTCTTCTCCTCCACACCCACCTCGCGCGTCGTGTCTCCTCCTCATTCCGCCACAAACTCCCCCCCGCGCCTCTCAGGGTAAGAGCTTGCAGCCCTCCGGCCCCGAGTCGTGTGCGGAGCTTGGCACACCGGGTTGCTGGGACCGGCCCCCGGCAGTTCCGCGCGGGTGCAGGCGGCGAGCCACGGCTCGGACACCACGGCGCTCCTGCCCGCGCGGGGCAGTCCTCCGCCTGTCCGGAGGCAGCACTGCCCGCCTCGCGCCTGCCGGCTCGCTCCTGAACCTTGGGTCTATCCTGTGGGGCTCCGGAAACTCTCGCAACGTCCAGAACACAGAAAACAGACTCATCACCTAATTCGCCAGGGAGCCCGAGCGCTGCGGGGCCGCGGCGCTGCCTGCCCCCGCTCCTCCCCCCGCCACCCCCGCCCGGGCTCGAGCAGCCTCTCGGAGTCACACAGCAGCCCCCCCTCCCACCCCCCGGCAGACAAAGGGCCTGGGCAAACTCGCCGCCTGGCCTCCTTGCGCTCCGGGGAGGCGGCGGCGCCCGCGGTGGATCGCGCAAGGAGGCGCGCGCGGGGCAGGGAGCCGCGGCCGCGGGAGCGCGGTCCCGGAAAGAGCCTCGAGATGCGCCTTACTCACATCTGCTGCTGCTGCCTCCTTTACCAGCTGGGGGTCTTGTCGAATGGGATCGTTTCAGGTGAGTTCGGCCGAGACTTTCGGCTGGCTTTCCAGCTTCCCCAGCGGAAACCGGGAACGCACGGGGAGGCAGGGCTGGTGCAGCCGGTGCGCGGCGAGCAGGACTCAGTGGGTAGCAATAAAAAGGAGCGTGCGGGTGCAGATGAAGGGGTCCTGCTCGAGCGAAATGCACTTCTCTCGACCTCATTTTAAGCATCGTGGAATTAATGAGAGCAGTAATGTTTGCAAAGGTACGTTTACAGCACCTGGGGGAAAATGGGGAAGTAGAGCAATCGATAGCGATGCTTTGCTCTGACGTGTACTTAAGAAAATAATTTATCTGGTTGGAGTCTTTGCACCGGTTTTCCTTCACCTACTAAGTGCTGTCACCAAACTTTGCGGCCCCACTCCTTCACCCCTCCCCCCCCATATGTTCGTACTTTTATTTTGGAAAATGCTGGGGTCTGTAATCTGATCGCGAGGCTTCAGGGGTTGCAAGAGTTTCAGGGGCTAGACGGGTGGTCTCCAACACATTAACACGAGAGCCTGGGGTCTGAACCGAGTGTGAGCCTGGGAATGCTTGTGCTACTGGAACCGCGGCACTTTACGCCCCGCACTTCTCTGTCTGCCCCGCCCGCAGGGCTGCAGTTCGCCCCCGACCGCGAGGAGTGGGAGGTCGTGTTTCCTGCACTCTGGCGCCGGGAGCCGGTGGACGCGGCCGGCGGCAGCGGGGGCAGCGCGGACCCAGGCTGGGTGCGCGGCGGAAGCGCCCGGGCGCAGGCGGCCGGCAGCTCACGCGAGGTGCGCTCCGTGGCCCCGGCGCCGCCGGTGGAGCCGGCGGAGGGCCAGTCCGAGCCTCCGCCCCAGCCTCGGCCGCCGTCGCCGCGGGCGGGCGAGGAGGACGAGGAGTTCGAGTCGCAGGAACTGCCGCGGGGATCCAGCGGGGCTGCCGCCCTGTCCCCGGGCGCCCCGGCCTCGTGGCAGCCGCCGCCCCCACAGCCACCCGCGTCTCCTCCCCCGGGCCAGGAAGCCGAGCCGGACGGCGACGAGGTACTGCTGCGGATCCCGGCCTTCTCCCGGGACCTGTACCTGCTGCTCCGGAGAGATGGCCGCTTCCTGGCGCCGCGCTTCGCGGTGGAACAGCGGCCGAGTCCCGGCCCCGGCCCCGCGCGGGCAGCAGCCGCCCCGCGCCCCCCGGCGCCGCCCGACGCCTCCTGCTTCTACACCGGAGCGGTGCTGCGGCACCCGGGCTCGCTGGCCTCTTTCAGCACCTGTGGAGGTGGCCTGGTAAGCGCCCTTGCTTCCCCTCCTCTCCACCTTCCCGCCACTCCGCCCCCTCCCCCCCCACACCAGGCTGGTTTGCATGCACCTCGTCCCCTTCCAAAGTGGTCGCCCTGAAGTTCACCCCAGTCTCCACTACGCAGGAAGTCTATCCGGTTTACCTCCCATTGAAATCTCCAGGGCAGTCAGTGAATCTGAAGCCTAACTGGATGGATTAAGAGCCTTCTCCTTCTATACGGTTACACGTTTCTTTCGATTACTGTATCAAACTGTCTCCTGGTAACTCTTCCCACTGGTTTTACTTCTTTCTGTATTTCAAAATAAGCCCACCACGTGGTGTCTTTTAGGAGTTTGGAAGACAACCAATCTGCTCACTGCAGAATCTCCTCTGGGTCTGCCCCCACCCCCAGTTCTGCATTTATTATCTTTTTTTTTTTTTTTTTCATGTCCTACTTCAAAGTTGTCAGAACAGCTCTCTAGGGAATTACATTCTGACAGCTGTCTAGAATTTAAACGCATGCACAGCCACACTGGACACCTGTTCAATGTTCTGGGAGGGACAGGAGTGGAGAAGGAGTCACTGAGAGACTGGGAGCTGTGGACTGATGAGTGACCTTAGAACCCAGTCTGACCTTAGAACCCAGTAGGTATGCAAAGGGTCATAGTTCTGTGGTTTAACTTTTTCTTTTCTGAGGTTTACATTTTACCTGGCTGTAGTCGGTTCTTCTCTTCTCCACTCCATGGTAGAAGGTGGTAGAGGTGGGAGCCTTGCTGAGAGGCCTGTTGGAACCTGAAAATAAAAATCATTTACTCTGTCTGAACAATGGAGATCATCATGGGGTTTTCTCTCCTCTGCTCTGACCCAGGTTTGGGGATAATTGTTACCTCCTGTAAGTTGGCCTTTATTTTGTGGTAAAGTACACATAACATAAAATTTACCCTTTTAGCCATTTTTAGATGTACAGTTCAGAGGCATTAAGTGCCTTCATGTTATTACGCAGCCATCATCATTGTGGCCTTTATTACTGGTTTAAGGCAAAACCCACAAGATATTGAAAACGCTCATGTGATTTGTGGCTTCATTTTGCTGTTCCTAATGAGCCATTGATGAAATCCACAAAGACTTGTCTGAAAGTAACCTGCTCATTTCTAGAAAAACCCAATAGTAATGGAGAGCAGAAAATATCCGCACAATTAAAGCCACCCAAAGCCATGAAATGGAAAAAGATGGTCATAATCCAGACAAAATGAAACTGGAAATTTTTACCTATGCCCTCCTAAGGTCTCAAAGTCCAATGATGTAAATTGCTGGACAGGGCTATATTTTACCAGATGCTCATAATGATGAATATTCAAATATGGACATTTTTAGCCATGAGTGAAAAAAGTTGGCATGGAAAAAATACACGAAAAGCTTTTAAAAATGTTTTTTGTGGAACTGATATTTGAACACTTCAGTGGGGGAAATATTTTGTGGGGATTTCATTGTCCACTAGTTTTTGGCCAGGGATTAAATAATTACATATAGAAAGTTCCTGGTGTGGTAGAAGCAATAGGGGATAAAGCATTTCACTGTGTTGAAATGTGGGCTTTTGGTCACATTTTCCAAATGAGCTATGCTTTCTCTCCATACTTAAGGGAGCAAAGTTAGAATTATGAGTAGGTTTTTCATAGACTGAATAGGAGTTTGACATACTTCCCTGTTTATCATGTTGGACTTTTACTCACTTTTCCTATTAGCCACATATGTATATGTTCTGAACTGGGAAGTCTTTGTTATTGAGGAAATCTGATGTTGCTAGCAATACAGTATAGCAGTCAGACTTTTGAGTAAAAAGGTAGGCAGATAGCCAAGAAGAGTGGGTTTGTTACTCCAGACTCTACCATGCCAGGCCTTTTGCCCTCATGAGGGTGGATAAGGCAAGACAGCACAATTTGTTATCTGAGCTCTGACATTGGCTTGTACCCTGACAATTGACAAGTCCCTTACCTCTCTGGGCTTCAGTTTTCACTCATTAAATGAGAGAATTGGATGATTTAATTAAAAACTGAAGGATAGAATTGAAATTCTATTCGATGTTAAATGTATCCCACATCCTGCATCAGGGACTTACAGACTGGGAGAAGGACATCATACACAAGTGGTTATGACCCAGGTATCTATGGAACAGTGAGGTGCTGAATCAGATCTTATGCCTGAGGTAAATCCAGCTTGGAAAGTTGGGGAAGGCTTCCCAAAGCAGAGTTTAACTGAAGCATGAGGAGGCTTTCCCCAGGCAGAACAAGGCTGAAGAGTGTTTTAGATAGAGGGATGATGCTGAAGATATAAAAGTGGAGACCTATCAAGGAAATGAAAATAAGAATCTCCTGTGACTGGGCTATGCAATAAGGGGAAATGATCCTAAAATGTTTGGTGAGATCAGACCTCAAAAGCCTTGTCTGCTGGACTATGGGCTTTTCCTAACTGTTGATTATCATGGGGCTACATCTTGTTCTTCTGTATTTCCAGAATTCTGTGATCCTCTCATTCTAATGTGAGGAATCATAATGACTTTCCATGGGGGTGAATTAATTATAAATGCAACTGCTTTTCGTTTGCAACAGTTTTTTTTCTTCTCAGTAAGTGAAAGCTTTCTGATCTTTAGTTGCCAAAAAAGAGTAGATAACTAAGTGTACCTTCCCCTCCCCTCTCTCAGCAGCTAGTTTTGCCTTCTGGTGCCTGAAGTCCTCCATACCTTTTGGATTAGTGCATATTTGAAAAGACCCAAGAGTCTCTATCAGAGGACATAGATCATCAACTACCCAGTATTGCACAGTGGTAAACATTTATAAGGTTGGCCAATTCATTCTCCAGATATCAGTCTGACTTGTGCTGTGAAAGGGAAAGTCTTAGAATAGATATTTTGGGTACATGGTCAGGTGCTGCCTCTTCAAAGTATTTAATCTTTCTGGATTTCATTTTTCCTATTTATAAAACACACAAATTGTATTTATATATCTAGCAATAGATGTATGAAGTGTTCTTACTATTTCTGTTTCCCCTTCTTAGTCTCTAATATTGCAGAATAATCTTATTTGAGCCACATATTAGATCCCGTAGGCACATAAATATCCTAATACTAAGCAATTAAACATTTATTGAGCAAGTCCTCTGAGCAAGGCATTGTGCAGATATGGAGAATACAAAAAGTAGATGAAAAAGCCTTGATGTATGTTTCAGGGAGCTTCCAGCCTGCCTTGCCAGTGACAAATGGAAACAAGGATATACAATAGCTTGAGATAGGTACAAATATAGGTATGCCCCAAGTGCTTTGATGCGGCTTTCTTACTCATTTCTTTTCATTTCCACAACATCGTAAAATACCTGGTTTTGAGTCAGCACTCAATAAAAATCACTGAACAAAATACAGCATATACAGAAGTTTATTATGTTTTAAATAACAATCTCTAAAACTTAAAATACAAAAAAGCAACAAATTAAATATTATGAAAGAGTGCAACAATTATGTTGGCTCAAAACAAACGCATTTGTTTTTGTTTTTGTTTTTGTTTTTAAAAAGCACATGTCAACAGGATAAACTAGGTCGTGATACATCTTGCCTGTGGTTCCCTCTAAATGGACTGTTGAAATGGTCATCATTAATATTTGGATTATTCTTCCAGGATGATAAAGAGTGACTACTTAAACTTTATTCCCTTAATTTCTAAGTTTTATACAGTAGTCATTTTGATTAGCTCTTTATACAGAATCTGCAGCCTTGTGTAAATTCAGTTTCTTTTTTTTTTTTTTTTGGCAGTTTTCTCCCTTTTTTTTTTTTTTTTTTTTTTGCATCACTACATTCGATGCCACAGCCAGTTTTGAACAGTTAAATATTTTAGGGTATCCATTCCAGACAAGGCACTTTCTCAGGTACCAGTACTAAGGCAGGAGGGGAGTGTCCTGGTAGAGTCCAGGGAAGGGTCGTGTACTAGCAGAGTGGGAAGAAGTGGCATGATCATCCAAATGAAAAAAAGTAAAGACTGCAGATGAACCTCACTCATCTACCTTCTTGGTTCAAGCCAAATCTTAGGAGCCACAGAAAAGATCTTCTAAGTAAATCTAAAGCAATATTATAAAAGAATGCCATTGGGGCGCCTGGGTGGCTCAGTCGTTAAGCGTCTGCCTTCGGCTCAGGTCATGATCCCGGGGTCCTGGGATCGAGCCCCGCATCGGGCTCTCTGCTCGGCGGGAAGCCTGCTTCTCCCTCCCCCAATCCCCCCGCTTGTGTTCCCTCTCTCGCTGTGTCTCTCTCTGTCAAATAAATAAATAAATAAAATCTTTATAAAAGAATGCCATTAGTACCTCAGACATGTTGAATATCTCCTTAAAGGCTGAAAACAGTTTGGACTGGATTAATGGAGAACATGGAGACATTAGGAAACCTCCATGAACTGGGAGGGGATTCACCAGAAGTGCAGGGAGCAGGAATGCAGGGAGCAGAGGTGGCATTGGCTTTTTTTCATGTCCAATTATGACCAGCAGTGGAAGCCACATGTGCATGCCTAGGCAAGAACAGAAAGGATAAAGGCTGAGCTTTCCCAGACCTGTTGGTGACACCAGAGGACACAGCATCTCCCTTCTAAAAAGATGATCTGTTGGCTCCCTTCACCCAGAAGAAGGGCCCACCTGTTTCACCAAATAATCCGAGGAGTCCCAACAGATAGGTGAGCAGGGAAACAAAAAGATATGAGCTGACACCCAAGAATATCACACTCTTAAGAAAATGAACCATATAAAGGAGAGTCCTCAGACTCTGGCTTGTTAGTATATGGAGTAACAAAATTAATAGAATAGATGGATACTTTAACAGAAGTATAAGAGTGGATATATATTCATGGAAAAAATAAATTAAAAAAAATACAGCAATAGCTGCTGTCCAGAAAAAAAAAAGATAGATACAATGTATCTAAAAATAAGTGGTCATTAGAATTAAAGACTCCATCAATGAACTGACAGGTAAATTTCTGACCTAGAAGATCAGGCCCAGAAATTCTCCCAGAACATAATATAAAAGACAAATGCATCCACAGTATGAAAGAAAAGTTGTGAGCCATGAATCCTAGATCTAGATGGTTCAAATTTATCTAATAGCGGTTAACTTTTTTTTTTTTTTTAAGATTTTTATTTATTTATTTGACAGAGAGAGACAGCGAGAGAGGGAACACAAGCAAGGGGAGTGGGAGAGGGAGAAGCAGGCTTCCCGCGGAGCAGGGAGCCCGACGTGGGGCTCGATCCCAGGACCCTGGGATCATGACCTGAGCCGAAGGCAGACGCTTAACGACTGAGCCACCCAGGCGCCCCTAATAGCGGTTAACTTTTAAAAGTAAGTGAAAGGACAGAATTTTGTGTGTGTGAGTGTAGTGTAATTTATTTGACCAATGTCCTGTTGTTCCAATTTTTCACTTTTATAAATAACTCCATGATAAACACCTTACACAGTAAACGTTGAGCACATATATGATTATTTACCTCCGCCCATTTATAAAGGATAGAATTTTTAAAATGCATGCAATGTACCCTAAAGATTTGAATCTAATTTAAATCATATATATATATATATATATTTATCAGCCAAGCTTTGGATGTGAGGTCGTATAGGTGAGCCTCACCCAGCAGGCATACAAACTAATTTCCAATATAAATTTCTGTATTTGGAAGAAAAACTAAAGACAGACTCAACATAACTTATGTGTAGAATCCTGGACTTTTAAAAATTTCAGATCTTTTACAGTTGTTTCATCCCAAATAAAATTAGAGCAGTTTTCCTTTAGCAACTTACCTTTCTCAAGTTTTTCCAAAATTTTCAAGGAAACAAAGACACTTTTGCACTTGTATTTTGCTGTTTAATATTTAGTGTCTGATTAAATTACATGATTACAGAATGTTGTACCTTTGTGCATTCAAGCAAATTCAGCTGATTCTTGGTCAACATACAGGCTGGTTGGTAGAGATAATTTCAAGTAGCAAGACGAGAGGAATCTATGAGCTATGTGCATTTTGCATGTTGTATGCCTCAGTGATCATATTTTCTAGATGGTGTGGAGAGTGTTATTTAATTCAGTGATTACAGTTGATTTGGCTAATATAACTAATATAGGTTAGATAGAGGTTAACACAGCTTTTTTTTGTATCATAATCTCATTTCCAGAGATAAAGGAAGACGCACACCTTCAGATTGAAGGATGCATCACCAAGCTCACGGTGGTATTAGTAGAGACCCATGCCTAGACACATTGTGGGAGAATATTAGAAAATCAAAGAGAAAGAGAAAATTCTACAGGTTTAATAAGGGAATGATTATCTCTAACGGAATGAGTGTTAGATGCTAGAGGATCATGAGTTGATAATTTTAGAGTTCTGAGGAAATGTGATTTGGAATCCAGGACTCAGACCAGCTAACATTCTTTTTTTTTCAAGTTTTTATTTAAATTCCAGTTAGTTAACATACAGTGCAATATTAGTTTTAGGTGTAGAATTTAGTGATTCATCACTTACATACAACACCCAGTGATCATCACAAGTGCCCTCCTTTCTACCCATCTGACCTATTTAACCTGTCTCCCCAAACCCCTCCCCTCCAGTAACCCTCAGTTTGTTCTCTATAGTTAAGAGCCAAACTACCATGCAAACCTAAAGACAAAATAATATCATTTTCAAAATTATAAGGACTCAAACTTTACCAAACAGAACCTCCGAAAAGGTATGCAATGAAAAGTCTTCCTCAAACCCCTTTTTTCCAATTATTGCTATATTCCTTCCTAGATGTAGCTAGGGTTATTAGTTTCTAGTGTGTGATCTAGAAGCAGTTGATAAATAAATATGTGTATATAAATTTATACTTTTTAAGCCTACATTATTTATACACATACACACATGCATGCACATGTGAGATTACCACATATGAGTGCACAGAGATTCTTCTTTCTTTTTTTAAAATTTTTTATTGTTATGTTAATCACCATACATTACATCATTAGTTTTTGATGTAGTGTTCCATGATTCATTGTTTGCGTATAACACCCAGTGCTCCATGCAGTATGTGCCCTCTTTAATACCCATCACCAGGCTAACCCATCCTCCCATGCCCCTCCCCTCTAGAACCCTCAGTTTGTTTCTCAGAGTCCATCGTCTCTCATGGTTTGTCTCCCCCTCCAATTTCCCCCCTTTCATTCTTCCCCTCCTGCTATCTTCTTCTTCTTCTTCTTTTTTTAACATATATTGTATTATTTGTTTCAGAGGTACAGATCTGTGATTCAACAGTCTTGCACAATTCACAGCACTCACCATAGCACATACCCTCCCCAGTGTCTATCACCCAGCCAACCCATCCCTCCCACCCCCCACCACTCCAGTAACCCTCAGTTTGTTTCCTGAGATTAAGAATTCCTCATATCAGTGAGTTCATATGATACATGTCTTTCTCTGATTGACTTATTTCAATCAGCATAACACACTCCAGTTTCATCCACGTTATTGCAAATGGCAAGATCTCATTCCTTTTGATGGCTGCATAATATTCCATTGTATATATATACCACATCTTTTTTTTTTTTTTAAGATTTTATTTATTTATTTGACAGAGAGAGAGAGACAGCTAGAGAGGGAACACAAGCAGGGGGAGTGGGAGAGGGAGAAGCAGACTCCTGGCCGAACAGGGAGCCTGATGCGGGGCTCTATCCCAGGACCCTGGGATCATGACCTGAGCTGAAGGCAGACACTTAACTACTGAGCCACCCAGGCACCCCTATACCACATCTTCTTTATCCATTCATCTGTCGATGGACATCTTGGTTCTTTCAACAGTTTGGCTATTGTGGACATTGCTTCTATAAACATCGGGGTATACCCCTTCGGATCCCTACATTTGTATCTTTGGGGTAAATACCCAGTAGTGCAATTGCTGGATCGTATAGTAGCTCTATTTTTAACTTTTTGAGGAACCTCCATACTGTTTTCCAGAGTGGCTGCACCAGCTTGCATTCTCACCAACAGTGGAGGAGGGTTCCCCTTTCTCCGCATCCCCGCCAACATCTGTCATTTCCTAACTTGTTAATTTTAGCCATTCTCACTGGTGTGAGGTGATATCTCATTGAGGTTTTGAATTGGATTTCTCTGATGCCGAGTGATGTTGAGCACTTTTACATGTGTCTATTGGCCATTTGGATGTCTTCTTTGGAAAAATGTCTGTTCATGTCTTCTGCCCATTTCTTGATTGGATTATTTGTTCTTTGGGTATTCACCACTTGGTCATGGTGAATAATCCTTTTAATGTGATGTTGGATCCTATTGGCTAGTATTTTGGTGAGAATTTTTGCATCCATGTTCATCAAGGATATTGGTCTGTAATTCTCCTTTTTGATGGGGTCTTTGTCTGCTTTGGGGATCAAGGTAATGGTGGCCTCATAAAACGAGTTTGGAAGTTTTCCTTCCATTTCTATTTTTTGGAACAGTTTCAGAACAATAGGTATTAATTCTTCTTGAAATGTTTGAATTCCCCTGGGAAGCCATCTGGCCCTTGTTTGTTGGGAGATTTTTGATGACTGCTTCAATTTCCTTAGTGGTTATAGGTCTGTTCAGGTTTTCTATTTCTTCCTGGTTCAGTTTTGGTAGTTGATACATTTCTAGGAATGCATCCATTTCTTCCAGGTTATCTACTTTGCTGGCATAGAGTTGCTCATAATATGTTCTTATAATTGTTTGTATTTCTTTGGTGTTGGTTGTGATCTCTCCTCTTTCATTCATGATTTTGTTGATTTGGGTCATTTCTCTTTTCTTTTTGATAAGTCTGGCCAGGGGTTTATCAATCTTGTTAATTCTTTCAAAGAACCAGCTCCTAGTTTCGTTGATCTGTTCTACTGTTCTTTTGGTTTCTATTTCATTGATTTCTGCTCTGGTCTTTATTATTTCTCCTCCTTTGCTGGGTTTAGGCTTTATTTGCTGTTCTTTCTCCAGCTCCTTTAGGTGTAGGGTTAGGTTGTGTATTTGAGACCTTTCTTGTTTCTTGAGAAAGGCTTGTATTGCTATATACTTTCCTCTTAGAACTGCCTTTGCTGTATCCCAAAGATTTTGAACAGTTGTGTTTTCATTTTCATTTGTTTCCATGAAGTTTTTAAATTCTTCTTTAATTTCCTGTTTGACCCATTCATTCTTTTTTTTTTTTTTAAGATTTTATTCATTTATTTGACAGAGAGAGAGCGAGAGAGGGAACACAAGCGGGGGGAGTGGGAAAGGGAGAAGCAGGCTTCCCGCCGAGCAGGGAGCCCGATGCGGGGCTCGATCCCAGGACCCTGAGATCATGACCTGAGCTGAAGTCAGTTGCTCAAACAACTGAGCCACCCAGGCGCCCTGAACCATTCATTCTTTTGTAGGTTGCTCTTTAGCCTCCATGTGTTTGAGTTCTTTCCGACTTTCCTCTTGTGATTGAGTTCTAGTTTCAAAGCATTGTGGTCTGAAAATATGCAGGGAATGATCCCATTCTTTTGGTACCAGTTGAGACCTGATTTGTGACCTAGGATGTGATCTATTCTGGAGAATGTTCCATGGGCACTAGAGAAGATTGTGTATTCTGTTGCTTTGGGATGGAATGTTCTGAATAGATCTGTGAAGTCAATTTGGTCCAGTGTGTCATTTAAAGTCTTTATTTCCTTGTTGATCTTTTGCTTAGATGATCTGTCCATTTCAGTGAGGGGGGTGTTAAAGTCCCCCACTATTATTGTATTGTTGTCAATCTGTTTCTTTGCTTTTGTTATTAATTGGCTTATATAATTGGCTGCTCCCATGTTAGGGGCATAGATATTTACAATTGTTAGATCTTCTTGTTGGATAGACCCTTTAAGTGGGATATAGTGTCCTTCCTCATCTCTTATTACAGTCTTTGGTTTAAAATCTAATTTGTCTGATATAAGGATTGCCACCCCAGCTTTCTTTTGGTGTCCATTAGCATGGTAAATGGTTTTCCACCCCCTCACATTAAATCTGGGGGTGTCTTTGGGTCTAAAATGAGTCTCTTGCAGACAGCATATCGATGGGTCTTGTTCTTTTTAACCAATCTGATACCCTGTGTCTTTTGATTGGGGCATTTAGCCCATTTACATTCAGGGTAACTCTTGAAAGATATGAATTTAGTGCCATTGTATTGCCTGTAAGGTGACTGTTACTGTATATTGTCTGTGTTCCTTTCTGGTCTATGTTGTTTTTAGGGTCTCTCTTTGCTTAGCGGACCCCTTTCAATATTTCTTGTAGGGCTGGTGTTGTGTTTGCAAATTCCTTTAGTTTTTGTTTGTCTTGGAAGCTTTTTTCTCTCCTTCTATTTTCAATGACAGCCTCACTGGATATAGTATTCTTGGCTGCGTATTTTTCTCATTTAGTGCTCTGAATATATCCTGCCAGTCCTTTCTGGCCTGCCAGGTCTCTGTGGATAGGTCTGTTGCCAATCTAATGTTTCTACCATTGTAGGTTACCTAGCTCTTCTCCCGAGCTGCTTTCAGGATTTTCTCTTTGTCTCTGAGACTCATAAGTTTTACTATTAGATGTCGGGGTGTTGACTTGTTTTTATTGATTTTGAGGGGGGTTCTCTGTGCCTCCTGGATTTTGATGCCTGTTTCCTTCCCCAAATTAGGGAAGTTCTCTGCTATAATTTGCTCCATTATACCTTCTGCCCCTCTCTCTCTTTCTTCTTCTTCTGGGATCCCAATTATTCTAATGTTGTTTCATCTTATGGTATCGCTTATCTCTCAAATTCTGCCCTCGTGATCCAGTAGTTGTTTATCTCTCTTTTTCTCAGCTTCTTTATTTTCCATCATTTGGTCTTCTATATCACTAATTCTCTCTTGTGCCTCATTTATCCTAGCAGTTAGAACCTCCATTTTTGATTGCACCTCATTAATAGCCTTTCTGATTTCGACTTGGTTAGATTTTAGTTTTTTTATTTCTCCAGAAAGGGTTTCTCTGATAACTTCCATGCTTTTTTCAAGCCCAGCTAGTATCTTTAAAATCATCATTCTGAACTCTAGTTCTGACATTGTACTAATGTCCGTATTGAGTAGGTCCCTGGCAGTTGTTACTGCCTCTTGTTTTTTGTTGAGGTGATTTTTTCTGTCTTGTCCTTTTGTCCAGAGGAGAATAGATGAATGAGAGAACAAAATGCTAGCAGGGTAACAACATCCCCAGAAAATATACTCTAAACAAATCAGAAAAGACCTGAAACTGGGGGAAAAGAAAGGGAAAGAAAGAAAAAAAGAAAAAGGAAAAAAAAAAAGAAAAAGAAAAAGATAAAAACAAACAAAAACAGAACAAAACAAAAAAAAACAGAATATGATCAAATATGATCAGGCTGGTGCATAAATCAGTGCCACACACTAGATTTTGGGTGTATTTTTGTCTGTATGAAGAAAGTGCCTCCCAAAATTTTAAGGAAATGAAAACTTCTATATGTACAAAGAGAAGGATTATGGGGTGCCTGGGTGGCTCAGTTGTTAAGCAGCTGCCCCGGCTCCGGTCATGATCCTAGTGTCCTGGGATTGAGCCCCACATCGAGCTCCCTGCTCTGTGGGAAGCCAGCTTCTCCCTTTCCCATCCCCCATAAAATCTTAGGAAAAAAAAAGGGTTAATATGATGAAGCGATGGAATATGACTGTAAAGATGAAATGTATAAAAGATGTTATAAAAGGAATTGGTAGGATAAGAAGTTGGTTGAAAAAAGTAAGAAGAGGATTTAAAAAAAAAAAAGAGGAAAAAAAAAGGGAGAGAATGTGATCAGGCAGGAGACTAGAACAAAGCCATACACTAGAGATTTAGGGTATATTTTGATCTGTTAGAAGAAACTGTATCTCAAAATTTTAAAGAGAGAACAACTTATATATATATGCCAAAAATAAGGGTAACTACTATGCAGGGATAGAATATGACTCTAAAAATGAAAAAATAAAAAATGTTTTTTAAAAAAGGGATTGATAGGATTTTGGTTGAAAAAGGGAAAAAGAAAAATAAAAAAAAAATACTGTTAAAAAAAATTAACTTTGAAAGACTAAAGAATCATGGTAAAAAAGCCATGAATTCTATGTGCAGTAGTCCCCTAGCGCTGGAGTTCTGCCATTCTCATTGATCAGTAAACTTGGTCTTGCCTGGCTGTTCTTGCTGATCTTCTGGGCAGGGGCCTGTTGCCGTGGTTTCCAAAAGTCTTTGCCGGAGGTGGAATTGCCCCGCCTTTGCCGTTCTGGGCTAAGTAATCTGCTTGGGTTTGCTCTCTGGAGCTTTTGTTCCCTGCGAGCTTTCCCGTACAGCTTTGGAGGCGGAGAGTGAAAATGGCGGCCTCCCAATCTCCGCCCCAGAGGAGGCAAGAACTCGGGGCCCCGCTTCTCAGTGAGTCCCCAGGAAAAGCAGTCAGTCACTCCCATCTCCCCGGTCTCTGGCCACACTCCGTGCTCACCCAGCCTGTGACCGAGGGTTTCTATCTCTGGCACCCGACTCCGGGTGGAGTCTCCAAACCCAGCAGATCCCTGCGGTGCACTCCCGCGCTGCTCCTCCCGGGGAAGGAAGGTGAGTCTCCCCAGATCTGCCGCTTGTTGGGTCCCTGCTGGAGGAGCAGTGGCCTGATTGTACCACGGATCACAGTTTATGGCAACCCTGGGCTGAGAGCCCAGGCCTCGGCTCCATCTCTGCAGCCTGCTTCCCCGGTCTGATACCTGGAAGGTCTGCTGCAATCAGGCACCCCCGGTCTTCCTGTGACACCAATGGTCCTGAGACCACACTGTCCCGTGAGGGTTCCACCCCCCGCTTAGCCACTGGATCGACGTCCCTCAGCAGAGCAGACTTCTAAAAGTTCCGATTTTGTGCTCCGCGGCTCTATCACTTGCCAGAAGCGGCCGACGGAGGCCCCTCCCCCGCCGTCTATTCTCCCAAATATCGCCTCAGATTCACTTCTTCACACGTCCTACCTTCCAGAAAGTGGTCGCTTTTCTGTTCAGAGAGTTGTTGCTATTCTTTTCTTCGATCTCCTGTTGAGTTTGTAGGTGTTCAGAATCGTTTGATCTCTATCCAGCTGAATTCCTGGGACCAGGCGAAATCCATGTCTCCCACTCCTCTTCCATCTTGCTCCTCCCCCTCTTTCTTTTTTTTGATAGTTCCGTTTTATCTGATTGCAAGTGTGTTCCATAATCTACTTAATCAGTTCGGTGTTGACATAATTTGATCAATTCTAATATTTTCCTATTATGAACAGTGTTAAATTAAATAAATAGGACTCTGTAGATATGCCATTTTGCCTATGTAATGTAAATCTTTGTCAAAGGGCATGTTGTATTGGTAATTTGGGGTGATGGTGCCAGATTGTACCCCACAGAGATGGTACCAATCTGTACTCTTCAGGCAATCAGAGTATGAGAGTACATCTTTCCTCCATGCGTTTACCAGTATGGGTGGTGTTAAAGACATTGATGTTTGTGAAATCTAATAGGCAAAAAAAATGTTACTTCAGTGTAGTTTTAATGGACATTTTTCGGGTATTTTTTGTGAGGCTGAGAATCTTTTCATATTTTTATTCTTTCTTTCCTGTAAATGTACATTTCATATCTTGTACTCATTTTTCTGTAAGATTTTTAGTCTTTTTCATTTCTATTCCAGAGCTCTTTTTGTGTTAGTGTTTTAAAAAGATAAATGTTAATAACAAAATAATACATGCTGACTGTAGAAAGTTTGGAAAATATATAAAATAGGTCATCTGTAAGCTTACCATCCATAGATAGTCACTTTTTAGTGTATATGCTGAAAAGGAAATATAAGTATCAAATAAACACTCACAATTGTTTTCAAATTTATTGGTAAGCTAGTAAAAGCAGATTTCCTCAAACATCATTTCTGGTTCATTAGGTTGGCACAAATTATGCCAATTGATAATATCCATGCTTGGGGAACACTTAATCTTATACATTGTAGGAGAGCAAATTGGTCAAGGCTTTTGTATTGTATGTACTTAAATTTTAAATGCTTATTCTTCTTTTCAGGAATATTCATAGGTGTGCAAAAGATTTATATATAACCCTATTCATTCCAATGTTGTTTTCAAGGGCAGAACATTGTAAGTATTCATCATTAGTGGGCTATTTACATATATACAGAGAGTGCTGAATGCCCAGAGAACAAAAAATAAAAGAAGTAATTCCTTGCTTCAGTGTATTTACAGTCTTTAAGGAACTGCTCCTTTGCTTCAACTTCTTGTCTTGCCTGTGTCCATCACAAATTCTCTGATTTAGTAAGTGTTCAGTATCTCTTTATCACCTTAAAGAGGGCATCTGTTTAAGGCATTTCATGGTTTAAGATTCAGAATGGTGTGTATGATCATGGTTCTGCCAATGGTGACACACGAAAAGTTTCTGTATGTAGATTGTGCAGATACTCCAGTCTTATTTAAGGCAATCATACAGTAAATTCTAATAAAAAATTAGTCTAATAAGAATCATCATGCTGATGGTTAAATGACATTGTACATTAAAAGTCAATAATTCTTTAATCATATATTAATCTATATCTTAATATCTTGAGGAATTCAGGCATGGACCAATTTTATGAGAAGAAATTTTGTTTAATAATACTTATTAAATATTTTATTATTAATATTGATGTTTTATATTTATTTGGAACTTATTAGCTGAATCATAGTATGGTATACTTTTAAAATTCAGGAAATTCTTTACAGGAGCCTTAAAGTATTTTTTATGCAACACTAAAATAGCACATTCTTATTGTACTCATGCACAATTGAATGTTTCCGCTTAATTGCAGTTCCTTTTTTATCCCAGATGGTTTTATGGCTTTCTGTGTACAAAGTAACGAATAATCAGAGGAGTTCCAGGTTCCTGATAGATGGGAAGTGTCTTACCTTAGGAAAGTAATCTTGACATATTTTGAGGCAGTGGGACAACCAGTTGTCCCTCTTGGATTATGATTTGGGGGGTTTCCTGAAAGGAAATGTTAAGATTCCCTTGGCTAAGCGAGGACCATAACTTGCTTCAAAGTGCATTTAGGGTGCAGCCATAGTGAGCACATCATCTTGTCTCCATCTCATCTTTATTCTTATGCCAAGCCCTAGACTGAGAGAAGTGAGAAAATGGGAACTAAGCCATTTTAATGCTACTCAGATATTTGTACAGAATTATTGCGTGACGGTGTTGAGAAGGCCCTTAGGGGTTAGAGAGTTTAGTACTTGACTTTTCCAACAAGAGAAACTTGATTTCATTTCATAATTAATGTGCATATATCTGCAATAACTTATTAACTGTTTAGGCTTGAACTCAGATGATTAGGAAATGAAGCTGATGAGCCCAGGCCAATTTTGGCACTATTGAACATCTTCTGCTTTTCTGTTGCTTTCCATAAAAAAAAAATAAGATCTAAACATTTTTTTTTTCTTCACAAGCACATAAAGATGTTTTGCCCCAGATTTTTTTTTTTTTTTTTTTTGGCCTCTTACTTCTGCCAGGCTTCATCTAAAATATATGACCACTTTCTGCAGTGAGCCCACATCACTGCTTCTCAATGCTTTTTTTCTTAGTCTGGTGTGCAGATAGCTTTATCAAAATCATGGCGGTAGGGGTGAGGTTGAGGGAGTTGGGAATTCTCCATTTAAATCAGAATCCCAGACTGGGCCTCAGATCCAAGAAATGAATTTTTTTTTTTTTTAAAGATTTTATTTATGTATTTGACAGAGTGAGACAGAGAAAGAGGGGACACAAGCAGGGGGAGTGGGAGAGGGAGAAGCAGGCCTCCCGCAGAGCGGGGAGCCCGACGCAGGGCTCAATCCCAGGACCCTGGGATCATGACCTGAGCCAAAGGCAGACACTTAACGACTGAGCCACCCAGGCGCCCCCAAGAAATGAATTTAAAAAGAATCCAAGGTAATTCTTGTGCAAGCTAAAATTTGAGGGTAGCCACTGGGAATTTAAGAAACAAACCAGATGAACATATGGGAAGGGGGGGAAAAAGAGAGAGAGAGAGAAGGAAGCAAACCATAAGAGACTTTTAATAGTAGAGAACAAACTGATGGAGGAAGGGGGTTGGGGGACGGGCTAAATGGGTGATGGGTATTAAGGAGGGCACTTGTTATGATGAGCACTGGGTATTGTATGTAAGTGATGAATCACTAAATTCTGCTGGTGAAACCAATATTACATCATATGTTCACCAACTAGAATTTAAATTTTGAGTAACTTTGAAAGCTCCAGCACTCACCATCTTTAAAGACTAGAGTTACATCCACCAAACTTTATACCCTAGGTGTCTTGAATGGATTTTAATGTTCCTTTTTAGCTCCTACAGTGAACTTGGATACCTTCTGTCCTTGCCTTTAACATCCTCCCAGGAACCCACTCAGATCTCATTGAGCTGGAAAGGATTTTATGGGTTTCAAATCATTATTCAACAAGTTATAAATGTGAACTAGTGAGTTGGAAGGTGATATAATGGGACCTTCATGCCAGTACGAATGTTTTTCTACTCTTTAGGTGAGAAAGTAGATAGAAATTGAAACTTGCTTCCCACTCTAGAATTTGGAAGTCAACAAAAGTATCAACAGTTTTATGGGTAATGTAACAGGAGACTTATTCCAGCTGTTTCACCATAGTTATTGTAATGAAATAAAGTTGATCAGCAACAAAGGAAGAAACATACCTTCAGACTGAAAGGGGTCTATGGTGCCAGCCAGTTTAGATGGGGATAAATGAAGATTGAGGTGCATTGTTGAGGAACATTAGAAAATCACTGAGACAATTATAAACTCTTTGTAAGAAATTATCTACCCTGGAATGGCAGGACAGTGTGGTCAGGTTAAGAGGATCTGGGAGATGTGTAAGAATTAAATGGTAAGCTATCTCAAATGGCAGAAATAACTAACAAATAAAATAACAAGTCTCATCTATTCAATTTATATTCTATGAATTTGGATGTCATGAGTCCTATAAAACTCATTAGAATTAACAGTCACAACACATTAACCTGCTAAGAGGAATGGCCAGGCAGATAATTATATCTACTAATCTAATAGGTGCAAATGGTGTATTTCCATTATTACTTAGATGCCAGTGTATGTAAGTAAAATGTGATAGGTACATTTTCATTATAAAAGTGTTATATTATCAGCAAATATTTTAGTGTACCCAATTCCTAGATGGGCGGTTCAGTTACTGACTTGAGGAACTTACGTATAATTAGCATAGAGTCTTTGTGCTGTTTTCTGACTCTGTGTGCTTGCAGATAGAATACGTAGCATTTCAGAATTTTATTACAACAAAATAGAAAGTTTGAGTCATTTTTTTTTAAAGATTTTATTTATTTATTTGAGAGAGAGAATGAGAGAGAGCACGAGAGGGGGGAGGGTCAGAGGGAGAAGCAGACTCCCTGCCGAGCAGGGAGCCCGATGTGGGACTCGATCCCGGGACTCCAGGATCATGACCTGAGCCGAAGGCAGTCGCTTAACCAACTGAGCCACCCAGGTGCCCGAAAGTTTGAGTCATTTATCATGGAAGTAACCATTATGTAAAAATACAACTAACAAGGCGTAATGTCTGAGTGATTCATTGTGGAAATATCTGTCTTTTAATAAATTTAATTTAGCATCCTCTGTTTTGTCTACTAACATGGATAATTCCTTTGTCTCTGTAGAACTCCAGTTAGAGTTCTGTCCATTCAAAATAGGCAGTTCTAATTTGTAATGTTTTAAGAAGTATTGAATCAGTATCCTAAGTTGAATGTTGCTATGCAGAAATTTTTCTAAGTAGAATCTAATTATTTCTTATTAGAAAGTCAATTATATGGTTTCACTTACTTGTGGAACATAAGGAATAGCATGGAGGACATTAGGAGAAGGGAGAGAAAAATGAAAGGGGGGAATCAGAGGGGGAGATGAACCATGAGAGACTATGGACTCGGAGAAACAAACTGGGGGTTTTAGAGGGGAGGGGGTTGGGGGGTTGGGTTAGCCCTGATGTGTATTAAGGAGGGCATGTATTGCATGGAGCACTGGGTGTTATAAGAAAACAATGGATCGTGGAACACTGCATCAAAAACTAATGATGTACTGTATGGGGACTAACATAACATAATAAAATAAAAATAAAATTAAAAAAATAATTATTTCTTATTAGTAAGATAGATTCATGAATATGCCAAGCTGATTTTTCTAGGGTAAATCATTATTTAAAATGTAACATAAAGGATATTGTGAATGCTTTTTTTCCTACTATCTTTTTTTTTTCTGGTATGATTTATTTACCCTAAAATTCACCCAAATGTACAATGCAGTGACTTTTAGTACATTTATAGAATTGGGCAGACATCACTGCTATCCAGTTTTAGAACATTTCTATCACCCCCAAGGTCACTCATACCCATTTGCAGTCACTTTGTTCCTACCTGCAGTCCTAGGAAACCACTAATTTACTTTCTGTTTCAATAGATTTGCCTTTATAGTTCATATAAATGAAGTCATATAAAATTTGGACTCGTGTTTAAGGCTCCTTAAACTTAGTGTAATGTTTTTGAAGTTCTTCCATGTGGTGGTATGTATCAGTAGTTCATTTTTTTTCTTGCTGGATAATAAACATTTTTAAAATTTTTTTAAGAAAAGATTCTATATATTTATCTGAGAGAGAGAGAGCACAAGCAGGGGGAGGGAGAGAGACAAACAAACTCCATGCTGAACGTGGAGCCCAGTGTAGGGCTCAATTTCTTGACCCTGAGATCATGACCTGAGTGGAAATCAAGAGTCTGATGCTTAACCGACTGAGCCACCCAGGCACCCCATGAAACCATTGTTTAGATAACACTACATTTTGTTTATCTCTTCATAAGTTGTAGAAATTTGGGTTGTTTCCACTTTTTCACTTATGAATAATGGTAATATGAACAGTCATTGTGTAGGTATATATTTTCATTCCCAGGTGGTAGATGTCTAGGAGCGGAATTGCTAGGTCATTTTATATATTTTAGGAAATATATATTTTAGGAAACTGGCGAATTCTTTTACAAAATACTGCACCAGTTTGTATTCCTACCAGCAAAGTATCAGGATTCCAGTTTTTCCACATCCTCAACAACACCTGTTATTTTCTCATTTTGATTATAACTAATCTATGGCTGTGCAGTGGTATCTCCTTGTGGTTTTAACTTGCATATCTCTGATGACTGTATGGAGCATCTTGTCATGTGCTGTCTCATAGCTACTCATAAATCCTCTTTGGTGAAATGTCTAATCAGATCTTTTGCCTATTTTAAGTTAGTTTTTTTTGTCTTTTGACTATTTGGTTTTAAGAGTTCTTTATATACTTGGGTGTAAATGTTTTTTGTTTTTTTTTTTAAAGATTTTATTTATTTATTTGAGAGAGAGAATGAGAGAGAGCACATGAGAGGGGGGAGGGTCAGAGGGAGAAGCAGACTCCCTGCCGAGCAGGGAGCCCAATGCGGGACTCGATCCCGGGACTCCAGGATCATGACCTGAGCTGAAGGCAGTTGCTTAACCAACTGAGCCACCCAGGCGCCCGGGTGTAAATGTTTTGTCAGACATACACAATTTGCTACTGTTTTCTTCCAGTCTGTGCATTTCTATTCAGTTTCTTAATGGTGTCTTCTAAAGCTAATTTTTATAAATTTTGAAAAAAAGTCCAGTTTATCATTTTTTTTCTTTATCAAATGTACTTTTGGTGTTGTATCTGAGAACTCTGTGTCTAACTTAAAGTTGCATAGACTTTCTCCCATTGGTCGCATATATCTTCTTACATACTTTTTTGGTTTTCATATTTAGGTCTGTGATTTATTCTGAGTTAGTTTTGTGTTTGGTGTGAATGCAGAATCCAAATTAATCTCTTTCATGTATATATCCAATTTTCTCTCAACACCATTTACTGGAAAGTTTGTTCTTTCCTCATGAAATGCCATAGGAATTTTGTTGAAAGTCAACCATAAATACAAGTTTACTTTTGAATTATTAATACTCTTCTTTATATATAAATATAAATGTTTATCCTTATGTCAGTACCATAAGGTCATGATTTATGTAGCTTTGTAATATGTTTTTGGGAACTTCAAGTTTGATTTCTTTTCAAAAAATGTTTTGGCTATTCTCCATCCTTCACATTTCTATCAAAATTTTAGGATCAGGTTGTTAATATTGACATAAGGTCTGCTAGCCTTTGATAGGAATTGTGTTTAAAGGTCAATTTTGGGAGCAATTCCATCTGAAACAACACAAAAGCTTTTTTGTTATCTGGAAATTATTATTACTGGAGCAGTCATTAGGGGACGTTTTTGAACACTGTGTTGATTGATAAGGAACAGAAGTAGCTACTGATAGCCCATATTATAGTATACAAGATTTAAAATTCATAGGGATTTATGAGAACAAGGAAAGCCACTCATTTGGAGTTGTACAAATAAGATACACAAAATAGGAAGTTTTACACTTAATGTCTTTGCACAATTAGGATGTGAATCTAGGTATCACACTCCAGTGCTGCTTCATATATCCCATTGCTGTGAAAAAGACCAAAGTTGTTAGGGTCAAGGTTCAAATAAAATAAGTAAGTTCAAACAAACTTAAAAAATCCAAATCAACCTTTTCAGGAAGTAGATTTTAGTCACAAACATTCAGACTTATTCCCTAAATGTAAACTTATATCCAAATAATTCTGTTTATTTAAACGGAGCCAAGATTTCCAGTATACAGCCTTTTATTAAAAACCAAAGCAATATGATTTCTCTGGTAATATGAGTGTAGACAGATGTCTTCTAGCTATAGGAATCATGATTGAGGAAATGTTAGGAAAATAAAGGCCCTTAGATAGTTGATGTATTTGTCATTAATTTAATAATGATATAAAGAGAACTCATAAAAGATAGAAATATTGTATTTAGTTAATTCCAGTAGCTAATTTTTCACATTTTAGCAGCTCTTACATAGGGGTGTGTTATAAAACTGACAGCATCATAGAATTGATGAAATTTAATATGATAGCAAATGTGGACTTGGTGTCATTTTAGAAGGCGAACATTTATGAATACCTAGTTGCAACTTGTTCTGGAAAAACTTGGCTCGTGAAATAAAAAGTAACGATATCCAAATACTTATATTTAAATCTTTAGTTTTGAATGATAATGTAGGGAGATAAACACAGGAAATCTTTATAGTTGTTTTCTTTTTAATGTGCTTAAATTTCTTCTGAGTAAGTTGACTGTAGGTCAGGATTAAACCAGATTTTCATCCCTGTAAATCTTAAATTTGAGCTTTAAGAAATAAAATGATGGCCCAAGAATTCTGCCAGGATAGGTGCTTTGGAGTGGTGAGGGGAAAATGGACAAAACATATTTACAAATACCACTTGAAATTTGGGTCCAAATTTAAGCTGGTAGAATAGTAATTTAAAGAAATATGTTTGACTACTAATTTAATTCCCGTGATGGTTTATTTTGCCTTTTCAGTTTCTATAGTTTTTTCTCCTTGTCAGGCCCCAAGAGTTTACATAATATATGTGAATTGACACAACCTTCCTTGGAGAGAGGTAGAGTCATGAAGGGGGTCAGTGGTTGGAAAGATGAAAGAGGAGAAGCAAATCCACTGGTGCATATTTAGAATGTTTTCTAAGCTTAAGAATTGGGAAGCCCCTTACTTCTATTTGAAATGCTTTTGGAATAAAATACTAGAGCATCCCTGGGGACAGCCCAGCACTGCACATTAATATGGTTTAAGAGAGCTCCAAAGCATTTGCCTATAGTTAGCTCAGTTGTAGTATTTTAGTAAGTGTTCTAATAGCTTGGCTGCCCTTGCCTTGGCGGGGGAGTCTCCACAGGTGCACAGTGTCCAGTTTTTGGGTGCTTGGTCACATGGTCTTACGTGTTCTGAACCTATTAATAACTCACCATAGACTTGTAAGAGAATACATCAGACTCTATATATTGGAACTGCATAATCAACTGTTTACTTAATCCTTCTCTCATTTCTTTCCATTACCCATTCCTCTAGAAGATACACACTCAGTTCTGTTCAGTGCTTATGTCCCCTCCCATTCCTGTAGTTCTGGAATGGATTCCAATAAATTAATCTTGGAGATTTAAAAAAATACAACGGAAGTGCAAGAGAAGACAATGGAGGACCTCCATAATACTATAAATGGTTATAACTGTGATAATAACAGGTCTTTAAGGTACTTTACAGTTTATAAACTGCATTAACAAAATCTTTTGATTGTGGTATGTCTGCATGTTTTTAGAAAATAAATGACTTGTTCAAACGAATGCATAGGTGTGAGTAGCTTTCCATACCCTGGCAGTGGCATACAAGAGACATGCCTGCAAGAAATAGAGGTACTAGACTTTTCTACCAATCATACCTATAAGGGCAGGAAGCAGGTGACACCTCCAACTTTTTCTTTTTCAGATCAATAAAGATCAGTGAAAAGAATTCTATTTGCATCAATTTTTAGAAAGAAAGACTCGAGGCCCAGTATATAATAGCTGTATTTGTTGAGCACTACGATGCACTGTACTCATACTCATACTCATCCTACCGTTGGTATGGCTGACTTTCATAGAAACCCACTCAGATATATGCTCTGGCTCGATTTTATAGATGAGATGCTGAAGCTCATGGATATTGAGTAAATCATCCATATCAGGCAGCTGGGAAGGCTGGGAGGTGAAATTCAAAGTCACACCTGTGTGTGTGTGTGTGCATGCACATGTGGGAGTGTGCATGTGTACGTGGTGAAAATATTTTGTTGCTTCAGTTTTATTTATCAGAGATGTATCACATTCGCATCATTTTAATTCTTTGATCGAAGGTATAGGGTGGAAATTGACATGGCGTAGGTATAAGAATAGAATTTGACATAATAGAAATTACTAATTTTTTTCTGAAAGGCAGAGAGAGGGCTGGAGTGAAGGGGGAGGGAGAGACAGGATCTTAAGCAGGCTCCATTTCACAACCCTGAGATCATGACCTGAGCTGAAATCAAGAGTCAGATGCTTAACTGACTGAGCCTCCCAGGCTCCCAGAAATTACTGATTTTTAATGTAACCTATCTTTCCTTACTCCTTCTAGTTGCTGCCTTGTATTAGTATTCTCAAAAATTTAAAGCAAGAAATTAGCACACAGTAGAGGGATTTTCTTTAAAATATGCCTGACAGAGTCTAATGCCATAACACTTCTGAAACCAAAGAATTTATTAATGTCACTTGCCAGTTTCATTGTAGGAAAATGCTGTTGGAAAATCCTGGGATCTTAGAATTAATCTTGGTTTTGTTCTTTGGAATACATAGAATCCTTTATCTCTCTTATGATAGTCAGCAATGACTGTGAAAACAGCTACAAACAAATGATAATTCATGAATCAGTTCAGTTTGGGGCACTGTACCTGGTGGTTTTTAAACAGATACCTGAGTAGTTTTTATAGTAATCCTGTGAGGAAGGTGTCGTTACACCCATTTTGTTGATCAGGAAGTTTAGGAATTTGCTTGAGGTCTCCAAGGAAGCAAGCTTGGAATCAAATCTAGGTCTTCCTGGTTTGAAAGTTAATACCCTTCATGGAGGTGGTTTGAAGACTGAGTTGACTATGAAGTTCCGAAGTGTTGTTTCAGAAGTTGCTATGTTTCAGGTGTTGGAGCGGAAGAGAATGAAGGGGAGGGTTAAGAGTAGGAGGTGAACTCTAAGCTCTTTTGAGTGTCCTCAGCTCCGTTGTTTTCTGTTTAATATCATGTCATTTTCATAGAATATTTGGTTTGAAAAGTGTCCGAGTAGAATAAAAAAGTTTTATTGGAACTCCTGGAACTTTCCAGCCATGATGAAATAGGAGTTAGAATATCAGGCAAACTATGTGAATTAACGGGTTTTCAGGCATCGGACAAAAGGTAGCACAAGGCAGTCATTACTCAGAGAAAAGATACCGGTGAAGAATCTGCATATGTCCCAGTTTACAACCTGAGAGAGGCTGCAGTCCTGAAAGGGAACAAAAATGGAGCCCGGCATCTTATGGAATTAAAGAGACAGGGTTGGAATTTGAGAGAAGCCGAGGAAGCTAGAATTTGCCAAAGGACTAAAGAAGACACAACAGTGCCTTAAGGGAGGTCTTCTGATGTGCAGAGGGTTCTTCTGGTGTATTTGTCTGAATACTGGTCTGACATTTGTAGAACATTCTACCTTACCACCCCAGAGCACACATTATTTTTCCAGGGCTCAGAGGATATATTCCAGCATAATACCTTATTCTGGGCCATAAAGTAAGTCTCTGTGAAGTTAAGGGGAGTGAAATATTACAAAGTAAGTTTTCTCAGTCCAACAAAATTAAAAATAGAAATCAGTAAGAGAAAACTATTTGGGAAATCCTCAAATGTTTGGAAATGAAATAATACACTTCTAGATAACATAGGGGTCAAGGAAGAAATCACAAAGGAAATTAGAAAATATGGGGAAGTGAATGGAAATGAAATACAACATATTATAATTTGTGGACTGCAACTAAATTGGTACGTAGAGGAAAATATTTACATCACATACATAGGAAAAAAGATCTCAAATCAGTTATCTCAGTATACACATGAAGAAATTAGAACAAGAAGAGCAAATGAAACCTAAATTAAGCAGAAAGGAGAAATAAAAATAAAAGCTGATATCAATGAAAAAGAGAATAGAACAGGAATAGGGAAAATTAGTCAAATCAAAAGTTGGTGCTTTAAAAAATAAAAATAATCGATAAACTATTTTTCAAGAAAAAACAATAAAAAACGCAAATGCTCAATGTAAATAATTAGAGTGAGGACATCATTACAAATGCAATAGGCATGAAAGAGATAACAAGGGACTATAATGAATAACTTTGTGACAACAAATTCAGTGGCTTAGATGAAAGGGACAAATAATGTCATAAAATGCCAAACTCCCTGAAGAAAAATTAGTAAATCTGAACAGCTTTTTCTTTTTTCTTTTCTTTTCTTTCTTTCTCTCTCTCTCTCTTTCTTTCTTTCTTTTTTCAGATTTATTTATTTATCTGAGAGAGAGAGAGCATGAGCAGGGGGAGGGGCAGAGGGAAAGAATCTCAAGCAGACTCCCTGCCAAGCACAGAGCCTGATGCAGAGTTCAATCTCAGGGCCCTGTGATCATGACCTGAGCTGAAATTAAGAGTCAGATGCCTAACTGACTGAGCCAACCAGGCACCCCTGAAGAGCATTATTTCTATTGAGAAATTCAATTTGTAGTTATAAACTCTCTCTAGGCAAAAATGGCTCACATCATGAATTCTATCAATTTAAGGGCCTTCAGTCATCCAGACAGTGTCAAGTTGAATTATCCCCTCACCTTTTTCATTTTTCTGTTCCATATACATGGAATGGAAAATACTTCATATGGGGTATTTTGTTCCCTTTATTGCCCCAAATTAAGAGAGCTACCAGGTTTCTGAATTCCCAAAGAACACAATGATTCAAAAAAAAAAATGTACCATCATATTATACATAGATTTGTAAAATTTCAGTTAAGTGCTGCTCTAAACACTTGTTTACATTGCAACAGAACTTGTAAGAACCAAGAACTGTTATCGATAATGCTCCATGACATCGCTGTAACTGTCCATTACCATCTACACCATCCTCTCCCACTAATCACTGACCTTTTATTTTACATTTCTAGAAATCACACCATCAGCATTTGCTATGTACGATGGCAGATTTTCATCAGATATTTTTATGTTGAGATTTTTCTAAATGAATTTTTATAAAAGCATTATCTTTTAAGGAAAATTGCCTTCTTAGGATTTTCTTTGGATGTGTAGATAGGGCCATGGGTAAATAACATTTCTGGTATTTTCATACACTTAATTTTGCTTATATAATACAAATGGGATTATATATTATGTGTCTTCTATAACTTTTTTGTTAAGTGAATGGTAGGAGATTTTTATTCTTTTGGGATACTAGTATTTTATTAGCTATACACATTACAAATATCTCCTACAAGTTTGTAGCCTCAAGATCATTTTATGCCATTTATGTAAATTTTTAAACAACCATATAATATCCCATAATGCAAGAGCACAATAATTTATTTAAAATGCTAATATAACTTCTTAGTTAAGAACAAGCAGCTCTTCCATCTATTACGTCTGTTACTTTGGATAAAATATTTCATCTCTCTGACGTTCTGCTTCATACTTAAAACAAGGAAAAATACTTCCTATTTCATATGGTTGTAGTTGAGATTAGAGAAATAATGCAAATAAATTACTCCCAGAGCAGGATTTCTCAACCTCACCCCTAATGACATTTTGGGTAGGATAATTGTTGTGGGGGGCTGTTCTGTGCATTGTAGAATGTTTAATAGCATCTTTGGCCTCTACCCACTAGATGCCCCATCAGGACAGCGAAAAATTGTCTAGATATTGCCAGGTTCTGCACCCCTCCTTGGAGTGGGGGATACAAATATACCCACTGAGAATCACCGTTGGAGAGAAGAGCCTGGTATGGTACATGATATTAAGTCTGGTACATGAAGCTGGACACATGCACAGCACAGTTCTCTGGGGTGATCTTTGCATGGACTACATCGTGGGTGGCTCTTGCTATACTTCTCCCTGGTAGTGGCCGTTAAGAAAACTTCCCATGTTGCCAGGCTTTAGGTTTTGGTGCCATTTTTACACTAACACAAATAACACTAATTTCACAATACCACAATCAGTTACATAGATCTTTGCACACCTATATGAGTGTAAGTACCAGAGGTATTCCTGGAAATGTTATTTTAGTTGGGGGAGGCAACACAGGGCTTACAGTACTGAAATTTTGATATATTCTGCTAAATCACCTTCCAGAAATGCTAGACCTGTCTACACTCTCACCTATTGTACCTAAGAGCACCCTTTTCTTCATATCCTCATCCATAGTGAATATTAACATTCCTTTTGTATGAAAAGATATTTTGTGAATTTTTAATGTTTCTTTCTACAACTCACCTTTCTTCCGTGGATTGCATGCAGATAATCATTGCCCATTTTTCTATTACTCTTTTAGTCATTAAAGGCTACACCTAAATCTCCAATTATAAAGCTATTCAAGTGTACAGAAAAGCACAGAGATTAAATACAGCTAACACCCAGGTTTTATGAGTGTTAACATTTTACCATTTTTTTGCTTAAGATTTTTATTTTGAAATTTTGCACATGATGTTGAAGCCCTTGTGGGTGCTCTTCCACAACCATTTTATTTTCTGAGTCCCCAGATGTAACCACTGTTCTCAAATTTGTATACATATTTTCCATCCATACTTTAATAATTGTATTATATGGGTATGCATCCATAAAAGTCTATAACAGCATTGTTTTGTATTTTAAACATTTGCACAAATGGAATCATACCACACACATCTTTCTAGAACTTGGCTTTTAAAAATTCATATTGCATTTTTGAGTTTTTTTAATTTAATTTTTTAAAAATATGGAATGCTTCATGAATTTGCTTGTTATCCTTGTGCAGGGGCCTTGCCAGTGTTCTCTGTATCATTCCAGTTTTAGTCTATGTGCTGCTAAAGTGAGCACGTCTTGTCCACCCTTTAAATTGCAATATTTATTTGTATACAGTAGAGTTTATTTATCCATTCCCCTATTGATTGATGTTTATCCACCTACCCTCCCCTTTAGTTTTTATATTTTGGAGTTACCAGCAATATAATAATGATCATCCTTTTGTGAGTTCTGTGTGCACATGTGTGAGAGTTTCTCTTAGGTATATACCTATCAGTAATATGTTGGCTTATGGACATACACATCTTCATATTTATTATATATTATCAAATTGTTCTTCATGGTGATTATAATACTGTTTCCTCTTGCCAGCTTGTATTTTTCCCACACCCATACCAACAAACTCCTGGTATTGTGAAACTGTTATTTTTTCTTCTCATCTTTACTCACATTTTGGTAATTAGTAGAACAAATAGAATTTTTAAAAAAATTTTTAAACATTTATGACAGAGAGAGAGAAAGAGAGCATGAGTGTGGGGAGAGGGAGGGGCAGAGGGAAGAGGGAGAGAGAGTCCCAAGCAGACTCCATGCTGAGCCCAGAGCCCCTCCCTGGACTCAATTCCATGACCCCAAGGTCATGATCTGAGCCGAAACCAAGAGTCAGACATTCAACCCATGTGCCTGTAGAAAAATTTGTTTTTAAAAATGGAACGACTGAGCAATACCACCAACCCACTTGATTTAACTGGCACTTCCAGAAAATTCTGTATTTAATACACATAGAACAGTCATCAAGCTAGATCATATGTGTTGGGGCTGTTAAACTCTTCTCAACAAATTTTAAAGAACTGAAAACATATTAATATGTTCTCTGGTGACAGTGGAATTAATGGAAATCAGCGACAAAATAATGCCTGAAAATTAGTATAAATTTTTAAGTGAAACAATACACTACCAAATAGTACGTAGATCAAAGAAGAACTCACTAAGGAACTTAAAAAAAAATTAGAAATGAATGAAAATGAGAACACTATATCAAATTATATGGGATGCAGCTGAGTAATACTTATGGGAAGATTATATCATTAAATATTTAGTGTCAGGGAATAAGATAGTTCAATGTTAAATTAGGAAAAGAAGAGCAAATTAAACCCAAAATGCATAGGAGGAAATAATATATGTAAGAACAGAAATCATTGAAGTTAAAGCAGAAAAAATGGAGAAAGATAAAATTTCTGGAAAGTACAATAAAATTGCTATATCTCTAGGTAGACTGATCAAAGAAAAAGAAAATGCAAATTATCAATATTAGGAATAAAAAGGAGACATCACAACAGTTCCTTTGGAATTAAAATTATAATAAGGAAATATTATGAACCACTTTATGTCAAGAAAGTTTACAACACTAGGTGAAAAGGACAAATCCTTGAAAGATACATATTAATAAACTGACAAAAATAATGTGGAACATCTGTGGAGCCCTAAATATAGTATAATTGAATTTGTAATTAGAGCTTTTCCCACAAAGAAAATTCCAGGCCCAAATGCCTTCATTATTGAATTATGTTAATAATCTATAGATGAAATACCACAGATTCTTTCAAGTCATTTGAAGGAACAGAACAGTTCCCAATACTTTCATGGGGCCAGTATTATCCTGATATCAAAAACAGATAAAGAGGGGTGCGTGGTGGCTCAGTCACTTGGGTGTCCGACTCTTAATTTTGGCTCAGGTCATGATCTCAGGGTTATGGGATTGAGCCCCATGTCAGGCTTTGTGCTGGGAATGGAGCCTACTTAGGATTCTCTCTCTCCCTCTCCTGCTGCTCCCTCCCCCATCTCTCTCTCTCCCTCAAACAAACAAACAAAAAACAGATAAAGATACTGCCAGGAAAAAAACAAAAAAAAAACAAAACCTGTAGTCTAATTTCACAGAAATATAGACACCAAAATACTTACCAACTATTAGCAGATCAAATCCAGCAATAGGTAAAAAGAGCAATATATCATGACCAGAAGGAGTTTATCCCAAGAATGCAAGGATGGCTTAACCTTAAAAGTGTCTATCAGTGTCATTCACTATATGAAACAAATGAAAGAGAAAAACTATACAACAATGCCAATGAATACAGGAAAGTAGTTTGACAAAATTTAACAATTTCTGATAAAAATGTTCAGCAAACTAAGACGAGATTGTAGGTACCAAAACCTGTCAATGCACGTCTACCAAAAACAAAAACAAAACAAAACAAAAAACCCTCATGGTTGACATCATTTTTAAATGCAGAGGACTGTGTGTATATTATCAGTAATAAGATGAGGATATCCATTTTAACCACTTCTATTCAATCTTGCGCCAGAAGTCTTAACCAGTACCATAAGCAAAAGTAAATAAACTAATTTAAAAATTAAAGATGTGTAGATAGAACAGGAAGAGGTAAAATTGTTTTTATTTGCAGACAATGTGATTATATACATGAAAAATCCTGAGGAAACTATAAAATAGCTACTAAAACTAAAAAGTGAGTTTAGGAAGTTCAAAAGGTGTAATGCCAATTTACAATAAATGAGTGTGTGTGTGTGTGTGAGAGAGAGAGAGAGAGAGACATCACTTCTTTTCTCCTTTGCTTCTAGCATCCTCCTGCTCACCTCTGTAGGTCCGCATACTATTTAGCTTACTACATGTGAAACTTGAATGAGATACTCTTTCCAATATAATTATTACTGATTCAACAGTAAAGTTGAGGCAACTAAAACTTCTTTCTTAGATATCTATACAACCTGGGCATTTGTTTTAATTCCTGAGGAGTTTCAAGATTATTTTCTTCTCTTCAAAGGCACTGTCAGGATGCAGAGAAAAATTTGAGTCAAGGCTTAAAAAGCAAGATGGTAATTTTTCAACATATGATGTTATTTATTATATATATAACAGTGCATTTCAACCATAAAGTTAAACTCTTACCATTTTAAAGTTTTATAAATAAAGTTGCTTAAAAACTCACTCTGTAGGGGTGCCTGGGTGGCTCAGTCGGCTAAGCGTCTGACTCTTGATTTTGGATCAGGTCATGATCTCAGGGTTGTGAGTTCAAGCCCCATGTCAGGTTCCGTGCTGGGTGTGGAGGCTGCTTGGGATTCTTTCTCTCCCTCTGCCCTTCCCCCACAAAAAACAAAAAAAACCCTCCCTCTGTAGTAGGTCAATATTAAGTATTTCTATTTTATGGCCTTTGAGATCTGTTTTTAAATTTAATAGAAGTGTGTCTTATAGTAAGTATATATGGGTATGTGTGTGCATATATATATATATACACATATATATGTATATATATAGTTTATAATAACATAGGGCAGATCCAGTTCACTATCTTGCATAGTGTCTTGATTCAGTTCTAAATGGTCAGATTCCTATTCTTGGACCATAATATATATAAAAAATATATAATTAGCATATATACTAATTAATATAACTGAATTTTAAAGGTTTTTTTTTAAGGTTTTATTTATTTATTTGAGAGAGAGAGAGAGCATGAGGGGGGGAGGGTCAGAGGGAGAAGCAGACTCCCCGCCGAGCAGGGAGCCTGATGTGGGACTCGATCCCGGGACTCCAGGATCATGACCTGAGCCGAAGGCAGTTGCTTAACCAACTGAGCCACCCAGGCGCCCTGAATTTTAAAGTTCTGTGTGTTCTTTTTGTATATGTAAAGTAATAAATACATTTATCCTTTCTCTTGGCATCTGTATTGAATTCTAAATAGCATAACATTTTCTAGATGAACTTTCTCAGTTTGGAATATTCTCATGTGTCTTCAGCTCTTTAAAACAATTTACTCTGGCATATCCTGAATTAGTGAGAACTGTAATTCATATGTATTCTTTGGGTAGTTGTTGAGTTAGACCTGAAGGGATTCATACCCATATATGGATTTGAAGTCTACATGTTGGATAAGTTGGATAAATAATAAGTCCCAGATAAATTACAAGACCCAAAGAAAGCATGAGGCAATACTGTAATTCTGTATTGTGTGGGTGGTGTGATTTTTAGGCCTCTGGTTTTATTTACTTTCTGCTAGAGATCCTATTAACAGTCAGCACAAGAAACATACCAGGCTTTTATGTTGAATTGAAAATTTTAGTTATCTAGAGATAAAGTACTTAGGACTCTGTAAGGTAGAACACAGGAATAGTTCACTTTCTGTAGAGATTTATAGTTGTATAAAGTGCTTTCACATATATCATTTCATTTAATGGACAGGAAGCTGTAATTCATAAGATAGGAAAGGGTTGCTTTAATTTCACTCTTAATGTTGCCTTTGTCCTGGCTAAGCTTTACACAGACGCTCACACCCATTTTTTATCTGCCAAGCATCAGCCTAACTCCTAAGGCTGAAAAGTGAACCAAATTTGGCATGAGTGTTCTTTAAATGAATAAGTGGTGTTTAAGGAAATTAATCCAGGGTATAGAATACATTTAAAAATGTTACAAAGCCTCAGTAGTCTATGAAGATCAGACTTTTAATGTCACAATTGGGCCTATCTAGCTTTCTTTCATAGTTTTGGTTTACTACCCAAGTCAGTAGGTAGTAATTCTGACATTATCACATATGGGCTAGCATGTATTGAGTGCCCATTATGAAAATTAAAGTATGATTTATACACTTAATTAAAACTGCTGGTGGGTCTTCTCATCTTCAAGCTCATTATCAAAAGAAAAAGAAAGGTGATGTGACAGAAGTGAGAGGAAACAGTGCCTCTTGAATTCTCTTTCCTGTGTTCATCTGTGTAATTTGGAATGTGTTAATCATCTGTAAGGTCCTTTTGGTAACCACGGTGATCTTGTCTCCATAGCCTGTGGTGAGATGCTCAGTGAAGTCCCTGTGAACAAGCCCATTTCAAAACTTACTGGCCTGTGGTAACTTCAGTTTTCAAACAGAACTGCAAGGCCCTTAACCTTTCCTTTTTTAATTCAGTGATCTCATATCTTCCATTTTATCTTTTATGAGAATCTTTCCCAGACCATTGGCTCTTAGTTTCCTGGATGGATGCACAGCTCAGTTATAATTTCCCAAGATTGCTTGTTTTCATATTTTCTAGGAAGCGTATTCCGAGTCATACAGATGCTTTGGAAGCATCCACCTTTTGTGATTAGGGCTTTGGCTCTCTTTTTGGAATGATACATAGTGTTTTGAATATTGTTGTTGATGAAGTTTTTTTACAGGTTAAACTTAATTTCTCAGGCATCGGGATCAACACACCTTAGTGTTTTTTACTCTAACAATGAAAAAATAAGCACCAAGGAGGTTATATGACTTGCTTACACTAACACTGGCCCCATGTGATGAAGTCCTGAATTTAGTCTTTCAGTGGTCACATCCTCTGCCTTATCCTTTATGCTTAAGGTCTGTTCTGGATAGGTTGAATTGTATGAAATTGTCAATATATGAGTGTCTGACATACAATAAAAAGCAATTTCATATGCTACAACCTATAAACTTACCCCAAACACCAAAAAACTCCATTTAGGGAAAGCTCCTTCTACATGCAGCTAAAACTGAATATATATTTTTTTAAGTTTAGTACTAAGTTTACAGGAAAAAAACCTTAGTCATTAGTAATTGCAGACAGAATGCCAGAGGTAACAAGCTTACTTGTGGAGCTCCTTGGCTCCTTTATATTAAGAGTGTGGACTTAGGAGCCATTGTGTGGGTTTGAATCCAAACTCCCCTATTATAATCGTACTGTGTAACCTTAGACAATTTACTTATCCTCTCAGTGTCTCTGTCTTCACCTTTTAAGATGTAGTAAGTTACTTAGAACTTATCTGACATCACTGTAAGGGCTTTAAATGTGTTTAAGAAAAATGGAAATGAGGAACAGAAAACATTTTGGTCAGTGCATCAAATAATCTTCTTGACTTTTAGAAATGCTACCTATTAGATATTTTTTTATTAATTAAGTGAATGAGGAATATTAAATTAGGTTGATAAGTAGTGGTATACCCATGTACCACTTGTACATCAATTTGTTTAAAGAGGTCTGAAAGAAAACATATAAACCTAACTAGCCCTTGCATTCCAGGAAATGTCTGTTGGTTGATTGAGCAGTGAAATGAAGTTCTCTCACTAACATTCTTCCACCAAAATTCCTTTCAAATTTTTAGTGCTAAAGTGGCCTCTAGGATCTGATTTCCAAAAGGACTCTGACACTTCCGCATCCAAGTACAAATAAACGACACAGTGACTTCTCATGGCCAAGTGATCAAAGTAACTGTAAAATGCATCCCTGCAGAAATGATGGGTTGATTTCTTTGTTTTCCTGTAACCTTTAATTTCCTACACAGCCTTCAAAAATTTCAGAAGAACGTGTAGGAAACAGAAATGAGAAGAGAATGTGCATGGGTAGACAGCTAGGGACTGTGCTAAGTACTTTACAAGGTAAGAATAAATTCATAATATTGTAAGAAAGGTATACAAAGTGCTAAAATTCGTATGTTGAGTCTACCAAATAAAAATTAATTAATTTCAAGCTTTTGAAAGGTGGAATAAGTACTGGCCATGTGGCATTGAAGTCTAGTTAGGTAATGAGACAAGGAAGTCCCTAACCCTTCAAATAAATCCATGTGTTCTGATACAGATGTGTCATTTCATCCTAGATTACTAAGAGAATTTGCAGAGGAAATTTTCCCCATCTTCCACTGAAATTGATATTGCATTTAGCATTAATGAAATAAGGAATTGAATGGTAGTTCAAATAAAAAGTTGAATTATAAACAAATTAATATCTATATTTCAGAATAGTTAATTGCAAAGGATGGAGGATGTGGACCAGACAAAACAAGTATTCACTTGGGGCTACTGATACATTCTTCTCTTACTTCACCCACAGCAGCATTGGGAATAGTGATCATGCTGTCCCTCCCTCTTGATATGCATTTTTTTTTAAAGATTTTATTTATTTATTTTAGAGACAGAGCACAAGAGGGGGGAGCGGGAGAGGGAGAAGCAGACTCCCTGCTGAGCAGGGAGCCCGATGCGGGACTCGATCCAGGGACTCCAGGATCATGACCTGAGCCGAAGGCAGTTGCTTAACCAACTGAGCCACCCAGGCGCCCCTTGATATGCATTTTTATCACTTGCCATCCAGGACCCTACTGCTCCCTGACTGCTCCCTCTCTGGCTGCATTGGCCATTCTTCTTCTCTGTATCTTCCCAACAGGTGTGACATAGTGCTCAGTCATGGGCCTTCTTTTCTGCCCTGTGTACACTTATTTGGGGATCTTACCCAGTCTCATAGCTTAAATGCCAACTGTACGCCCATGGTTCCAAAATAAGTAATTCTAATTTAGACCTCTCTGTTGAGCTCCAAGTTCGTATGTCCAGATATGTATTTGACTTTTCAACATGAGGTCTAGTAGACATATCAAACTTAACATGTTTCAGACTGAAGTGATCATCTCTCCCACTCCAACCCCAAATTCTCCTCTCCCCACATTATTCTTCGTCCTGCTGATAGTCATTTGGCAAGGGCCAAAAATCACAGTGTGGTCCCGAATTCCTTTCTTTCCTTCAGAGTGCATGTTCACACATCACAAGCTCACCTTCTACTTGAGCCACCGATAACCTGTCATCATGTGACCTTTCCCCCATCTGTAGTTTACCCTCAGCACAGCCACGAGAGTGAACTTTTTTAGATAGGTCTAAGCATGCTCATCGTAGTACTTGTAAAGACAATATATCTGTAGTGGAAATTTAAAACATGAGTGCAAAAGATACACACATCTTCAGTGTAGTAGTTAACCTCTTTGCAATAAGGGAAGGGAATTGGGGGTGCCTGGGTGGCTCAGCCAGTTAAGCGGCTGCCTTTGGCTCAGGTCATGATCCCAGGGTCCTGGGACTGAGTCCCACATCGGGCTCCCTGCTCAGTGCAGAGCCTGCTTCTCCCTCTCCCTCTGCCTGCCTCTCTGCCTACTTGTTCTCTCTCTCTATGTCAAATAAATAAATAAATAAAATCTTTAAAAAAAAATAAAATAAAAAAAAAGAAGGGAATTGGTTTGGGAATGTGTGCTGATCCATTTCAACTGAATCAAGAAATTGTTATATTTTTAAAAAATTATCTACAGTACATAAATGTTAACATTTCTTAAGTATCGGGAATGGATTCCTGGATATTCTATTGTCTTGTATATTTCTGAAGGTCTGAAATATTTCCTAATAAAGAATGGTAAATAATTATAAATAAAAGCACTTCCTCTCTTATTGTCCTCTACCAGTCTCTACCAGGTTCTTAACGTGCTACTTTTCTTATAGTCTATTATTTTAACTCATCTTAAGTGCTAGACATTTTTTATTGAACATTCACTTCCATACCTTAAAATCAAAGAAAATCATACCTAAGAATGACATTCATAAACTAGAGAGCATCCAAGTAAAGTGAAAAGAATGAAGACAGATTTCATATCAGGGATCGTTATGGTAACTGGTCACATACAGAAAGGCCATGAGAGTATTTGTCATGTATTTGAAATGTGAAAAGGTGCTTAGGCCATACAGTCAGAACTCATGATTTAACCTGGTGGTGATTAAAGAAATATTTCTGAGACTTATTGCTGTCCAGTAGAGGCCTGGATTGCTTCAGAGCAGTAACTGCCCTATTAGCTATTGAAGTGTGTAAGCAGAATATTAAATATTTATCAAAGGTGTTGATGAATGATTTCTTCTCTGGGTGGAATTTGGAACAAAGTGACCCCTGATTTCTGGTTTGGATACGCTCTTGTTTATAAATGTCTTTTTTACAGCGTGATGCATGGGCGTAATTTTCCCAATGTGGTCTGGTATGCGCAGAGTGCTTTGGGTCTCCCGGTTTTTACCAGATTTTTTCAGCTCTTTAGGTGTATGATCTCTTAAGTCAGCCCAATATTACAGTAGCTTTTTGAGCCCATGTACTCATTGATGGGACAAAAGAGAGTAGAGAAATGTGGGGAGAAAAGACGCTCAATTGCCTTTTTCAGTACTGCCTAGTCACAGATGGGGTATTCGGGGATCGTAAAGTTAAGAAACAGGCCATATGAGGAAGAACTTTGTTGGTACAAGATTTATTTTTTCCTGCAAGGGAGTAAAACACCAATATAGTTTCTTGTATATTACCTAATGCCATTCAGAATGGGAGTAGGGGAGAATATTTGAATTATTCAAGGGTCCTAAATGGAAAAGTAACACATTTTGCTGATGTGCATGCAAAATGAGAAAGAAGACTTAAAATCTACAATAAGGAAACTCCTTATTCACAGATCTTCCTTGACTTATGATGGGATTGCATCCTGATAAACCCATCATAAAGTGAAAACATTGTAAGTCAAAAATGCATTCAATGCCCCAGCCTACCAAATATCATCCCTTAGCCTAGCCTACCTTAAATGTGGTCAGAATACTTACCATAGCCTACAGTTGGGCAAGATCATCTAACACAAAGTGTATTTTATAATATAGTGTTGTCTCTCTTATGTGATTTATTGAATACTGTAGTGAAAGTGAAAAACAGAATGGTTCAGTGGGTACAGGATGGTTGTAGTAGGCGCGTCAATCGCTTCCTCTCAGGATCATGGGGCTGACTGGTAGCTCTGGATACTCCCACTGCCCAGACTCATGAGAGAGGATTGTATGCATGTCACCAGCCCAGGGAAAGTTCCAAATTCAGAATTTTTTGAAAAGATTTTATTTATTTTTTTGAGATAGAGCGAGTGAGAAAGAGAGCACGAGTGGGCGGCGTAGGGGCAGAGGGAGAAGGAGAATCCCTCCACTGAGCAGGGAGCCTGACACGGGCTTGATGCTGAGGATGCCAAGATCATGACCTGAGCCGAAGGCAGTCGCTTAATCGACTGAGCCACCCAGGCGCTCCCAAATTCAGAATTTGAAGTACGGTTTCTACTGAACGTACATCGCTTTTGTACCATCGTCAGGTTGTATTCTCACAAGTCAACCCCGTTGTAATTGGGGGACTGTCTGTATTATCAGAGATACTTGAGACTGGCTGTTTTAACATGTTGGGTGCAGTGCTCTATTTCCTGCATCTGGCACGTTAGCTGACACATAGTATGCACTCAGTAAATATTGTCGGATAAATTCATTATTTTATTTATTTGACCTTTAGTTGAATCCGGAAAAGAAGTTGCAGCACATTTTCCATGTCTCTGAGTACCAGTGCTATGGCCCTTGACGAGTTTGCTCCACTAATCTTGTTTCCATGGTAAAGCGAATTCGCATCCACTCCCTAGGGGTATGTAGGAGGTTGGCAACGTCTCTGCTAATTGTGAGGTCACCAGTAAGACCTGGCAGTGAGGAGTATTGCCCCACATCGCAGCTGTGCAGCTTCCTCAGTGGTCTCATTCAGTTCCACTGGAAGCACAGAACTGGGCTGGAATTGCATGAGATAAGTGCTGTAGGGGCTCATCACCATGGTGAGTGGCTCTGCAAAATCACCGAGTGACTAACCCTTTAACAACTAGGTGTATAACTGAATAGGCACCAGCTCATGAAGTGCTAGGGTGAGTGGCGAGCTGGAAGCCAACTGTTAAAAAAGTACATAGGGCAAGCAGAGTTAGTTAAGAAATTGAAATTCTCCTCATGACTCAAAAAAATGGAACATGTAAAATTCTCTTACTTGCCGCAAAACAAAAGTTGCCTTGTTAGGACTTTGGAGAACCCTGACTGATGTAGGCAGGGGAGTTCTTTCGTTTGGTTTTTGCTGTTCAGTTTAACAGAAGCATGAGCACATGTGTTTGATCATCTTGCCTAGGACTAGTGAATTTTTAACCCAAGCAATGTGGGTTAGGGCACATTGTGAACTGAATGAGAGCTTATTCCTGTCTTTTTTTTTAATAGCCACTTCTAGAAAGAGTTAATTCTTATTTTAAAAAATCAACTAGCTCCTACTTTTCCTTTAACCTCACTGGACCTTCCTTTGCTAATTCCTTCTCTGTTTCTCAATGTTAGGGTCCTTTGGGTTTGGTTTTAGGCTCTCTTTTGCTCTTTATCTACACTCCCTTTCTGGATATCGTCACTCTTCCCCGTGGATTGAAAGATTATCTTTTTGTTGGCAGCTCCCAGACATATGTCTCCAGCTCAAAACTCTGCACTGAGCTCCATATTCCAACTGTCTACTTGATTTCTCCACTTGGATATTTCACAGATACATCAAACCTAATAAGGTCCTTTGATTTATATCTCAATTACAGACCTGTATCTCCCCTTCTGGAGTACGTGAGCCAGAGACCCTTAAGTCATCCTTAATTCTCTGAGTTATTGTCCCTCCATGTCCCAGCATCTAAACCATTAACCAATTGGAGTGGTCACCCTCTGGTTTGTATGAGTATCTAAAATCAATCTCAAGTGTGGTTACTTTTCTCCACATCCTTAGTTCAGCCACTGTATGTTGTTCCTTTGGTCTTACTCACCATAGGCTTGCTCTTGAATCGTTATAGCTCACTTCAGACTGGTCTTCCTGATTCTCCTCTTGTCACCCTATAATCTGTTTTCCAAAAAAAGAACAAGAGTAACTTTCTTCAAAATTTCTGATTATGCCACCCACTGTCAGTTGCTTCCAATTACATTTCCAGTAAAATCTCAGTGCCTTCTCATGGTCTTCAGAGCTCTCCATGAATCACACCCTGCCAACGCTTCTGTTATATTTTGCTACTATTATTATTTGTCTGTGACTTCTGCCACTGCCTCAGTCTCCCTGTCAATTCTTTCATGCTGTTCTCGCTCATCTATAGGTCTTCCTCACTGACAGACTTTACACCAATGCCACCATTATTAATTGCTTTAATTATAGCAGTGTCCCCTCCAACAAGTCTTTTTTTTTTTTAAAGATTTTATTTATTTATTTGAGAGAGAGAATGAGATAGAGAGCATGAGAGGGGGGAGGGTCAGAGAGAGAGGCAGACTCCCTGCTGAGCAGGGAGCCCGATGTGGGACTCGATCCTGGGACTCCAGGATCATGACCTGAGCCGAAGGCAGTCGCTTAACCAACTGAGCCACCCAGGCGCCCCAACAAGTCTTATATCCTTCCATTTCAACCCCTTTTAAACTAAAGTATAATCTAAGTTACGTCTGTACATTGTTTGTAAAGTTAATATTTACAAAAATTTTGGTGGAAAAAATAAAGTATCCTGCTCTCTCCTTTCCGGCGTTGATTTCTGCCTTCCAGGAGCAATTGCATTTCTTTTAGTACTTCCCTTGCCTCTGTATTGCGAAGTAATACTGTTACATTATTTATCCTTTGTTTTTCATTTTTAAAATAAGTTTTACTGTGGCATAAATATGTAGAACACAAACATACATTGTAATAAATAATAACTAAAAAGTGTACATTTTTGTAAACACAAAATCTGTCGAGTTCCTCCCATGTATATTCCAGGGTCATAGTCTTGGTGTATGGCATCCTCTGCCTAATACAACAATTATCTCTTGCCTACAGCCTTTTTTATATGGCTGGCTCCTTCTTCGGATCCTGCCTTCAATGCTCCTTCCTTAGAAGAGTCTTCATGGGCCACCCTCTCTAGCATCTCAGTCTCCATCCTATTTCTCTCAGAACTTTGTTTCTTTTTATGAGACTTTTCACAATTTATAATTCCTTAAGTATATTTGCCTGGATACCTGATTTTTCCTGTCTTTCCCCCTAATACATAAGGCCAGTGAAGATAGGAATTAAAATCTCTTTTCATTTTTGAAGCTTCAGTGCCTTGCACACTGTCATGTAGCAGGTATTCAGTAGGTACATTTGTAACATGTAATCATCAGGAAGATACAGTAGAACATAATAGCTTTTGGGCTAGACTGGTTGATAAACTTAGAAGTAGATTTAAAACTGAATTTGCTGCCTATTTCTCAACTCACTTTTTTGCATGTTTAAAGAATCCATAAAAATCCCGAGGGATGGGGCACCCGGTTGGCTCAGTCATTTGGACATCCGACTTTTGATTTTAGTTCAGGTCATGATATCAGGGTCTTGAGATTGAACCCCATGTCCAACTCCGTGCTCAGTGAGGAGTCTGCCCCTCACCTCCCCACGCTCTTTTTCTCTCTCTCTCTAAAATAAATAAATATGTTTTAAAAAACCCTGAGGAATTAATTTAAAAATCATTCTAAGCAACAAGAGATTACAGTAAAGTGAATGGATGTTAGAAAGTATATGAAGATCAATGGCTTTTCTTGATTTGAGCAAAAATTAGACTATAAAATGAGAAATGAGACAACCATCCTCATACCAAAAAGTCAGTAATTTTGGATACTAAATGTTAGGATGGAGCATTTGTTTTTCACTTTACACATTTACCACTTTTCACATCTTCAACATAGAACAGCTTCTGTTTATAATCATATTTGTGATGTCGTTTATCTATAATGGAGTTAAAAAGGAACATTTTGAAATTGTTTTAAAATGCATATCTCTGTCAAATGCTGGCGAAAAGTTAGAGGAGGCCAATGGTTTTCAAGAAAATGGGAGAGAAAGCGTATTTTTTTCATTTGTAAGAGTGATGTGTATTCCTGAGTAATTATTACGAAGATAAAATAAGACTGTTGAAAGATCATAGCACAGAAGGTCATCATGAAGCATCCCATAGTAAAATCTCTAGCCAGTGTCCAAGAAAAGAAAAATAGTCTAAAAACCACAGGAGGATTTCATCAGGGTTTATTTTTGAATATGAATCAGATAAGTGATACAGCCATGGAATGCCCCTGGGTTCCTTTCCAGTTGTCATTTTCCCAGGGATCCCTGCGCTCCAGCCATTCTAACCTTGCTTCTCCTTACACATGCTAAGTTGGTCCCCTCTCAGGGTCTTTGTTTCTCCTTCTGCCTAGAATGTTCTCTCCTCTAACTTGCCCTGACCAACTCTCAGATCTCTGCTCAGATGTCACCTCACCCGAAAGACCTTCCCCACATCACTCTCTAACCCTTGAAATACTTGGCACCTGAATTCATATTGTACACATACAACTTTTCACTGAGTAAACAGGACTCAAAGGATGCCATAATGAGACTGGGGTTTTGTTCTCCCTGGTCTTTTTTCTGGTGGTATTCACGGGTTAGGTTGTGAGAAGTCACTTGGTAAATTTAGTCACAAAAGGGCGCCTGGGTGGCTCAGTTGGTTAAGCGACTGCCTTCAGCTCAGGTCATGATCCCAGAGTCCTGGGATCGAGTCCCGCATCAGGCTCCCTGCTCTGCGGGGAGCCTGCTTCTCCCTCTCCCACTCCCCCTGCTTGTGTTCCCTCTCTCGCTGTGTCTCTCTCTGTCAAATAAATAAAATCTTTAAAAAAAAAATTTAGTCACAAAATTTAGTTAAAATATTTATCCTCTAATCATCAAACCCTCCAAATTCCCCCATAAAGTTGAAGTCTCTCTGCCACATGCCCTCCACATTCAGGCTTGCTTAGAGCTAATCACTTGCAGTGAAGAGGAAGAGTGAAGTCAGTCCTTGCTGTTTCCCCACCTTGGGCTTCCATTTCTTCTGCTCAGTGCTCTGAGCTTCCTCTGGCTCCTCGGGGGCAGAAACTTTTAGGGAGGCTGGAAAGAGGAGTATGTTTGGGTGGCCAGTGGTGTCATGGGTTGGCAACAGTGTCATGGGACAGTAATGCTGAGCATTATGTTTGATAGGTGCTTAAAATGGTGACTCTCTGTCTCTCATGGGCCACACTGATGAGTTCTTGGGAGGCTGTCCTCTTCAAAGATGACCCTCAGTCTCTTGGGATTTCACACTTGTTCTTTGAAGAAGGCTGGTTCATCTTCTCTAGTTGGTCACTTTCAGCGCCTGCCTTGTCCCTTGGGTATATGGGGGGATACTTCCAGGCTATATTTGAAACTCTGTGTGTGTGTGTGTGTGTGTGAAATAGAACACAGACATAAATGAGGGTATAAACTATCAAGGTAAAGCTTATTAACAGTGATAGAGCAATTGTATGTGTAACTTTGACTCAGTCGTTTAAATAGCAAATCCTATCCCTTCCTAGAGTGTGTGTAAGTTGGTGATGGGTCTTGCCAACCTGGATCATCATTGCTGCCCCCCACCTCTGGCTGTACAAAGTCAATACTCATAAGTAGAGGGTCAAATGAATGAATAGCTAATAAATTATGATATATTTAGAGGGTACACTGTTATTCAGCAATTAAAAACCAGGCTTATAAAGATTATTTAATATCATTAAGAAACAAAATAACAATTAAGCTATTCTTAAATGGTAAAATAAAGTAGAATATAAAACTTTAGCAAATGTGTGCACAGAGACACACATGCACATACACACAGGTACATACCCACATATATACTTTGTGTGTCTGTGTGTATGTTAATAGACTAGGAAGAAGAATACACATACCTATGTAATTATCCTATGTAATGGGATTTGGGATAATTGTTTGCTTTTTTTAATTATATTTTTTAAGTGTTCTGCTATTTAAATGTTCTGGCTTTATGATCAGGAGGCATTTTAAGAAAGAAAATAAAAAGAGAGTTGTAAAACTAAGGAAAAAAGAAAGAAAAATGAAATCCTTGAAACATTCTCCCAAATCTGCCATGGGGGAGTGATTGGGCTCGATGCACTGAGGGAGGCCTGGGGACGAAACCCTCAGGCCTCTTGGAAACCCAGTGTGCCTTTGGCAGGTAATATGTCTCATCATATAAAACAGTCAGCTCAAGATAAAGTTCAGAGCCTAACGCAGTATATTTGTCTTTTGCTTTGTGAGGGATGGGGCCTGGCCTTGCTGTTGATATCAAATTTTGGACATCTACCATTTGTGAGGTGTTGTGCTTGACGTCAAATCCTCAGTGCAGAATTTTTTAAAGATGAGAGTTATTTGGAATAACAATGATATGGCAGGGCCTAGACTTCCTCAGATGGCCTCACAAAGGCACTCTTTGGTTTGAATCCTGTCTTCGCCACATACTGATGTGTGACCTTAGGACACAGTAAATCTTTTTGAAACTCACTTTTTTCAACTACAAAACTAGTGAGATTACTCTGAAACAAATAATGCAATATATGTTAAGAAAAAAAAAAGAAGAAGAAGAAGGTAGCGGGAGGGGAAGAATGAAGCGGGGGAAATCGGAGGGGTGGACGAACCATGAGAGACGATGGACTCTGAAAAACAAACAGGGTTCTAGAGGGGAGGGGGATGGGAGGATGGGTTAGCCTGGTGGTGGGTATTGAGGAGGGCACATTCTGCATGGAGCACTGGGTGTTATGCACAAACAATGAATCATGGAACACTTCATCTAAAACTAATGATGTAATGTATGGGGTTTAACATAAGAATAAAAAAAAAAAACTAGTGAGATTAGCCTATGTGTCACAAGTTTGCTGTTTGATTAAATGAAATCATTTATATGTGTGTATGTGTGTATGTATGTATACAGTGCCTGGCACACAGACATATTATTTTCTTACATTATTGTTTTCTTATAAATATTTTAAAAGAAGTAAAGAGAAAAGGACTCTATAATTTCTTAATTTCTTCGGCCTTGGTAACTAGAAACAAGTTGGAGGCATGAACAGAGATACACACTCAGAGGCACTGGTTTCGGAGAAGGATCAGACATCTGACGTGAGGTGATGAGAAGTGAGCAGAGAGGAGCATGGATCTTGAATGGAAGTAGTGGGCTAAGAGGGGGATTGGGGATTTGGGTACGGGCTCCATAGAGGGTGTTATAAAAGCTTTGGGAAGGATCATTGCAGACAGCAGTTGTTGACCAAAGACCTGCTTTGGAGTGAGGAACTTGACCTGTTTAAGGAAACAGAAACAGTTGCTAGAGAAGAGAGTGAGAGCAATGTGATATTCGTGGAGAAGAAAAGCGGTCAAGGGTCAAATGCCTTAGAGAGGAGAACAAAGGACAGGAAATGGTGGGTGGCCCTGAACAATTTCCAGGGTACCGTGGGGGAAAGGGGAATGCAGGTAGCAAGCAAATTTAGAGTGATGTATTAAAACCAAAAACAAATTTGGAAATTGGGAGTGTTAGATTCCAGCCCTGACACTCGAATGAACTCTCCGTGTGATTCTAGGCAAGTTATGCAATATTTCTAAGTCTTGGTTTTCTTGATTTTAAAACTGCGCTGATGGCCTGATGATTTCTAGGTTTGCTTCTCCCCTTGTAGTCTCACGATACTTTCTGAAGCCCTTTGGCAAGGAAAGAAAACAGAATAATGTTAACAATGTGGTCCCATGAAAGCTTTTCCTAAAGATAGAACTTGGGCTCACAAAGAAGGCAACATTGGGAATGCCGGAAGGGAGAAATCAAATAGTAATTTCCCCTCAGATGGAGTTACAGGTAGAGTAGATGGAATAGATGCTATCAAGAACATTGAATGGATATGTTTTCTTTTGATCTCAAAAAGGAAGAAAATGTTAAGGTAAAAGCAACATTCCTTGAGCACCTGCTGTGTTTCAGACGTTATGTATGGAAGGCATGCAACTGAGCTCTATGCCCAAAGCCTTCCCCCAAATAGCTCATGGTCTAATCAGGGACACAAAAACCATAACTATAGTGGACGTATTAGTGTAATAACGGGAAAGGTACAGTGTAGAAGTGGATTGGGGGGCAGTGGTTACTTTGGAGAGAGGACCAGGTTGGCTTGATTTTGAAGAAATAACCAAGAATGACTTTCTGGAAAGAGAAAATACTATGTGCAGTGTACCAGGATGTGATCATACAACTAAAAGTTATTCTGAAATATGTTAAAATATAAAATTTGTTCACAAAATTAAAATGTGTTTGTTGGGGGCACCTGGGTGGCTCAGTTGGTTAAGCATCTGCCTTCAGCTCAGGTCATGATCTCGGGGTCCTGGGATCAAGTCCTGCATAGGGTTCCCTGCTCAGTGGGGAGCCTGCTTCTCCGTCTTCCCACTGCTAGTGTTCTATCTCTCGCTATCTCTCTCTCTCAAATAAATAAACAAAATCTTTAAAAATGTGTTTGTTGTAGTTATATATAAAGTTTAAGTAGTAAAAATAAAGCTGGAGAGGTAGGCAAGAATTTATCATGACCTTAAACTTTATATATCTTCATTAAGGATTTAGAGTTTCCCCCTGTGGGTATAAAGGGGAAACATCAAAAGGGTCGAGTCAGGAAGAGTTTAGCATTATAAGACAATAGGATAGATAGGGTGTCAGAAGTGTATTTTCATAAACTTGCTTGTATGTATTGAATACACAAATGCATGAAAAATCACTCCTATTTATAGTATTATTGAAAATGATATCTTTTGAATAAAGCACCAACAATCCCATAGTATTATAATTTACATCAAGCCCTATATTATACTTACGTTCTGAACTATATAATGCTTTATATACTTTATTTACTTAATGAGATGTATACTGTAACATTACCATACAAAAAATACTCAAATAAAGCCAAATGTACATTGCTCAGATCATGTGGAGCATCAGACATTTGTGTACAATATTTTCACGAGCATCTCAAGATGCCAGATCTTTTCACAACTTCTGTAATTGCTGTTTAGAAACAAAACACTTGTGCTTCTTTCAGTGTCTCACTAATTCTCTAATATACCTATGGTCAGACAATAGAGTAATCATCCTCAGAACCTGAGGACATTGACTTTCCTATCAAAAACTTCATCATTTGATGTTTTCAATTATATGGGTTCATCTTGTTTTGGGGTTACATTTTCCCATCTCTCTACTCAAGGCAGGCATTTTCTTAACTCTTAGCTAGACTCCATGTCCTCTTTGCCTTTGCTCATAGTATCTCCTCTCATGGGAACAACCTTGCCCTCATCGTATTCAGATTCTGCTATCCCTCAAGACTCTTCTGATATCCTGAAATTATAATGATCTAACACCTTCCTCATGTCCTTTAGCACTTACACTATGGAGTTCTTATGATATGCTATGTATTTTTAAAAATAGGGCATCATCAAAGCCTGACAATACGCAGTTTGAGCCTCAGATAAATACCTTCAGCCAGCCCATTGAAAGCTTACCTAGAAAACCAAGGTTCTGGGCGCCTGGGTGGCTCAGTTGGTTAAGCGACTGCCTTCGGCTCAGGTCATGATCCTGGAGTCCCGGGATCGAGTCCCACATCGGGCTCCCTGCTCAGCAGGGGGTCTCCTTCTCCCTCTGCCCTCTTCCCTCTCGTGCTCTCTGTTTCTCATTCTCTCTCTCTCAAATAAATAAATAAAATCTTTTTAAAAAAAAAGAAAACCAAGGTTCTGGAAAATAAGTTTCCGGAAAGAAGCAGGGAAGAATGAAGAGAAAATTTGAGATAACTATAGTAGTGCTTCAGTTCTGTGAGTGAATGGGAAGTTAGGGTGTGGAAGTAAAGTAGCAATGTTAGAGAAGAAGAGGAACAAGAGTGGAAAGAGTGCCATGTTGTTTTCTAATTTTTAGGTCATTTTTTAAAGATTTCTTTGAGAGAGAGAGAGAGAAAGAGAGCGTGGGTGGGGATGGGGTAGAGAGAGAGGGAGAGAGAGAGAGAATCTCAAGCAGACTCCCTGCTGAGCATGGAGCCTGACATCTCAGGGCTCGATCTCACCACCCTGAGATCATGACCTGAGCCAAAACCAAGAGTCCAGTGCTTAACTGACTGAGCCACCCAGGTGCCCCTTAAGTCATTTTTAAGTTATGTTTGCATTAGAGTTTTAGGATCTATTTAGTAAACCATAATTAACTTGAATTTGAACACAATGAAACATTTATCTTGGTTAATTGAGGCACTTCTCCAACAGCGTATTTGGCACATTGACCAAATCAAATTTCATGTGATTAGAATTTAATGACAGTGTCAGTGCACCTACATGAAGATCCATTTTCTTGGTTGTCTTAATAAAGCACAGAGGCATCTACATAGAGAAATAAAATGTCAGAACTAGGAAGAAAATAAATGAGTGGTAACATATTAATGTAAGTGAGGGTAAATTTGCAAAATACTGAAGTTCTTGCTAAATTGTGAAATCAAAGAATAACATTCAACGACAAAAGAACAGATGCTACCATATGAGAATATGCACATGATAACAGAAATAAGGGAGGGAACACCTGTTAAACTTAATTTCATTTCCAAATTTTGTGTGAAATGTCTCAAAATATTTAAAATCATTTTGAAAAATCTAAATAAGAACAATCTGGGAGAAAAAATGCTTATAAAGCTTGCATTTATTTTAGATGATGTGCTGTACGATGTTCATTCACATTCTCTTTTCTTTCCTTCTGAAACTGAAAGGACAATATTTGCACTAACGTGAATACTGCCCAATTGCGGATTGTTGAACACAGGGACCCTTGTGCATAGAGGTTAATATGGATTCATGTTCTTCCATAGCTTGTAAAATCGCAGTGCAGATAAAGATTTCTGTTTGATTAGTAGGAAAAGTGAGGCCTTTGTGGTGACACAGAAAACCTCAAGTCTTTCTGCAAGTCTGCTTTAATATAAAGAATTATCTTGAAAGATACTGATCTAAGTTAGAGCATTTCCTTTGCTGTAGGATAGTATTCTGGTCTCAGATAGAAAACCCTTCCCTGAAGAAAGAATGCTGAACACTTAGCGCTAACTCTGCCCCAGAGTGAACTGTAGTCAGACAGTAAATATGTATTGAATGAGTGAGTCACCATTTATAATTATTCCAACATTTTCTTCCTTTCCAAAAGTGGCCTTCTTGTTTTAAAAAATGTCTGTAGATAAAGTTCTAACACAACAAATAATTACTGTGAAGTCGTTTCCAAATCCTAACTTAAAAATTTTATTTCAGAAAATATTTAATATGGTAATATGGGGGTACAAAGGTGAATCCGTTTTGATTCTTTGGAATCCTGAGGCCTCCAGTTCATACTAAAATGTTTGGGTGCTATGATTTATTATGGTTATTCTAATTAATAAAATAAAAATTATGGTGAACATTTATTGAAGGGTTACCCAGTATCACATCCTATGATAAGAGCATTACATGTGCTTTTCCCAAAAGTGAATGTTCTGGACAGCCCTATGCAGCACTTGTGTGGATTAAGTCACTGTATCTTTCTCAAAGTTACTTAGCTAGTAGTAGGTTATGAATCCAAATAATCTTAAGTTCAGAATCTGTTTTTGGAGTCATTAAATTTTGTATGTTGGTATGCAATTCAGTTTTATTTGGTTTATTGTTCTAAATCCAACTATACTTACAACCTTTTGAAAGAATGTATCAGGTTATAAATTTATGATTTAAGGAAACTGAGCATGTTTGCTTGAGATGTTCTTTTTTTTTTTTCTGTTCACTTTAGCAACCATTTTAATCTTTTATTTTATTTTATTTATTTATTTTTTATTCTTATGTTAATCCCCATACATTACATCATTAGTTTTAGATGAAGTGTTCCATGATTCATTGTTTGTGCATAACACCCAGTGCTCCATGCAGAATGTGCCCCCCTCAATACCCACCACCAGGCTAACCCATCCTCCCACCCCCCTCCCCTCTAGGACCCTGTTTGTTTTTCAGAGTCCATCGTCTCTCATGGTTCGTCTACCCCTCCGATTTCCCCCGCTTCATTCTTCCCCTCCCACTACCTTCTTCTTCTTCTTTTTTTTTTTCTTAACATATATTGCATTATTTGTTTCAGAGGTACAGATCTGAGATTCAACAGTCTTGCACAATTCACAGCGCTTACCAGAGCACATACCCTCCCCAGTGTCTATCACCCAGTCACCCCATCCCTCCCACCCCACCCCCCACTCCAACAACACTCAGTTTGTTTCCTGCGACTAAGAATTCCTCATATCAGTGAGATCATATGATACATGTCTTTCTCTGTTTGACTTATTTCACTCAACATAATACCCTCCAGTTCCATCCACGTCATTGCAAATGGCAAGATCTCATTCCTTTTGATGGCTGCATAATATTCCATTGTATATATATACCACCTCTTCTTTATCCATTCATCTGTCGATGGACATCTTGGCTCTTTCCAGTTTGGCTATTGTGGACATTGCTGCTATAAACATCGGGGTGCACGTACCCCTTCGGATCCCTACTTTTGTATCTTTGGGGTAAATACCCAGTAGTGCAATTGCTGGATCATAGGGTAGCTCTATTTTGCTTGAGATGTTCTTACTGAGCATCATAATACTTATTATTTTAATCATCAGCCATACTGTCAGTTGTATTAGTGACCTTCAGTACTGACTGAACCTCAGAAGCATACTGATACATGAGATAAAAGTAACATATTTTTGTATTTTCACAGCATGCATCAGTGATATATATAATGTGATACCATCCACCCTCAGTCCATGTGTAGATATACTGTATCTTAATGATTATCATTTCAAGTTTTAAATATTTGTTACTGTCCTTTTTTCTATCAAGGGAAGATTTTTTTGCCTTTCTTGTAATTACTTTAAGATTCATTCTAGTTTTACATCAGAGACAATGAACACATGTGTGGAAAATAAAAGAATTCATTGGAATTCATATTAAAATTACCCCCAAAATGGCCCACATATATAATACATGCCTGATTATTTTCCAAGAATTGTCACAGTAAATATTTTCTCCATTATCGCCACCCCCAGTGTGTGTGTGTGTGTGTGTGTGTGTGTGTGTGTGTCTAAGAAAGATGAGGAGAGGGAGAAACAGAGAGAAGGGGACAACAGACAGAGGTGGTGGAACTGTTATTCTAGTACTTGAGAATTCTATTAGTGTTACAAAAATTTGATAAAAAATGAGTATTTTTAGATTTATTCTTAAGATATCTTTTAACACCAATTCGATATAGAATAAAATGAGATGGCATATTGGCAATCACCTAGTCTTTCTGGAGAGAAGATGTAATATACTTTAATGATTAAAACAAAAGAAAAAGTCTCTTCTGTACTTTTAAGGAAAACACACCTCTTTGTAGTATAGATTTAATTTTTCTTAATATTCAGTCAGAAGAATTATTATATCTGAAGAAATAAGTATATTATTACTATGTTAGTTATATGTGGATCAAATTAAAATGAACTATACATAATTTTTATATAATTAATTCAAAACAGAATGAAGAACTTTGATAGCAGATTGGATATGAATAATGCAGGTTCTAAGGGATTATTTCTTCAAAAACATTGGCTAAAGAGTTAACGGAATAGTCTATGTATTATATATTTTATAAATGTAATATATATACCACAGCAGGATAAAATAATAAAAATCGAAAAGGTCAAGTCATATGTTCTGTGTGGAATATTTTCCTAGTTATAATATAAATTTATGTTCTAAAAAAGGAAGGAAAGAAATGACGAGGCTTAGCCTCAATATAATAAAAGGATACCTACTGTTATAAGTTCTTTTTATTAATAATAACCATATTTTACAGTTCTTAGCTCTCTGTCTACAATTGGCTAAGTTTGAAAACATGGTATTATATGAAATGAAGCATGCTTATGTAAGTGATGATTCATTTTTTTTCTGTAATATACTGTGTAAAGGTTTTAAAAATGTTTAGTAGAAAGCTTCAAGAGTATTTTATATAATAATTTCAATGCTGTATCCCCTGCATTTGCTTTGACATGTTACATGAATTACTTTATTAAATAGTGATTGTCGAGAAGTTGGACTATGTGGTGCATGCAATTAAAAACCGTATTGCTCTTCTATACATGCCTACATATAAGTGACCCCATGGGTCTCCCAAAGTGTGCCTTTAACTGTTCCAGAATTTTTACTGTGCATCTGTTGCTGGCATCTAGCCTCCCACCCACACAGGCTAAGTCTAACTAAATGAAGTTTGTGCTAGTGCAATAAAGTATGTAAAGATGAAGTAATAAAATGGGAAGACAGTTACCTTATTAGTGGCATTGCTGAAAAAGCTTCCCTAGAATGTGTGCACATATGTGAAAGAAAATAGAGTGTGTGTGAGTAGGAAAGCCTAGAAAATAATTTATCCATATAGTATTTCTTACATATCTTTTTATGTTATATATTCCAGATGGGATTTATACAGCTCAATGAGGACTTCATATTTATTGAACCACTCAATGACACAATGGCCGTGACAGGTCACCCACACCGTGTATATAGGCCGAAAAGGTCCATGGAGGAAAAAGTCACAGAGAAGTCAGCTCCTCAGAGTCATTACTGTGGTATCATTTCAGGTAATGCCTTCTCCTGGAAGGGTTTAACAAATATGCAATATGAGATGAATACATGAAGACTTTTTTCTCTTCCCTTTCTTCCTATCTGTCCATCTCTCTGTCCCTCTGCCTGTCTGTCCATCCATCCAACTACTGGTTTTATACTTTTCTTAAAATGTGGAATCTCTTCTGGTTAGTAACAATTGAATATATTGATTTTAGACTTCTCTTTTAGTCTTCTGCAAAGTGCTACATTTTAGTATCAAAAGATGGAGCTCTGGAAGGACTTCAGAGATTAACGTATAACATGCCCTGTATCTCTCTCAAACAGTGAAGTGTTCCTCGTGGTATACTGTTCACCTCACTGGCAGAGAAATGACATCGAGAGAATTCCTGATTTCCCGAAACTGAATACTGAGCTCATGGCCTTATTTTAGTCCACCTCTTTGAGCACATGATAGATATCTCTTTACTTCGACCAGATGCCTCTTCTACTACTTTCTTCTTCTTCTTCTTTTTTTTTATTTGGCCCAAGTAAAAATCATCTTGGAGATTAAAATTAACAGTGTAATAGGGAGAAGAGTAAAGATTTGTTTCTTTGAATTTTATTCTCAGTATCAAAATACCTTAAATCTGGACATTTCAGAAGCTCATAAACATTTCCAACCATCAAATCCTAGTCTTTGTCTGCCAGTTCTGCACAGAAATAAAATGGGGCTGACTGTTTTGTGCACTTTCTTACTTCTTTTGGCAGAGATGTCTGTGTTAGCAAGAACGGTAAGGAAAACGAATGATTTCTATTATGTAAGTAGGACCTGAAAGTCATAGCCAACACTCAGAAAATAATTAGAAGTGTCCCTAGGAAAGAATTTTAGAGATCTAATCCAGACATCTCAGTGAATAGTCACTGATAGGAGAAACATTTCCAGTTAGAATCTAAGGAAATATGAATTTATACAAGAATTTTTGTTGTAAAGACATAAAAAGTTGACTTGCAGATTTAAAATTAGGTGTTAGTAGACTTAGGGCCAAGATACCAGTTTGAAAATTGGTTATGGTATTTGAGGCGAGTTTAGGTCTATGACTTGTGGCAATTAGTATTATTTGCAGCAGGCATATGCCACTCCTATCATCGCTTGCTTAGGGTGTACAGATTCAGAAAGAATTACAATATATTTCTGTTTAAATATATTTATCTCAAATTAATCCGCGATTTCTGTTTTCTTCCGTGAAAGCTCATGGTATCAGTCTGTATGGGAAGCATCTTCAGAAGGGGTTAAGTGGATCTCTGTGCCCCACTATTCACTGGACATGATTTAGTCAATTTAAGTGAGACACATCCCTCTTCCCTCTTTGAAGAGAGAAGGAGATAAAACTGCTGAACAGAAGTCATAGCATTATGACCAAGCCAAAGAAAGTCTCTTGTGTTGAGGAATGATAGCAGCAACAACTTGGATTTAGTTCATTTAAGGAAATTGTCTTGTATGAATTATACTAAAAATCTACGCTGTGCAACTTTCAAACCATAGTAAGTTCCAGCTCTTCTAATTACTCATGTACAGGATGACACAAAGCAGGCTTTGTGTGCCATGTTGCACAGAAGAAAGGTTTCTAGAAAATAATAATTAATATTATTAATTAATAATTAATAGGTTTATAAAGCATAAACACAGTTAATATTTGGCAAACATTGCTCATAAAGTTTCTTATGTTTACTTTTAAGGCATGACTGTTAGGTATTAATTGACTTATTTGGGTCAGGCACTTGCATGCAAGGAATATTAAGCTGCCAGTTGGATGATTCACCCAGTTTACCTATTTTCCAATGTGTTTTAAATTTAAGTCTAGAATTTAAAAAATGGCTTTAAAATTAACAATATGTGAAATAAAATATTGATTTACTTATACCAATATGTCTAATTGTAGCTCTTCCCTTTTTACTTCAGGCTGATGTATTAACATATTAAAAATTTGATTCAACTTTGGATAATGTTGCAGTATTTGCCTTCATGCCATGGAATCAAAAAGTTTCCTTGTATTCAGATTGGTCCTTGCACTATTCTCCTTCATCATTTTAATGCTTAGGTATATTATGTTTCTATGTATTGACTTCATGAATATTTTTTCTGAACAGGAAACTTCATCCTTTAGGATGATTTGCTGTGTTCTTCTATAAAAGATAATAGAGAGAAGGCACATGAGGTTGAGAGCCAGAGGCCCCGCTGGATCCAAGGCATAGCTTTGGTTTCACTCCAGCTCGATACTCTTCTCCAGCTCGGTATTCTGTCAATTCCCTTAAACTTTTTAAAAATTTTACTTTAGTATAGTTGCCATACAATGTTACATTAGTTCCAAGTGTGCCACATAATGATTTGACACTCCGTACATTACTCAGTGCTCACCACAGTAAGTGTAGTTACCATCTGTCACTCTACGGAGTCACTACAGTATTATTGACTATATTCCTTATGCTGTACTTTGCATTTATTTATTTATTTATTTATTTATTTATTTATTTATTTATTTATTTATTAATTATTTTTTGTACCTCTTAATCCCCTCTCCTATTCCACCCTTCACCCCACACCCCTTTCCTCTGGCAACCACCAGGTCATTCTCTGTATTTATGAGTCTGTTTGTGGGTTTGTTTGATTTTTTCTTTGGTTGGTTGTTTTTTGTTATCTTTTGTAGATTCCACTTATATGTGAAATCATATAGTATTTGCCTTTCTCTATCTGATTTACTTATCTTAGCGTAATGCCCTCTAGGTCCATCTATGCTGTAATGCATGGCAAGATCTCATTCTTTTTTATAGCTGAGTGATAGTCCATTGGATATATATCACATCTTCTTTATCCATTAATTTTTCCATGGACACTTCGGTTGCTTCCGTATCTTAGCTATTGTAAATAATGTTACAGTATACATAGGGGTAAGTATATCTTTTCAAGTTTTCATTTTCTTTGAGCAAATACGTAGCAGCATAATTACTGAGTGAGGTGGTATTTCTATTTTTAATTTTTTGTGGAACCTCCATACCGTTTTCCACTTTCGCACCTTAGCTTCTTCTTTCTTTCTTTCTTTTTTTTTTAAAGATTTTATTTATTTATTTGACAGAGAGAGAAACAATGAGAGAGGGAACACAAGCAGGGGGAGTGGGAGAGGGAAAAGCAGGCTTCCTGCAGAGCAAGGAGCCCAATACAGGGCTCTATCCCAGGACACTGGGATTATGACCTGAGCCGAAGGCAGATGCTTAACGACTGAGCCACCCAAGCGCCCGCACCTTAGCTTCTTTATTTGCAACACAAGCATGACCAGTCACTTCACAGGGATATAGATAGAGCTAAATGGCACAGCTCTTATTCTTAAGAGGCAACCAATGTATTATTTTACTAACTGGTGAGTAAGTAATTATACTGTAGTATGGTAAGAACTCTGACAGTCAGTACACAAGAAACTGATATCAGGCGACTGAGCCACAAAGATCAAGTAAAACTTATCCTGATTACAGACTTATGTCTCTGGGGAAAAAGGGAACAGAGAGTGCAGATTCTGATAGTGGACTTTGGAGTCTCCGCCTATGTTCACAAACTTATGCTATCGCTTCCTAGCTGTGTGACTTTGGAAGAAAGACTTTCTCTCTCAAAAGCTTCATCTACAGTATACAGAATGGGGATAGTGATACCTGAACTTCAGAGCTGTTGTCAGAATTAAATTAGATTACGTATGAAGGTGAAAAACTTTTGTGAAGTTTTTAGTGCATGTTGTTAGGCAGGGAAGAGCATTTTAGGCAAAAGGAGCAATGCATGCAAAAGTATGAAGGCAGGAGACAGCATCAATGGGGGGGAGCTGAAGCCAAATGGCTGCAGTATGAACATGAGATACAACTCTGGAAAGGTGGTCATGAACTAGATGCTGAAGGGACTTCATTGTGTGTGCTATGGTAAGGACTTTACATGGGAGCAGAAAGGTTTTAAGCAGGCAAGTGACATCAATATATATTAAATAACATTTTAGTAAAAACTTATGGATATGTTTAGGACTCACTGTTGCAAGAAGGAGATTTGTAGAACTGAAGAACACCGATCTATTTGAGCAGGACATAGAGATAACCTCTATTCTTAGAGTTAACTTAACCAGAAATAGTTTCCATATGCCATCTGTAACTGTTTTGGAGATTACTGTCATTATATGTCGGGCATTATGGAGAGCACACATTGAGCCTTGGTGACTACACATTTTAAAATTTCTTCACTAACTGGAAGTGTGTGGTATCAACTAGACAAGAAGCCATCAAAGAGAACAACTTAATAAAAAGATTACTTCAATATGCATGATTCATATACAATGGTTAACTGGTATGATGGAGTCTACCATTTAGTTGAGATTCTTAAGAAACATTCTAGGATGTTCCATGTAGTCTATTTATTTTTATTTTTATTTTTTTAAAGATTTTATTTATTTATTTGAGACAGAGAGAATGAGAGAGAGAGAGAGAGAGAGAGAGAGAGCACATGAGAGGGGGGAGGGTCAGAGGGAGAAGCAGGCTCCCCGCCGAGCAGGGAGCCCGATGCAGGACTCGATCCGGGGACTCCAGGATCATGACCTGAGCCGAAGGCAGTCGCTTAACCAACTGAGCCACCCAGGCGCCCCCATGTAGTCTATTTAAATATAACATGCAAATAAGAATGTAGCACTGTGGCAGATTGGAGCTAACACGGCTGTCACTAGCTGGGGTGATAAAGGAAACTTTTTTCTCTCTCTACTTACCATTCTTTCTACAGTTCAAAAGCCCCTCATTTTATAACTCTCCCCTTGGTTTCTTCTTGTCTTATTATTCTTGCATCTCCGTCTCCTCCGTGGGCATATCTTCTTCCATATATACACCCCTGAAATGTAAGCATTTCCTTGGGCTTCCTCCTCTTCTATTTCTTGCACCACACAGTTTCCTAAGGGTGATATAATCCAAATCCATGGCTTCAACCTCACTTATACATTGATTAGTTCCAATCCCTGTTTTAACCTCTCTCCTGCCAGGTGTTTAGTCACTGGTACTCAGCTGTCTCTCAGACACTTCAAACTTAATCAATCTAAAGCTGAACCCATCATCTTCCTTCCCAAACTCCCCTGCTGATATCCTCCACCATCTATCTACCTAGTCACTCAAAAATAAAAGCTAAACAACCCCCTACCCCCGCACAAACCAAAACAAATAACAACAGCAACAAAGGAGAATAATTCTAACCATATCCCTTTTCTTCCCCTAAGTCTGATTAATTTTCCTTGTGATAATGTCTACTTTCTAATATTTTGCCTATCTTTTCATCCTTTCTGTTCCTACCATTGCATGATTTTCACATAGAAAGTCAGTGACATATCCTTGTAAGAGAGTTGTATATATATTTCTCCCCTATAGTTAGTTTATTTGGTGTTGACCCTGCCAAGACAAGTCTTTTCATCTATTTGCAGGAATGCCTCCTACTAAATATTACAAGTGTATACAACAATATACTAACTGTGGATAGGTTTGAGATTATGATTAGAAAAATTACAAAATTCATTCCTAATTGTTATAGACCTCAAGATACAGATAAAACCAATTTCTTATGTTGTCTTTCATCAAGGTCTTTGGTTTTAATTACTAAATATGGATCCATAAAGTGAACTTTTAACTCTTGTGGTCCTGTTGCAGATGGCTTCTGTTGTTTTTGTTCTTAAACATTGTTGTGTTTCATGACATAATGCCTTTTTAAAAAATTATTAAATAGGAAGTCTTTGCATTTGTGTTTATAACACTTTTGTTTACTTAGTTAACTAATTCTTTTTGATAATTTGGGTAAAACTTTGTTCATTAAATAGACTTCAGTCTGGGTCACTGCTAGGAAGAAAAGGAGAAAGTGTAAATTATGAAGATATCTCAGAACAGTAGAGTTTCCAACAATGGTAGTGGGATATAGTTCATGTTAGATCTCAGAGATAACTCAGTTGGCCCTAGAAGTCAGTAATAGAAGGGAAGCAGTAATGCAGAAATTCAAGGTATAAATTAATCCTGGCACCATGAAAAGATGTTGGAGGGCAAGAAAGGTGGAATAGATAGTCTGCAAAGTAGAATGGAATAGCCTTGAATTGAATTGACAGGTCAAGGCCACAGTACCTGGAACAGGACTCAAGGAAAGCAACTTTTCAGAACCTACCATCATGGGCTAGAACTGTGAGAATACATACTTTGAAATTCAAAACAAAGTTAGAGACACCCAGGAAAATGTGACCAATTGAACACACATGTTTATCTCCATGGGAGTCTACACCCATGTTTACTTCTAGGGATTCCATTAAAATTATAGTAAAGAATATAATAAAGATGTCGGCTCCCAAGTACAAGTTTGGGAAAGGAGGTGGTAGCAGTTTAGGGGCATCAACAGAATTTTGATAAATGGCAAGGAGCAGAACAGATAATCAGTGATTTAACAATGCATTGTGGAGATGGTTGCCCAAGTGTAGAAATTTATTAAGACTAATTGAATTGTACACTTCAATGGCTCCATGTGTTGTCATGTACATTATATCTCAATAAAGCTGTTAAAATAATAAATTCATTATTGAAGTATCACATGCATACAGGAAGTTGCACAAATGTTGTGTCCAACTGCTAAATTTTCCCAAAATGAAAATGAAAATATCCCCAAGTTTTCCCATGTAGTTAACACTCAGATCACAATATAGAAAATATTAGCACCACAGATGTCCCCCTTATGCCCTTTCCTAAGCACTAATATCTCTTCCCCCAAGATATTTGTTATCCTGACTTCTAATATCACATCTTCCCAGTTTTTGTTTCTATAAATGGAAGCATATACTACCTACTCTTCTGTAATTGGCTTTTTTGCTCAGCATTATATTTGTGAGGTTCATCCATGTTCTTGCACATTGCAGTTGTTGGTTCATTTTCCTTGCTCTAGAACATCCCATTGTATTAATAGGCCAAAATTTTTTCATCCATTATACTATTGATGGTTATTTGAACTACTAGGAATAGTACTACTGTGAATAATTTGTACATGTGGTTTTCATGCATTTCTGATGAGTATATATTTTAGATCATTGGGTATGGAAGTGTTCAACTTTAGTGGTTACTGCTAGCCAGTTTTTCAAAGTGTTTATCCTAATTTAAACTCCCAGCCTGTATGTGTATAGAACTTCCATTTGTCCCCACATTCTTGTCAACACTTAATATAATCATCTCTTTATTTTAGCCATTCTGGGGATTTTAGTATTTTAATTAATTGTGGTTTTAATTTGCATTTCCTTGAAGACTAATGAGACTGAGCACCTTCTCATATGCTAATTAGCCATTTGGATGTCTTTTCTTGTGTGTGAGAAATGGCTGTTCAAGTCTTTTGCCAATTTTTCAGTTGGGTTATCTGTTACTTATTTAGAATAGCTTTTAATTTACTATGGAAAAGTATTGTAACTATCTTCTCCCACTTGGTGGCATGCTTTTCATTCTGATAGTGGCATGTTTTAATAAACAAATTTTAATTTTATGTACTTAAATGTATAAATATGTTTATTTGTGGTTACTGCTTTTAGTTGGCTCTGTTTGAAGAATCTTTATTTCCCTAAGGAACTTCTACTGTGGGATCCTGATGGAAGACAGAACCCAGTCTTTTGTAACCCATGCATAATGTTTTAGTAATTAAGGGCCTCTGCCTGAATTGAGGATGTGTGAGGCAATCACTTAAAGCAATTTCTGCAAATAGACCTTTATTTTGTCACTGTTTTCAAAAAGAAAATTGTGATTTTTTTTATTGGGTTATCTTATTTACTCTGTGCTAGAAATTTGAGTAATGCGATCTTATTATAAGACATCAACAACACTAGAAAGTAGATGTCGTTGTTTTTCACTTTACAGATGAGGAAACCAAGGCTAACTGAGTGACATTAGTTTCCCAAGTGGCAGGGCTAATAAATGGTAGAAGTCTGGTCTGTTTGATCCAAAGTCATGCTCCAAAGCCAGATGCCCTTATAGATTCCATGTGTGCAAGGAACTTATTTGTTTTTTTGCTCACCATTGTATCATCAGCAGCATATTTTGGTATTAAGTTAACATTTCTTAGAATTATTGAAGAAATGGGAATTTTTTATTTGCTTTGCTAATATGGAGTCACATTGGAAAATCCATTTTTGTGTTGCAGATAAAGGAAGACCTAGATCTAAAAAAAAAACAGAAAGTGGAAGAGGGAAACGATATTCATACAAATTACCTCAAGAATACAACATAGAGACTATAGTGGTTGCAGACCCAGCAATGGTTTCCTATCATGGAGCAGATGCTGCCAGGAGATTCATTCTAACCATCTTAAATATGGTAGGCAAACTTTAAAGTGCGCTTGGAATTTTTTCAAGAAAACTCTAAGGAAGAAATGTGTGAGTATAATGACATTCTTTAAAAATTAACTCATTACTATTCCTTTCCTTTATTGACATCAGTAAAAAAAAAAAAAAAATGCTTTGGGTATGCCAAATTGCTCCATCTCAAAAGAGATATCAAAATAATAATTCACATCTTCTAGTAAAAGAAACCATTCTTATTGTTGATTTTGATGTGGCAAAACTCTCTGTTAGTCTTTTCTCCCTTTTTTTAATGCCCTTCTTTTCATTCTCTTATAAAAGGCCATTTGCTGAAATTAGAAATGTTATACTTCTTTGTATGTGTGGCCCCACCCAAAGTATTATGGGGTGGCACAAAAGTGGAGGTTGGTAATCCACTGAGCTCTTACATAGGTATGTAAAATTTGATGTCAGATATAATACTAGTTTGTGAGTAAGACCTAATAGCAGATAGCTCAGTTTCTAAGCAGCTGGATCACATGTGGCTAAGTTCAGTTAACAATTTCTGGACTGCAAAAATCTAGTTTGTACCTAGCATCTTACAGATGTTTACCACCAAATGAATCCTTTGACTTAATTGCATACCCTGCTGGTTAAACCTCCTGCAAGGCAGAATTAGAAGGTTGGAGTGAAGAGTGGTTCTTAGGGGAGAATGAACATAAATAAAAGCCAAAGGCAAATGTCCATTTATGATTCCAGCTACCATATAAGGCAGGGTAGACACCCCTGATTCGAGGGTAAATATATGATGTTTCACAAAATTCTATTTTTACTGTTTTTGCTCATTTTTACTATTTGGCTTACTTGAGTGGTGAACAGATTTTCCCACACTTGTGTCATTTCTATGTTCAGCTACCCCCAGAGCGCTCCGCCAGCATTCTTTTACTGGGTTGACTAACATAAGCCTACCAACTTCAGTTTCTTCTACGTAGTTCTAGAACTGAAAGTAGAGGTTTGGTTTACATTCTATTACAAATTAAAAAAATACCAATACCATATTTTACAAAAAATCAAGGTACCACATAAAAATTCACCTTGCTTTCCAGCATTACTACACATACCATGCTTTGGGAAAAACAGTTATAATGAGGATCTGATACCATTAATCAACAGTGGCCTGCAAGCTTGTCTTCCTGGGGAGCATTGAAGAGAAGAGCTTTGAAAACCCTTTTCCTTTTTGGCAGCTAGCTTGGGGAGAGAAAAAAAATACTCCAAGGAATGAATCGGGAAGTGGCATAATGCAGGCTTAGTTTTCAGGACTGTTTCTCAGAAGAAAGGAGGACACTGGCATTTTGTGGTCTTAAGAAAAATTCTAGGGTTTAGTTACTAAAATGCTTGTCTTCAGTATTGTGAAAGGCCATCCTTCCCTCTGTATCCCACTGAAATGCCTAGACAGTCAAGGCTGTGATGAGTATCTCAGAAGCTAGGTCTAAATTTCTTGGTATTTAAAATAAATTACCTAAGTTATTCTTGCCTATTAAGCTAATTTTAAAGTTACTTAAATGTTTTTAAAATATATATATATAATATATATATATATCTCAACTAAATTGAGACTTCTCCCATGTCTGGGCCTTAAGAAAATAAATATGATTTTCAGTTTTATTTTAGGATTTTTATTTTTATTTGTTTTTAGGTTTTTAACCTTTTCCAACACAAGAGTCTTGGTGTGCAGGTCAATCTTCGTGTGATAAAGCTTATTCTGCTCCATGAAACTCCAGTAAGAAAGTCTTGAGTTTTTTGTTCAATTAAGTGGGTGAGAAGTTGTGTTCAGGTACTTTTAAGTAAAGTGAATGTGAGGAGTATGTTTTTTATTGACTTGAAAATCCAGAAATATCCACTAAGTCCCTTAAACTATACATGAAACTGGCCTTTAGATTTGGTTAATACCTCAGTTTTATTCTAAAAATGGAATGTTCTTAGTTTCCAAGATTCCTGACAACAGACCTTAACTTTCCAAGATGTAATTTTTAAAAGTGATTTTTAATGACAGTTTTATTTTCTTATTTAAACATGTGCTTTTGAAACCTTTTCTTATCTGTAATTCATTTTAGACAGAGAATATTCTGTGGTACTGTTTTAGTATGCTGCTTAACTAGATCTTTGGAAAACATTTGTTTCTAAGTTGTAGAAATAATTAAGTCATTTAAGTCTCAAAGTTCCACATTTTTAATACACTGCTCTTCTTTTTCAGAATAGTATGGAACAGATTTTGTAGTTATTTTACCCTCACAAAGTTTCAAGATTTTTAGCTCAGGCTAAATTAATTCTGAATGTCTTCCAGGTTCTAATTAATGTTGTTATGGTCAGCAGTCTGCTTTAGTAATTCATGATGTCTCCTCAGTTTTTAGTTTTTTGTATATCTGAGAATAATTTGCCTTAAAGTGAAATATCTTCTTTTGCAGGCAGATCTATATATTGGGCACCATGGAGAGAAAATGCTAGAGAGTTTTTGTAAGTGGCAGCACGAAGAATTTGGCAAAAAGAATGATATACATTTAGAGATGTCAACAAGCTGGGGAGAGGACATGACTTCAGTGGATGCAGCTATACTTATAACAAGGTAAATTTTCCAAAGCCAATTAAATGACATTCCTAATTTGATGGCTGTGCTGTTAATTGGATTAATTTCTTCAGAGAATGCTTTTATTCCAGGTTTTGTGTTCCAAAAAACTTTTGGCATAATGATTTTTGTCATCTCCCTCAATTTATAATAACTGATTTCTGAACAGGCACATTTTGGATGGCATATTGACAAAACTTCTGGCTAGTTAATTCAAAAAAGATTTTTACCCTCAATTTCTGATATGAAGACATAGCCATTGATGATGGCTCAATTTTGGTGGAACTTCAACAGTCATCACCATATGAATAAAGCACCCAATATGTTAAACTCAGCAATTTATAAACTTAATGTTACCATCTGAGAAAAAAGTTTCAATTAAACCTCTAGCTAATTAATTTTTGTTTACATTGTGAATGTCCCTACTACTAACACATATTTGTAATGCAGCATTAAGGGTAAATATAAAAAGGTGAAATAATGAGCAACAATATACTCTATAAGAGCACTCTCTGTTAGTAATAATAAATTTCTTGCTTAGAGTTATTAAAAATGACTAGTAATTCATTATTCTCTGGCACGTTAGTATCAATAGAATTGACATTTCACATCACAGAATACATAGTAACATCTAACCATGATTTTCTGTATTGGGTCTATTGACTTCATGATAGCTTCTTGTTGCTGAATTATATAAAAACTATTCTAGTTATAAATTATTCATAAAGGTGAAAAAAATATATTGCAAGAACACACTTGGACTTCCACTTCCAGCTATGTAGGTGGACCTGCTACTGGACTTATACAATAAACAATGATAAAACTGAAGAATATTCGTGAGGCAAATGCTTTAGTCATTGGAGCATGAGCAGTGCAATACTGCAATCTCTGAAAGAAGGACAATTTATTAAGTGAGCCCCACAGTCAACCCAGCTTCTTGCTGGGACAATTCTTTGGTGCAGCAAGCTGGAATCTAGGTAAAGCACAGCGGTCCTGCTGAGGATACCATAGATGAGGGTCCCATGCAAGGAATGGTGCCAAGAAGTCCATGTGTAGACCATCTGTGAGTACTTTGCAAGGTTGGTCTGAATATATATAGATAGGAACTTTCCAAAAGCATCAGAGTGCTATAACTACGGAGGTTAGATTTTTAAAAGATGCTAGGAATTGAGTAGATTCAGGCCACAAGAGTGGAGCAACTTTATTAATACCTTGTCATCACTCCTGGTACTTAGCTGAGAAAACAGGAAGGCCGAGCCTTCATAGTAGGGACACTGACCTGGAGAAATGTCTACTCTGATCTACCCTAACAAAGTCTGAAACCAAGCACCTGTAAGATAATTAGGGAAGATAGAATTTGGAGGTTGAGTCCCACCAATTTACAAAAGCTTGGGAATTATCTTGAGCTTTAGATAGATCCTCCCTACCAAGGAATAAACTCAAACCTTGCTAAGTTCAGAGTGACCTGCCAGTAATTGAACTGCCTTCTGAAACAAGAGTCAGCCCTCTTCAGAGGAAGATAACAGAATCCTGAATCTCTTTAACATGTCTCAAACATAATAAAAATTAGCCAAGCAAAGAAACATGAAAATGTGACCCATGGTCAAGGAAAAGTAGTCAATAAAAACTGACCCTGAGATAGTTCAGATGTTGCATTTACCGTTCAAAGTATTGTAATTGGAATCTCAACAGAAGAGAGTGAGAATGGGTAAGAAAAATTATTTGAAGATGTAATGGCAAAATTGTTTCCCAAATTGATGGAAAAAAAAAACATAGCCCTTATAGACCTAGGTGTATCTTAGGTAAATGAGTGAAAACCAAAGATACCGAAAATAAGTTTTAGATTGGCCAGAGAAAGAGATACGTTACACAGAGGAAACAATCCTAAGATCGATGACTGACTTCCTATCAGAAAAAAATGAGTCCAAAAGACAATAAAAATGGTATCTCTAATGTATGTATCAACAAAAATTCTCAATGAACTTTTTAAAAAGATTTATTTATTTGAAAGAGACAGACAGAGAGAGTGGAAGGAGGGGAAGAGGGAGAGAAAGAACCTCTGAGCATGGAGGTTGATGCAGGCCTGACTCCCTGCTGAACATTGAGCTTGGTGCCGGGCTCAGTATCAGGACCCTGAGATCATGACCTGTGCTGAAATCAAGAGTCAGACGCTTAACTGACTGAGCCACCCAGGTGCCCCTCTCAATGAATTCTTAAACGTGCTTTCTTAATCTATGAAAGGGTATCTACACATGCATACACAAAAAAATCTACAGCTAACATCACGCTTAATGGTGAAAAACAAATGTTTTCCCATTAGAATTGGAAGCAAGGCAAGGATGTCCACTCTTATACTTCTATTCAGTTTTGTACTGAAGATCAGAGCCAGTATAATAAGGTGGGAAAAAGAAAAAGAAAGGTATACATATTGGGAAGAAAAAATTAAAAGCATTTCTCTTCACAGATGATACACCTCGGTACAAAGAAAATTTTAAGAAATAAAGCAGCAAAATTGCCAGAAGTTATAACTGGATTTTTCAAGGCCACAGAATATAAAGTCAATTTATAAAAACAATTTTATTTATATATATAGTAGAAATGAACAGTTGGAAAAATTTTATGGTAACCTCCAAAACCATAAAAGATATAAGAAAAATAAAAAAATGTGTAAAACCTCTAAAATGATACCTCCATAGCACTGCTGAGAGAAATTAAAGATCTAAATAAAGGTTTTTATTTATTGGAAGACTAAATATTATCAAGATGTCCATCTTCCTCACATTGACTGAGAGTCACTATAATCTCAATGAAAGTTTGTGCCAGCTTTTTTTTTTTTTTTGTAGAAATTGGCAAGCTGATTCCAACATGTATTTGGAAAAAGAAAAGATATAGAAGAGTCAAAACAATTTTGTAAAAGAAGAATAAACTGAGTGGGCTTATATTATCTGATTTCAAAACCTATTATAAAGCTTTGGTAATCAAAACAATGGGGTTTGGGCAGAAACTTGGTAAAGATGAATGAAGTGGAATAAAGAATCTGGAAATATAACCATACATATATGGTCAGTTGACTCTCAAAAAACCCACCAATATAATTGAGTGATGGGAAGATAGTCTATCAATGAGATGACTCTACAACATCTGGGTAACCATGTGAAAAAAAATGAATTTCAACCCTGCTTTTACAACTTATGTGATGTTAATTCGTAATGGAGCATAGAAAGCTACATGAAAGCTACAGCTATCAAATTCCTAGTAAAAAAAAAAAAAGAAAGAAAGAAAAATGGAGAATATCTACATGACTATAGGGAGGATAATAATTTCTTGGATAGTATACAAGAAAAGCACTAATCAAAAATTCTTAAAAATAATCATTTGGACTTCTTCAAAATTTAAACCATCTTATGTCCAAAAGACATTGATATGAAAATGAAAAGACAAGCCCTGGATTGGAGAAAATAGTGGCAATACTTCTGTCTACCAAAGCATTTTTATTGGAAATTATATTTGTATGTATGTGTATACACATATATAGTATATAAATATAAAAAAGATTAAAACTCAGTAAGAAAGATGATCAAATAGAAATGACCTGTGTTTGTCCAAATATTGGCTGGTGATTTTGAATTGATTAAATGACCTCTCTGAGTCTTGTCATTATCAACAAAATGAGGATAGTAGTACCAGGTCAAAAATATAAGACATCTTATATAATATCTACCAAACAGTGAATGTTCAATAATTTTACTCCAAACAAATAATTGTGTAAGATCCTGTGTGTAGACTCGTACTCATGTGGAAGACCTACTCTCAGAAAGACCATTTGTTGTATTATTATAAGTGTTTTTATATTTATAGTTTTGTCAGCCCATAGTTAAAATTCACTTTCCTTTTTTATAAAATGATAATTTTGTAACATTGTGTGTCAACTACACTCAAAAAAATTTAGAAAGAATTATAATTTCATCCCACATTATCTTAACACATTTAAGAATCATCACTAGAATCATCATTTTATTTTGTCTTATATTGCTAGGGAAAACTAGCAACAAGGGAGGTAAGAAGGATTAGTTAAGAGTGGCTTTTAAACCTTTATAACATATTTAAAAAATAGTGGACACAACAGTTTCTTTTTTCAGGACTTTGAAGAGAAAAGTGGTATTAGAAATGAGGAGTGAAATTAACATCACAGTATTGGTGGGGGAAGACTTGCATGTAGAGAGTATGATCCTAATATTATATGTATTTTACATGTATTTAGTTATATACAATGTATTTAGTTATACGAATACATAGGAAATAAAACTGTAGAAATAAACTTTAAAATGTTAACTATAAGTATTCCCAGATAGTGGGATTATAAGCTAATGTTTTAACTTTATTCTTGTATTTCTTAAATTTCTATAAGAAATACACTACATTTTAATGAGAAAAATATATGAATTAGTAATCAAATTATGAGTATCATCCGCTTCAGTCTCAGAAGCATTATTTTGAACACCTAACAACCATGAGAAGGAAGACAGATCTCATCAGGTGACAAGTATATAAAACTCATTTGTGGCTAATGCATTCTGACATGGTTATTTCTAAGGGGTCTTTTAGTTATGGATAGAAAATCAACGTTTTGGGGCACCTGGGTGGCTCAGTCGTTAAGTGTCTGCCTTCAGCTCAGGTCATGATCCCAGGATCCTGAGATTGAGCCCCGCATCGGGCTTTCTGCTCGGCGGGAAGCCTGCTTCTCCCTCTCCCACTCTCCCTGCTTGTGTTCCCTCTCTCTCTGTGTCTCTCTCTGTCAAATAAATAAATAAAATCTTTTAAAAAAATAACAAATAAAAAGAAAATCAACGTTTCATATAACACCCAGTGCTCCATTCAATATGGAGCACTGGGTGTTATATGCAAACAGTGAATCATGGAACACTACATCAAAAACTAATGATGTAATGTATGGTGATTAACATAACATAATAAAATAAAAAAGTAAAAAAATGAAAAAAAAAAAGAAAATCAACGTTTCATTGTCTAAACAGGATTTCTGTTCAAAACCCAATGCAGAAGCCTTTGTTGAGGGGTAAACTTTGCTATGGTTTTGCTGTCATTTCATGTTTAATGGAAAAAAAAAAAATCTTTGTACACCTCTTCAGTCCTTTAGTAGAAATGTTGATTTCAATTTTTTGTACTCTGATAGCTAGAACTTAGAATAAGACCTAATAGATTGCTTTTGATTTTTGGATCACATGGGAATAAATAGAAATAAAATAGAAAATAGAAAAATTTTTGGTTGAAAATAGGAAAAAACTATCAAAGGATATACACACATAAAATACTGGTAGCTGCTGACTAATAATTCTCCTTTTATTTCCTCCTGGGAATCAGACTTATTTGAAGGATCCCTGTTTCTCCATATCATTCCATATCAGTGCCATAACAATGAAAATCAGCCCACCAGAGGGAATGTATTATGTCTGTTCTAAGTGGCCTAGCACCATTTGATCAGTAAAGTCTAAATTAAAGGTTTGAGTAATTGAAGTAGAAGAATCCCTTTTTAGTGTAAACATAAAGGTGATCAAATCTTTAGCTTTGTAAGGAAGTTATGAAAGATAAAATAAAAATTTAAATCTCCATGGATTCCATGGTCTCGTCCACATGAGACAAGCTAGCCTCAGAATGACTAGTTTCTAATATATTCTTATCTTAGATAATTATTAAACATTGTTATGTTATGTGAGCACATTAGGAAGGAATTTTAGATAGCTGTTAATTTGGGTTTCAAGTAAAACAAATAATGTTTTCATAAATCCAAACCTATCTGCCATAATAAATTTATTAAATTGTTCTGTGTGATACAATGAAGTAAATATTTTAAAGCTGACCCAGTGCTTATGGGCTCGTAGTAACAGAAACACAAAACATGTCCTCTCAGCTGTCAACTCTATGATTTCTTAGTGTAACTATCACAGTTCTCCTTGAAATCGTGAAGAAGACGTAAGTTTCTTTGGAAAATACTCTTAAATTTAGACTTTAATTTTGTTAATGATGCTTTGCTTCTCATATTTACTGAAATGTTTTTGGTTTATGTGCATGCAATATTTCTGAAAGTTAGTTTTAAACTAATGCCATTGGCAAGTAAGATAGAAAATTTAATAAGATATACAAATGGTAGAAATATATTAATTTGATACAACTCATAGAATAATTTCTGAATGAATCATTTATAGGTATATCCCAGGGCACTATAAAACTGCACTGTGAGACTTATTCTCAGATGCATCTTCATTCTTGGAAATTAAAGGCTACATTTCATTTTTTTTCAATATAAATCAGAACTTGAACAGAATTTATTGGCCTTCCCAGTTGCCAGATTCTAACAGTATCATTTCCATAAACTCACATTATGAAACTCTGTGATGCCGTCTTCAGGCGCGCTGAGCCCACACGAGCCAAGGATGAGAGAATTTCAATCTGCATAATCACAGGTCTAGGCAGCAAACAAATCACTATCCCCCATCACCCGCCTCTCAAAACTTTGATTATTATGAAGTTAAAAATACATTATTTGGGCCCTCTTGAAATAGGTTGACAATGGAAGAATTGAAGATTAAGAATTACAGTCTGATCAGAGTTTTTTAAAATGATGCTCACAATTTATTCTTCAGTAGTACTGAGGGGTACATTCAGTGCTTTTGGAGAAAAGACCTTGCGGGTTTTTTTTGAAATAATTTGCTTTATTCATTTGTTTGTTGAGTAGAAACTGGCTGGGTCAAGGACTCTAAGTGCCCTTGAAAATAAGCAGTGCATTTGTCATAGTTTTATCATGTTGTTTAGTCACAGATGAAGTCCCTTGTTTCACATTATGTAAATCAAATAGCTATGTTGCAGCCTCACGCATTATGATATGATGTATTGTATGTTTAGAAAAAGAAAAAAAATCCCTTTCCATCTACATCTGAATATACTTTACACTCAGTGATTCTTGGCCCTACGGTGAAGATTGTGATTTTTATGTGATTCTTTAATTTTCTGCATTACCATATTATTCAGTATCATCTGTCGTGGGTGTTTCTTTCTCCATTTGTTTGCTGGCAAAGGGAATTGCAAAATAGAACTATTCATTATTTAATACAATTCCCCAGGCCTCTAACTCATTGATTGTGGGGCCCTTATCACATTACAGAAATGACTGTGTGTAACCCTCTTCTTTGTCTTCAGGGTAGAAGCCTTTTTCACTTATCTTTGTGTTCTTCCCTTTCATCCACTGCTTGGCATATAAGAGGCACCTAATGAATCCAACCAATCTAATTGTTTAGGTTGTGCACTACGCAACAGTGGAGGGAACTTTTTACATTGTTGTGTATGTAAATGTACCCCGAGAATTAAGCAGTGCACAGCCTATACATCCAGGCATGGTATCCCTGTGATAAATTTGATTTTTATATCTTCTGATGCAGAAAAGGGCTAAATATATCTGATCATTTACTTATAATAAAAATGTCAGCAAACCTTTTTCATTCCTCTTCATCAGTAGTTATATTCAGGTTCTGAATATGTTCCACCACCATGGGGAGATATTTTCCTACATCAGTTTTTGTTGGTTTTGAGCCACAGAGACCAAATTTGCCCAAGTTGAGCACCGAAAGAGGTGTCTCTCTGGAATTTTTTGGCAGAGGGAGAAAATTCTATGTAGTACTTAAAATCAGAGGAAGAATTGAGAAACTACACATCAAGAAAGACAGTGAGGATGGAAACTCTAGAAATGTCAACCACTAGATTTGGATGATTCAGGGCCATTCGTTTTTTCCTACTGTATTATTCACTTTAGATCCTCTGAGAAGAGTGGGTTTGGGTCAGGATAGGGCGGGGAGGCAAATTCTGTGATTAGAAGCTGGTGAAATATGATATATTTGGAGGTCGTTGCTCAGTGGAGAGGTGAGTAGGGGATAGTGAGGGTCTTCCTCAGTGGCTGTCAAGCAATCACTTGGATTTTAAAAATTTTCACTTATAATCCTGGGAACAAGTGTTCCAATGAATGTTTTGTTCAGATGTATAAAGTTTTTAGTTTTGTGTCTTGAATATTTGAAAAGGGTTCTGTACACTGGTTTAACTTAGAAGTTGAGGGTATGGTATTTCGAGTGATTAACTTTCATGGGATAAAATTTCAGTGTGTCTTCCCTCATTTATTTAGAGTTGTCTTTCTAATTTGGGCATGCATTTTCAGAAAGATTTTTTTTTTAATTTTACAAAAACAAGGTTTAAATATTAAGACACTCAGTGCTGACGGACATTCTGTCTGTTTAGTTCATGAAATTTTCTTTTTCTTTGCTATTTACTTTTTAATAATTAACAAAAATTAACCTACTTTAAAGCATTAATTCAGTTGGAGCAGTAGATTTTTAAGGCATATGCAAATATTGATAAGATTATCTTCTATATACAAAAGAAAAGATGTTTTGTGCAGTGAAGATTAATGTATCAAATGATAACAGCCAACTTTCATATATCCAGAATGGATCAACTAGTTTTTTCAGATTCATCAGAATAAAAAATAATTGCCTATTTGAGAAAAAACATTTAAAAATTTAAAGTAGTGAAAATATGTTGTGCTGTTTTTGTTGTTTGGAAATACACAGTTATCAGTAGATAGCACATTGTAACACTGCATTGTGTGTATTGCACTTTGGGTATGACCCACTCCCTTGCAGTCCAATGAGAGGTCTCTGCAGTAGGTCCTCTCTAGACCAAAGATATCTCTGATATGCAGTATAAACCAGAGACAGGAGAAAGCATGGCTGCTAAAACAAACCAGAGCCAAATATTTAAGGGTGGAATTAATTGAGAAAAGGAAGAAGAAATGATAACCTGCAAGAGGGTCTCCTTTTCTGCCTTCCCTGAATCCTAGTGAAATATCAGAGAGGTGTTCTTAGCTAAGAGACCCACAGGAATAATAAAAGTTCAGGTGATTCTTTGTGAAGAAATTCATGTGATTACTTATCAAATTTGTATTATTTTGCTATTTATAACTGCAGAACAGTAAACATATTCCTAAATACTGAATATGATTTAAATGTATTAAGTTGATATTAAGTCCATTTTGTGCCTTGTGTTGAAAATATATTATTTAAGGTTATGTTTCATCTTTTTTGAACTCTACCCTTCTCTCCTTTACTCTAGTAATCAAGGATTGATTCTGTATCTATTTTATAGAAATCATGTCTGTCAGATATTTGCCAGAAGGAATAGTAAAAAGTTATAATGATTAATTGTTGATATTAAGTTACTTCATTCTGTAGTCCATTCATATCCACGGCTGTCCACACAAATTTTCTTTCTGCTGCAACCTTGTGGAAGGGAAATGGCAGTATTGTAGTGATTACTAATTTTTACAATAATTCATAATTAACATAATCTCCACTTGTAGGAAGCTATCTTTGAAAAAAAAGTAAAATATTATTTGAGGTCAATGTGAACATCTCATTGAGGCAGTTATACAGTCTTTTTAATAGTTTGGAAAAGGAAGCCGCATAATATAAAGTGTAATAATAGAATAAGACCTATATGGCTTGATTCTATGTACATTAAGTTCTAATGTTAACAGTAGATATGTATTTCTCTATATTAATTACCATATGGTAGGTTACAAATTGTATCCACTTCCTTTAATTATATGATAATCTGACTTACTAGATAATCATAAAGTGTTCCCATTAGAGACATCTTGGAATTGTAGAAAAAATACAATAAAAATCCTTTTATATGCACAGATGAGCAAAGGAAAGAAAGAAAGGAAAGAAAGAAAGAGAAAGAAAGAAAGAGGAAGAAAGAAAGAAAAAGAAAGAAAGAAAGCGAAAAAAAATGTGGAGCTTCTGAGTTAAAGTGGTAGCTGCCCTGAGAGGAGTTTGTTGGACCTAAAAATCTGGATTCTTAGGTTTAACACATGAAGAAAAAACTTTGAGGCTTTGCAAAGTGGGGAAGTGGTGCTGAAATGATTGCATATAGCCAGAACCCTTAGATAACTCCACCCTTGATAAAAGTGGGATCTGGTAGAAGCTCAGCAAACAAGGACAGTTTGTCAACAAGAAGCATTCTGTTTCAGTCATTACCCCAAGTCAGGAAAAAAAACAGCTTGTCTGGGTATTCATTACCAAAAATAGGATTTCAACATTGAAACACTTGTTGTTGAAAGCATAGTTAAAACTACTCTGAAGGGGCCCTCTCTTGATTGACACCACACAAGGCAACTGCAAATAAAGTACAACTAAATGAGTTCACAAGAGAATTTCAAAGCACAAAATGACAGCATCTTCAATTGTAAGAGCCAGGAATTCCAGTAAAGAATAATTTAAAAAGCTGGGATTATTTTAAAAAATCATATTTACATGATTGAACGATCACACCAAAAAATGAAATATGAGAATAAGATATTTTTTGGGAAAGAAGTTAATTTGAAAATTGAGGAAAATAAAACGTTTATAAAAGGAATGTAGTTATACTTAAAATCTCAATTTCTGAGTTGGAGAGATTAGATGCAGCTGAAGAGAGCAGTAGTGGATTGGATGAAAAATCCACGAAATCCTACCAGAAGGCTGCATAGACTAGTTAAGGGATGGAATTACAAAAGAGTGCTTTAGAGTTACAGACATCAGAATGAGAAGACCAAAAATACACCTAAAGGAGTTCTAGCACACTAGAGAGAGTATGAGAGGAATAGGCTAAATAGATAATTAGATAACATACCAAGTACCAAAGAAGATAAATAAAAACAAAATCAGTACCTAGACACATCTAGGTGGGACTGCAGAACTACAAAGACAAAAAGAAATCTTAAAATTAACCAAAAGCCATGTTATATGTCATTTATTTCTCAATAAAAAATTAACCAGAGGGCGCCTGGGTGGCTCAGTTGGTTAAGCGACTGACTTTGGCTCAGGTCATGATCCTGGAGTCCCTGGATCGAGTCCCGCATCGGGCTCCCTGCTTGGCAGGGAGTCTGCTTCTCCCTCTGACCCTCCCCCCTCTCATGTGCTCTCTCTCATTCTCTCTCTCTCAAATAAATAAATAAAATCTTTAAAAAAAAAATTAACCAGAAACCCAATGCATGAAAGAAGAGCAAGTTGATCACCAACTTGTGTGTGTATATATATATATTTATTTGTATATTTATATATATATATTTTTATATACACTGACTTCTATATTTATAAATGTTAGAAAGAAATGAAATAATATTTGTCACATGCTGAGGACCAGTAAAGTTAACCTAAAATTCTGTACTTGGCTACTGTTCCATTATGAATAAATACATGGGCAACCAAGTCTGGAACAGTTTATTATTCATAGATCCTCTCTGAAGGAAATCCTGAAGGATGTACTTAAAGAATAATGAGCTCTCTAGAAAGTAAAGATCCAAGATATTACTGAGAGAATATATTGTTAAATACATGGGCAAATCTAATAATGGTTTAGAAAATGTAAATTGAGATTAGAAAAATTGAGATAGAATTATAATGTCATATATAAATAACACGAAAGATTGAAGGGAGGTTGGATTAAAAGCATTTGACATCTTTTCTTCAGGAGGAGCCTGAAGATAATTTTTAACTTTAGACATTTCAAGTGAACATGGTAGGCAGAATAATGTCCCTGTTCTAATCCATAGCCCCTGTGACTGTGTTATCTTACCTGGGCAAAAGGGTCTTTGTGGATGTGATTATGTTTCAGATTTTGAGATTGGGAGATTATCCTGGATAACCTAGGGGAGCCTAATATAATCACAGGTGACAAGGAAAGAGGGAGGCAAGAGAGTCAAAGGAGGAGATGTGATGATGGAAGCAGAGACTGAGCAAGTGATACCATTTCCAGCTTTGAGGATGGAAGGGAACTGTGAGTCAGGAAGTACAGCAACCTCAGGGCACCTGGGGGGCTCCATCGCCTTCAGCTCAGGTCATGAACCCAGGGTCTTGGGATTGAGCCCCACATTGAGCTCCGCATTGGGCTCCCTGCTCTGTGGGGAGCCTGCTTCTCCCTCTGCCTGCCGCTCCCCCTGCTTGTGCACGCTCTGTCTCTCAATCTTTCTGACAAATAAATAAATAAAATCTTAAAAACAAAGAAAAAAGAAGTACAGCAACCTCTAGAAGCTGGGAAAGGTAAGCAAATGGATTCTCACCTAGAGCTTCCGGAAGGAACCCAATACTGCTGATACCTTGGTTTTAGCCCAGTGAAATCCAGACTTCTGACTTTGAAACCGTAAGATAATACACTTATGTTAAATCATTATATTTGTGGAATTTTTTACAGCAACAATAGGAAACTAATACAATGTAATTTAAATGTGGAAGTAACCATAAATTAAATACAATCTAATGTGACTTTTTAAGCAGTCGCCAAAAAAAAAAAAGAGAGAGAGAAAGGAAAATAAAACTAGATAGGAAGGAAGAGAAAAACAAAGAAGAAAAGAACAAAAGTATAACTTGGGAAATAGAATTTACAAATAATAGAGAAATCCAAATATATCCATAATAAGATATTAAATTCCCTTCTATGTTATATAAATAGGTTTTATAATTTTAGCTGTATGCTGTTTATAAGAGACCTAGAGAAAATGAAAGCTGAAAGTAGAACAAGGAAAAAAGATAATGCCAAGCAAATCTCAATGTATTACTAATATATTAGTATTTGTTAATATCAAACATAATAGATTTTAACTCAGAAAACATTAGAGTACATAGGATTTCTATACAATAGTAAAAACTAATTCAAAATAAATTCTAAAAATTCAGAGAGATAACTTAGTTTCAACATAAAGGAAAAATCAGCAGAATCAGAAGGAAACAATAAATGTATAACCACAATGGAATTTTAACACCTCTTTTACAGTAACAGATTTAAAAATAAATTCAGAATTTCTCATTCTTTTAAGCAGTTTTATATCAGAATTGGTTATATAGCTAGATCACATGTATAGCTTTGCTCCAAACAATTTGAGAATATACGTTTTTAAAATTTTAATTCCAGGATAGTTAACATACAGTGTTACATTAGTTTCAGGTGTACAATGTAGTGATTCAACAATTGTATACCTTACTCACTGTTCATCACCATACACGTATTCTTAAAATCCCTTCACCTTTTTCACCCATTCCCCCTACCCACATGCCCTCTGGCACCCACCACTTCTCTATATTTAAGAGTTGGGTTTTTTGTTTATTTCTTTACATTTTAAATGAGCATGGCACGTTTACAAAACTATGCACAGATATTAAATCACAGCTGCTCCTGATGAGCCAAGCAAAATGTGAATTGAAAACTAACCATTGTAATCATCAAAGTAGTTGCCATTGGTGAAATTGACAGGAGTGTTGCACTTAATTTTCATCATTTTTCATTTAGAACAGCATTCAGATAGCTATAACAGAGGAATGAATAACAATTTTTTTTTATTTCTCCCTCACACACACACAAAGACTAATTATTGTATTGTTTGTAATAGTAAAAATTCTGTAGGATCTAAACATCTTTGCTTATCAGTAGGAAATTGCTTAAATTATAGTATAGAAATAGCCGCAAGAACAACAAAATAAAACAAAAACATCAACAACTAATTTTGGAGAGCTTACTAGGTGCCTGGCATTCTTTTAAAGTTTTCTGTGTGTTAACTTATCCAACACATTCACTAAACTCACATTAAAGTGTTATATATGTGGGGGTGCCTGGGTGGCTGAGTCAGTTAAGCATCTGTCTTCAGTGCAGGTGTTGATCTCAGGGTCCTGGGATTGAGCCCCATGTTGGGCTCCCTGCTCAGCTTGGAGTCTGCTTGTCCCTCTCCTTCTGCCTTTCCCTCTGCCTATGGTCTCTTTTAAATAAATAAATAAATGTGTGTATGTATGTATGTATGTTTTCTATATGTTAAATCACCTAATCTGTACTATAAACCTACATGGTAGATAGATGTCATTATTACCCCCTCTTTTTTGTAGAGATGACAGAGGCATAGGAAGGTTAAGTAAATTGCCTAAGGTCACATAGCTGGTAAAATTCAAAAGGTAGATAAAATTGTGCTTTCATATAGTTGGTCTCTGAAGCTCTTCAAGATACAGTATTCAAATAGCAAATTGTAGAATATTCTTCATGGTTAGACCCTGCCTGTGTAAAAAATACTAATTTCCTCATGCCCTTTTTAAAATGATTACTATCAGTCTTTTAAAAATTTTGCCAATGTTACGATATAAAATATTTGCTTTTTTTTTTTAAGATTTTATTTATTTATTTGAGAGAGAGAATGAGAGACAGAGAGCATGAGAGGAGGAGGGTCAGAGAGAGAAGCAGACTCCCTGCCAAGCAGGAGCCCGATGCGGGACTCGATCCCGGGACTCCAGGATCATGATCTGAGCCGAAGGCAGTCGCTTAACCAACTGAGCCACCCAGGCGCCCAAAATATTTGCTCTTTTAAACTGTATTTTTTACATTTGAATCTTCTATCTGGAGATTATTTTTGTGCCTGTGAAGCAGAGATCTTACAATATTTGTCAAATAGAAAGACATGTCCCAATACCAGATACTATTTTTTTGTGATAAAAAAATGAAATCCTGTAAAATTCAAAACAAGATAGAACTTTATTTTTGAGATATTTTTTTAAAAGATTTTGTTTATTTATTCATGAGAGACAGAGAGAGAGAAAGAGAGGCAGAGGGAGAAGCAGGCTCCCAAGGAGCAGGAAGCCCGATGCGGGACTCGATCCCAGGACCCTGAGATCATGACCTGAGCCGAAGGCAGACGCTTAACCATCTGAGCCACCCAGGCGCCCAATTTTTGAAATATTTTTAATGAAATAAGGCAACATGCTTCAGGATTATACCAGGAAAAATGTGTCATTAAAAATTTAATAATTCTCATATTTTCTTAGAATTAAAATTTAGTTAATCTTACTTTCCCAGTTCTATTAAATTCTTGGAGATAAAGTATATGGTTCAATTGTTCACATAACTATCAAAAACGAGTCTCATAATCTCTATTGACTGGAAAAGTTTATTTTTACTTCCATTTTCTGTTTCCTTTTTAGGAAAGATTTCTGTGTTCACAAAGATGAACCATGTGATACTGTCGGTGAGTGCACGTAAAATTTTTTACACTTTTGAGGGGTTCTAGGCACCTTTAACACATCATTTGTTTAAATATAGGAAATTATTTGAGAGCGTTGGTTTTAATAGAATGTTTTTAGAAAGTCGGAGGTACGTATTTCCAACCTATGTGTTTAATCATTGGTCAGCACTTCAGTTATTAATGACACAGCCTAAAGACATAAATATACTACATACTGGAGAAAAATTTTAAACGATGCTTTAAGAATATCATTAGTTTTATTTTCTTATCACAGAGATGTACCATAGGTTTGACAAAATGTATTAATGTCAATATGATTGACCTTTTTCAGGCTAATGAATTTTTTTTTTTGAGTTATGTATGCTTGAAGTTCTTTGCAGAACGTGTCAAGAAACTCCATCTCATTTCCCCAGCGAATGAGGATTTTCTATATATGAAGTAGTAAATTTTCTGTATTTTGTCCTGGATATCTAAAATTCCTAAAATATAACATACAGCCAGTAGAATTCATGAAACCACAGCTCTTCGAGAGAATGGCTACATATATGCTAACCTAAGTGATATATCTGTATAATTTACTTATTTGTATTTATATAATAACCATATATTAATTATATTGCTATATACATATATTAGTTTAAAATCATGTAGTTGTATATAATAAGGCATTATTGGTAAGGTATAGTTAAGAGTCATGGTCTGGTTTTGACATGTCATGTGGGGTCTATTTCTGTAGGGTAGGATGTATTTTCGCTTAACCATCTTTGATGTGTCATATGTTCTTGGTAAGATGAGCAACCCAAAAAGGGCAAAAGCAGCATAAAGGGGTACAGGTGTTTTAAAAAAATCCATCCTAACTAGTTCCATCATCTTAAGTTCTCATCAACCATGGGTGATGAAAATCTGAGATAGTAAGTGGAAAATAGTTATAATAGTGTTAAGCAGTTAATGATGGAATCAAAGGAATGTTTGGCTCACGAGGGGCTATAGCATAAAAAGATCTGGACCCCCAAGGAAAAGCTGACTTGATTTAGGGATGATCTTTCTAATGTTAACTCACCTGCTTCCTGCAGTTTGTTTTTTTTTGTTTGTTTGTTTTCTCCTCTTCTTGTCGGAATCTCCAGAAATTAAATCTCGATGTAGAGTTTTAGTCAACCTAACCACAGAAGCTTTGAATTACTGATGAATCCTGTATAAAGACAATTACCTTTTCCTCCACTTAAACAACTATATTGCCCCTAAAGCCTTCTTTAATATAGGTAGATCCACTTCTTGCCTCAACGAGTACCTGAGAGAAATCAGCAGCTGGGGCAGTATCTCCCATAATTATGCATGCTAACCACCTCTTTCTAGCGTGGATGCACAGCCTAAGAAAGCAAGTGCTAACATAAGGCAAACAAATTTCCTTTTGATTATGACTGTGTTTCACATCTTGCTAAATCTGTTATTTGAAAATAGCATACATATTCATGATATATATTATCTATGAAGCTTATTTTCTGGTTTAAAGCACATTTGAATAATAAAGTACCTTGATGTGTTTGGACAATCAGAGTTCATCAGGAAAGCATTGTAATCAGTCCCTCTCTCTATCCATCCTGTCCATTAAGAGCTGGTAGAAACTGGTTTTAAATACTATAACATAGGATTTGGAAAGTCCAATGCCCTTCCTGAGATCTCTCGTTATTTCTGAGTGCTTAGGTTCTTGGGGTCACCTTCTTGATGGCATTGTTGAATCACTGCATCCTTCATCCAGGGGCCTGGGCTAACCTCTGGGCTTCCAAATGTGTGAGCTAATAAATACCTCTATTATTTAAACCAACTTAAGGTTTTTATTTCTGTAACTTGTGATGTAAGACATAAGACGTAGATTTTCCCTAATACTCATATACTCATTTATAAGGAAAAAAGAATATGGGGCAATATTAATAATTTCTGCTATTATTAAGAGGAAGCAGGTAAACTCCTCAATGAATTATTCCCAAAGTTAAACAAACATATGTAGCTTGCAGGTCATCTTAACAGCTCTCAATCTCTAGTATCACAAAACAAAAGAGATTAGGGCTCAATAAAGTCTCCATTGACACACATTTAAAAATCTCCTTGTAGGGTAAATACCCAGTAGTGCAATTGCTGGGTCATATGGTAGCTCTATTTTCAACTTTTTGAGGAACCTCCATACTGTTTTTCAGAGTGGCTGCACCAGCTTGCATTCCCATCAACAGTGTAGGAGGGTGCCCCTTTCTCTGCATCCCCACCAACATCTGTCATTTCCTGACTTGTTAATTTTAGCCATTCTGACTGGTATGAGATGGTATCTCATTGAGGTTTTGATTTGGATTTCCCTGATGCCGAGTGATGTTGAGCACTTTTTCATATGTCTGTTGGCCATTTGGATGTCTTCTTTGGAAAAATGTCTGTTCATGTCTTCTGCCCATTTCTTGTTTGGATTATTTGTTCTTTGGGTGTTGAGTTTGATAAGTTCTTTATAGATTTTGGATACTAGCCCTTTATCTAATATGTCATTTGCAAATATCTTCTCCCATTCTGTCAGTTGTCTTTTGGTTTTGAAACAATGAATCATGGAACACTACATCAAAAACTAATGATGTAATGTATGATGATTAACATAACATAATAAAATTAAAAAAATAAAAAAAATACAAATCTCCTTACATAATACTATGGGGTGTATTTTTGCCAAATGCTTTTTTTTTTTTTTTTTTTTTTTTAGAGAGAGAGCTCGTACAAGTTGGGGGGAGGTGGGGGCTGGTGGAAGAGGAACAGGCAGAGGGAGAGAGAGAATCCTAAGTAGGCTCCACACCTAGCATGGGGCCCAATGTGTGGCTTGATCTCAAAACGCCGAGATCATGACCCCAAGATCATGACCTGTGCCAAAATCAAGAGTTGGTTGCTTAACCAACTGAGCTACCCAGGCTCACCTGTCAAATGATTTTCTTAAGTCAGCATATACCTTCTTGCCTCTTCTATCTATTACTGATGTGAAGGAAGCCCATTTCACTTTGGATACTACATAATGAACACTTTGCATGAGAGGAAGGAGAAAGGAATATGAATTTTCTATTTATTAGTGTGGATAATATAGGCCTGAATGATGACTTTAAGATTACAATTTCCCTTACGTCTCCTAGTAGGTATAGTAAGAGAGAAAAGACAGCAGGCAAAACTTTTAATTTATGATATTAACATGAATTATTCATAAGAAGAATGCCTGTATTTTAGAAACAATGGTTAGACTTAGGCTATGCATTATAATTTGAGCAACATGTTAATGAACATTATCTCACTTAATTCCTTCAAAATCCAAACTCTTTTATTATCATTATTACTTTATAGGTGAAGAAAACACCAGAATAGAACAGAGTATGGATTTTGAAGTCAGACATCCAGATTTAAATCAGACTTCTGCTGTTTATTACCTACATGGATGTGGGCACATTTTTTTTTAATTTTTTATTTTTTAAGATTTTATTTATTTGCGAGAGAGAGAATGAGAGACAGAGAACATGAGAGGGAGGAGGGTCAGAGGGAGAAGCAGACTCCCTGCCAAGCAGGGAGCCTGTTGTGGGACTCGATCCTGGGACTCCAGGATCATGACCTGAGCCGAAGGCAGTTGCTTAACCAACTGAGCCACCCAGGCGCCCGTGGGCACATTATTTAACGCATTGGAAGTTTGGATTCCTCACCTTTGCAATAGAAGCTATATTATTGACCCCACAGAATGTTGTGAAACTGTAACATTTGCAAAAGCGGCTCATTTTTAATTGGCATTCAGTATGCACTAGGTTCTATCACATCCTTTTATTCCTGTGAGAGGTTACAAATTTGCCCAGCATCACTGTTAGTAAGTGGTGGTACTGGCCTCTGCCTCAGATCTTAGAATAATGAGTCAGCTTTCCTCTATAATGTAATATACTTGTATAATAGAGGACAATACAGCTAGAAGTGCTACGTTTGAATGAAGTTACAGAATAAAATTGTATAAATTAAAATATATAAAGAAATGGCAAATATACACTTGGAAAAAACTTATTTATCAGCATTTTAACTTTGCAACAATAAGATATTTTGCTCATTTGCTGATGCAAAAGATATGTACATCTTAAATGTGTTAGGCTATATTGGAGTTGTGGGATATTATAAATAAATGATTCATTTGATAATTTGTACATATTTATTAATCTTATATTTGAAAAGCTGTTTAGAAGGTAAAAGGTAAAAGTTGTTTTACCATTTTCTCAGTCACTTTTTCCTGTTGTTTTTGTCACATGTATGGTTTGGTAGATTGGTGGATAGGTATATAGATACTGGAAGAAAAAATGCTATTAAATGTTTTTATCAACACAGTATCAATTCTAACACATATGCCTGTTCACTCTCTAACATTCTTGAAGTTGAGATTCATTTTGTAACCAGAGACCTATAAAATTGTGCCAGTGTAATTCAGAATTTTAAGATCTTAGGTTGGGTGAACTCTGTGATATCAGCAAATTTCAGGAGAAATAATATACAATTCTGGATGCAAGTGGCAACTGTTTATTGGTGTTGCTGGTGAAATTGCCTTACTTTCTGTGGCAACAAGATAATGATCCCCAAAGATGTACGGGTTCCAGCCCTGGAACCTGGAAATATGCTGGGTTACATCACACAGGGAAATGAAGGTTACAGATGGAATTAAGGCTGCTGCGCATCAACCAACCTTAAAATAGGGAGATTATCCTGGGCTGTCTTTCTATGCCCAATGGAATTGCCAGGATCCTTAAAAGCTGAAGAGGGAGGCAGAAGAGCTGAGTCAGAGGGAGATGTGATTACTGAAGAAAGGCCTAGAGAGATGTAATGTGAGAAGGTTTCAACTCATCATTACTGCCTTTGAAGGTGGAGGAAAGTGAAACATCAGCAGCCTGTAGTATCTGGAAAAAGCAAGGAAATGGATTCTCCCCTAGAGCCTCCAGAAAGATGTATAGACAGCCTTGTGATACCTTGATGTTAGCCAGTGAGAACTGGGCCAAGCTTCTAATGTATAGAATTTAAGATAGTAGACTTGGGTGTTTTAAGCCACTAAATTTGTGGTAATATATTACAGTAGCCATAGAAAAATAATATATTTTCCAATAACTAATTACCTCCTCCCATGACTTAGAGAGAAGGAATCCAGAAATCCAGTGCTCTCAAATCTTTATAGACTGGGGGGGTCAACAATCCTCACCCTATAGTTTAAGAACTGGTAATGATTTTTGCATTAGATAAAAAATAGAAATTTGTATCATGATACATAAATATATGTAAAGAGCAACAAATGAGGGTTGTGCTAAGAAACATGATTAACGATAGGTGAACACTTCTAGCTGAGAGACTAGACTAAAAAAATAGTCTCTCTCATCTATGAGCAGTGAAAGAAAGGTAATCAATTCTTTAAAATCTTTCCAATACCAAGCACTAAGGATTTTACAGATGAGTTCTACTAAAATTACAAAGAACAGACCATTCCAATATTATACAAGCTATTTTACAGAATAGAAAAAGGTGAATTAAAACCATATAAATTTTTACCAAATCCTGAAGAGGACAGTGTAAGAAAGAAAACAATAAGCTTTTCTCTTAGGAAAGAAATGAAAGAATTCTAAACCAAATATTAGCAGATATCATCTCACAAGGTATTTTTAAATAACCAAGTAGGGTTATTTTATTTGAGATTTATTCCAGAAATACAGTGGTACTTTAACATTAGAAAATCTTAAAATGTAACTATGTAATACAATTAAAGATAAAAACCATATGATCATCACAATGGATAAAGAAAATGTCCTTCATACAACTCAAAACACATTCATGGTAAAGACTCTTGGCAAAAGAGAACAAAGTAGAAACTTTATTAACTTACTTAAAGATACTTACACAAAATGCATAAATATCTTTTGAAAAATAGTGAAGCATTAAAAGCATTCCTTTCAAAATCAGAAACAGAGGATTTTATTATCACTGTTTCTATTCAACAGTGCATTGGAAATTTTAGGCCTTAAAATGCAGTGGATGTTATGATTGTCTCCATTTAAGCAAAAAATAAAGAATATGCAATTAAATTATTAAAATTAACAGGAAAGTGATGTGTTAGATATCCAAGCAATATTCAGTAACCACTTGCATTTTATATACCAGCATTTTTCAGTGAGACATTTAATTCAAAAATTCTATTAAATATATGGAAAAAATAAAATTCTTTGGAATACAACTAATAATAAAATGCATAGGATATATAGGGAAAATTATTGAGCTATTTTATAATTCAATCAAGAGGGTATAACTCAATGAAGATATAAACTATACTCATGGTCTGAAAGACTAAAGATGAAACCAAATGGCCATTTCCCTCAAATTGACCTAGTGATGGAATGTATTTCCATAAAAATTCTAAAGGGAGTTTTGGAGGAAAATTGATAGGCTGATTCTAAATGTTATGGAGGAGCTTAGGCCTAAGAATTGCCAAGACACTAGTGAAGAAAGAATATGGAAGGGAAATCTGTTTTATCACATATCAAGCACAGTATGTGATAAATAGGACAAGGCAGCTGCATGTGTTTGGGAAATTGACAAAGAAACCAGAACACGGAGAGCAGAACACATGATGTTAAGAAGTTTATTTACAAGGAGACAAGTTAAAATGAATCACATGGTTTGAATTTATAAAAAATTAGAAGAGAAAATATAGAAAATTAATTTTATATTTTTGAGGTAGAGACAAGTTTTTTTAGATAACACAAAAATGCTAATTATAAAGGAAATGCTTGATAAATTCAACTATATTCACATTTGAAATTTCTATGTATCAAAAGATATCATAATAACACCGGGGGAAAAAACAGACTTCTCTGAGGTAGAAGACAACCATATTTCATGGATTTTAAGGTGCCTTTATTGTCATTGATTTTTAAGACTTACCATTATATAATGTACTGCTGAAGAGAAAAAAAAACCAATGCGGTAAATTCCTAATTGTAAGACACTATCGATTGTAAGGCAAATCACAATGTGAAATAACGTGAATCTTGGAATTAGTGATGTATTTGCAACACATGTAACCAATAATTATTAGAACCCAGAATATAAAAAACAACATCTATAAGAAACAAACAAGAAGTAGATGTACCAAATAGAACCAAAGACTCCAACAGCCATTTTTAGAACAGAATACATCAAGGGTGAATTAAAAGAGAAAGAAAGAAAGAGAGAGAGAGGAGAGAGAGAGAAGGAGGGAAGAAGAAGGAAGGAAGGGAGGGAGGGAGGAAGGAAAAGAAAGGAAAGGGATGTCAACCAAATTAGTAGTAAGAAAGACGTTCAGATTACAAGGAGGTTTCTGCCAATGAAAATGATTTTTTAAAAAAAGTCTGATATTACCAAGTGCACTTTTAAAAATCAGAACAAAAATCTCCCATTCGTTCTAGAAATCTTAATAAATTCACATTTCAGCTTCTTGTTCTGATTTCTATGTATCTCTTTGGTCTTCATATCCATCTTTGTCTTTCTGTGCTGTGTTCCAGGTAACTTTTTCATCTGTGTTTCTCAGTTTATACCAATTGTCTATTTTTTTCATACATGTCTTTTTTTTTTTTTTAAGATTTATTTAGGGGCGCCTGGGTGGCTCAGTCGTTAAGGGTCTGCTTTCCGTTCCGGTCGTGGTCCCAGGGTCCTGGGTCGAGCCCCGCATTGGGCTCCCTGCTCCATGGAGAGTCTGCTTCTCCCTCTCCCGCTCCCCCTGCTTGTGTTCCCTCTCTCTGTGTCTCTCTCTGTCAAATAAATAAATAAAATCTTAAAAAAAAATAAAATAAAAGATTTATTTATTTTAGAGATAGAGTGCACAGGGGTGGGAGGGGCAAATGGAGGGGGAGAGGGAGAGAATCTCAAGCAGACTCCCCACTGATTGTGGAATCCAGCGTGGGGCTCGACCTCAAGACCTCACGACCTTGAGATCATGACCGGAGCCAAAACCAAGAGTCGGACACTCAACTGACTAAGCCACCCAGCTGCCCCTCTTCATATATTTCTTAATAATTTCATATGTTCAGCTATCAAGGATTTTTTATTTCAATAGCTCTTTTATTTCTAAATACCCCATTTGGCTTTTTTCTCTCTCTGCTATGGCATTTTGATAACATACTGAGCCTTCCTCATGTATTCAGTCTCTTCTTTTAGGTTGAAATCATTAAAGGTATACTTTTGAACATTCACTTAACTAATAATTCTGTTACTGACGTTCTTGTGGTTCTAGTCCTATTTACTCATTTTGTTGAATCTTGTTTTTGGTGACTAGTCACTCAGTCATATAATTTTGTATTTGAGTTCTTATTTCTTCATTTCTTTTATCTGTGGGAATCCTGTATGGCCTGGAAAAGAAGTACCTTTCTCAAGATAAAATTTTTATTCACAGGGGTACCTGTGGGGAAAAAAAAATTATTTACATATACCTTAGGAGTATTAGAGTTAATTTCTTAGGTTAGTATTCCTTGGACCATTCAGGTAATGTAAATTAGATATGCCAACTATGAATGTTCTCAGAGGAGGCCTTTTTTTAAAAAGAGAGTCTAGGTCAAAGTAGACAAGGTTTTATGCCATTACCTTTTGCCAGGGAACAGTTGTTTTACTAAACTACTCTTTCATTCTGTTGAGGGAAAGGAAAATGGTAGCCCCTCCTTCTCACTTTAGATAGAAATAACTTTATGTAGAAGTTTCAGTTCCAACGTCTTACCTTGAACAGTTTCTCTTTTTGTCTCAGTGTCATGACTTGGCCTGAACACCTTTGATTTTGAGTTTGGCAAACACCCAGAGGAGCTAACATATTAGTGCCAGCTCAGAACTCCGCATTCTCCTTTCTTTTCCTTAGGCCTATGGAGGATTTCCCTTATTTATATACTCAGCCTTGAATTTAGGGGATTTTTATTATTTTTCATTCAGCATTTTATATGTATAGGGTTGTAAACAGAATTGTCTTGCTGCTAGAAATGGAAGTCCAGAAAAACTTTTAAAGCATTATTATATATATATACACGTATATATGTATAAAATATATTTTACACACTATAGCTTCTCTTGGTCACACAGTTCACTTTGTCAGCATTCACATGTGCTGTGAATGTTTTCTGGAGAATTGGTGTTAATAGTTATGACGACTCCCACAAGTTTTTAAAACAATAGTTTTAGAAGCTTCCTTGTAGGTACTTAAATTGTGTATAGACTATAAACCAGTTATTCTCAAACTTTTTGGTCTTAGCACCCTTTTATGCTGTTGAGAATTAGTGAAGATCCCAAAGGGCTTTTTTTATGTCAATACAATTTGTCAGTTGTCACCAAATTAGAAGTTAAAGCTGAGAAATTCTCAAAAATATTTTAAGTCATTTAAAATGATCAGTAATAAACTCATCAGAGGTTAGCATAAAGAACATACTTTTAATAAAAATTCACTCCATTATTCAAAACAAAAAATACCGAGAAGACATGGCTTTTATATTTTTGCAAACCTCTTTATATCTGGTTTGTCAAGGACAGCGCAGATCTTATATGTGCTTCTGCATATACAATGTTGCTATTTGTTATTTTGGTTGAAGTGTTTGAGGAAATCACAAAGATAGGTAGTTTGAAAATGGATGGGTACTTGGCTTTTTAGCATCATTTGTTGGTCAGTTAGAAAATATTAGTTCACTGAGTTGGGCAGATCTTGTAAATGTTGACACATTTCACCATGCAATATATAAAAAAAATCGTACTTGTCGGTATCACCCTAAATCTCATCAGAGAAGTTTTTAAGTGTTGGAAAGCTGCCAAGCTCACATTGGCAGATGAAAATTTTCCGATATTTGGGTGCCTGCTGGCTGAGGTGGTAGAGCATGTGACTCTTGATCTTGGGGCTTGTGGGTTTAAGCCCCACGTTAGGCATAGAGATTATTTTTTAAAAGAATTTGGGGGGACGACTGGGTGGCTCAGTCATCTACCTTCGGCTCGGGTCATGGTCCCAGGGTCCTGGGATTGAGTCCCGCATCAGGCTCCCTGCTCCACGGGGAGCCTGCTTCTCCCTCTGCCTCTGCCTCTCTCTCTCTCATGAATAAATAAAAAAATAAAAAAATAAAAATAAATAAAAAGAATTTGGGGGGCCTTGGTGGCTCAGTCAGTTAAGTGTCTGCCTTCAGCTCAGGTCATGATCCCAGGGTCCTGGGATCGAGTCCCAGGTCTGGCTCCCTGCTCAGTGGAGAGTCTGCATCTCCCTCTGCCCCTTCCCCCTGCTCATGCGCTCTCTTTCTCTCTCTCTCAAATAAATAAATAACTTCATAAAAATTTTTTTAAAAGTAAAAAAAGAAAGTTTTCCAGTATTATGATTTCACTTGATAGTTTGGATTTTTGTCACTGGCCTATATATATAAGTAGATAAATGCACACACACCATCAGTTATGTATATTACCTATTACATATATAACAATAGGTAACATATTCATTATGTATATCTACACATACCACCTGTTCATTTCCTTAGAGGGGCAGGTTGCATTCTGTTCATTTTGGGGTGAATGTCAGCCCAATTCCCAAGTCTGAATAACCAGTGTTATTGTCTGTTAGACATTCTTTCAAGTAAAAATGGTGTTCAGTGAAAAACAAAGTTAGTTCAGCTCATAACTCAAACTGCCTCACAGACCTGTTCCTAAAGATAACATCATATTTTCAGTCTGCAGCAGATATGCTTTATCTATACTTCCTTTTTTTTTAAATTTTTTTATTCTTATATTATCCCCATACATGGCATCATTAGTTTTAGATGTAGTGTTCCATGATCCATTGTTTGTGCATAACACCCAGTGCTCCATGCAGAATGTGCCCTCCTCAATACCCATCACCAGGCTAACCCATCCTCCCACCCCACCCCAAAACCCTCAGTTTGTTTTTCAGAGTCCATCATCTCTCATGGTTCGTCTACCCCTCCAGTTTCCCCCCTTCATTCTTCCCCTCCTGCTACCTTCTTCTTCTTCTTCTTCTTCTTTTTTTTTTTTTCTTAACATATATTGCATTATTTGTTTCAGAGGTACAGATCTGAGATTCAACAGTCTTGCACAATTCACAGCGCTTACCAGAGCACATACCCTCCCCAGTGTCTATCACCCAGTCAACCCATCCCTCCCACCCCACCCCCCACTCCAGCAACCCTCAGTTTGTTTCCTGCGATTAAGAATTCCTCATATCAGTGAGGTCATATGATACATGTCTTTCTCTGATTGACTTATTTTGCTCAACATAATACCCTCCTGGGCGCCTGGGTGGCTCACTTGGTTAAGCGACTGCCTTCAGCTCAGGTCATGATCCAGGGTCCTGGGATTGAGTCCCGCATCGGGCTCCCTGCTCTGCGGGGAGCCTGCTTCTCCCTCTCCCACTCCCCCTGCTTGTGTTCCCTCTCTCGCTATGTCTCTCTCTGTCAAATAAATAAATAAAATCTTAAAAAACAACAACAACAACAAAAAAAAACCCCAAAAAATAATACCCTCCAGTTCCATCCACGTCGTTGCAAATGGCAAGATCTCATTCCTTTTGATGGCTGCATAATATTCCATTGTATATATATATACCACCTCTTCTTTATCCATTCGTCTGTCGATGGACATCTTGGCTCTTTCCACAGTTTGGCTATTGTGGACATTGCTGCTATAAACATCGGGGTGCACATACCCTTTCGGATCCCTACTTTTGTATCTTTGGGGTAAATACCCAGTAGTGCAATTGCTGGATCGTATGGTAGCTCTATTTTGAACTTTTTGAGGAACCTCCATACTGTTTTCCAGAGTGGCTGCACCAGGTTGCATTCCCACCAACAGTGTAGGAGGGTTCCCCTTTCTCCGATCCCCACCAACATCTGTCGTTTCCTAACTTGTTAATTTTAGCCATACTACTGGTGTGAGGTGGTATCTCATTGAGGTTTTGATTTGGGTTTCCCTGATGCCGAGTGATATTGAGCACTTTTTCATGTGTCTGTTGGCCATTTGGATGTCTTCTTTGGGAAAATGTCTGTTCATGTCTTCTGCCCATTTCTTGATTGGATTCTTTGTTCTTTGGGTGTTGAGTTTGATAAGTTCTTTATAGATTTTGGATACTAGCCCTTTATCTGATATGTCATTTGCAAATATCTTCTCCCATTCTGTCGGTTGTCTTTTGGTTTTGTTGACTGTTTCCTTTGCTTTGCAAAAGCTTTTTATCTTGATGAAGTCCCAATAGTTCATTTTTGCCCTTGCTTCCCTTGCCTTTGGTGATGTTTCTAGAAAGAAGTTGCTGTGGCTGAGGTCGAAGAGGTTGCTGCCCGTGTTCTCCTTTAGGATTTTGATGGACTCCTGTCTCACATTGAGGTCTTTCAACCATTTGGAGTCTATTTTTGTGTGTGGTGTAAGGAAATGGTCCAGTTTCATTCTTCTGCATGTGGGTATCCAATTTTCCCAACACCATTTGTTGAAGAGACTGTCTTTGTTCCATTGGACATTCTTTCCTGCTTTGTCGAAGATTAGTTGACCATAGAGTTGAGGGTCCATTTCTGGGCTCTCTATTCTGTTCCATTGATCGATGTGTCTGTTTTTGTGCCAGTACCATTCTGTCTTGATGATGACAGCTTTGTAATAGAGCTGGAAGTCCGGAATTGTGATGCCGCCAGCTTTGCTTTTCTTTTTCAACATTCCTCTGGCTATTCGGGGTCTTTTCTGGTTCCATACAAATTTTAGGATTATTTGTTCCATTTCTTTGAAAAAAGTGGATGGTATTTTGATGGGGATTGCATTGAATGTGTAGATTGCTCTAGGTAGCATTGACATCTTCACAATATTTGTTCTTCCAATCCATGAGCATGGAACGTTTTTCCATTTCTTTGTGTCTTCCTCAATTTCTTTCATGAGTATTTTATAGTTTTCTGAGTACAGATCCTTTGCCTCTTTGGTTAGATTTATTCCTAGGTATCTTATGGTTTTGGGTGCAATTGTAAATGAGATCGACTCCTTAATTTCTATTTCTTCTGTCTTGTTGTTGGTGTATAGGAATGCCACTGACTTCTGTGCATTGATTTTATATCCTGCCACTTGACTAAATTCCTGTATGAGTTCTAGCAGTTTTGGGGTGGAGTCTTTGGGGTTTTCCACATAAAGTATCATATCATCTGCAAAGAGTGAGAGTTTGACTTCTTCTTTGCTGATTTGGATGCCTTTTATTTCTTTTTGCTAGGACTTCCAATACTATGTTGAATAGCAGTGGTGATAGTGGACATCCCTGCCACGTTCCTGACCTTAGGGGGAAAGCTCTCAGTTTTTCCCCATTGAGAATAATATTCGCTGTAGGTTTTTCATAGATGGCTTTTATAATATTGAGGTATGTACCCTCTATGCCTATACTCTGAAGAGTTTTGATCAAGAAAGGATGCTGTACTTTGTCAAATGCTTTTTCTGCATCTATTGAGAGGATCATATGATTCTTGTTCTTTCTTTTGTTAATGTATTGTATCACATTGATTGATTTGCGGATGTTGAACCAACCTTGCAGCCCAGGGATAAATCCCACTTGGTCGTGATGAATAATCCTTTTAATGTACTGTTGGATCCTATTGGCTAGTATTTTGGTGAGAATTTTTGCATCCGTGTTCATCAAGGATATTGGTCTGTAATTCTCCTTTTTGATGGGGTCTTTCTCTGGTTTTGGGATCAAGGTAATGCTGGCCTCATAAAATGAGTTTGGAAGTTTTCCTTCCATTTCTGTTTTTGGAACAGTTTCAAAAGAATAGGTATTAATTCTTCTTGAAATGTTTGGTAGAATTCCCCTGGGAAGCCATCTGGCCCTGGGCTTTTGTTTGTTGGGAGATTTTTGATGACTGCTTCAATTTCCTTAGTGGTTATAGGTCTGTTCAGGTTTTCTATTTCATCCTGGTTCAGTTTTGGTAGTTGATACATCTCTAGGAATACATCCATTTCTTCCAGGTTATCTACTTTGCTGGCATAGAGTTGCTCATAATATATTCTTATAATTGTTTGTATTTCTTTGGTGTTGGTTGTGATCTCTCCTCTTTCATTCATAATTTTGTTGATTTGGGTCATTTCTCTTCTCTTTTTGATAAGTCTGGCCAGGGGTTTATCAATCTTGTTAATTCTTTCAAAGAACCATCTCCTAGTTTTGTTGATCTGTTCTACTCTTCTTTTAGTTTCTATTTCATTGATTTCTGCTCTGATCTTTATTATTTCTCTTCTCCTGCTGGGTTTAGGTTTTATTTGCTGTTCTTTCTCCAGCTCCTTTAGGTGTAGGGTTAGGTTGTGTACTTGAGACCTTTCTTGTTTCTTGAGAAAGGCTTGTATTGCTATATACTTTCCTCTTAGGACTGCCTTTGCTGCATCCCAAAGATTTTGAACAGTTGTGTTTTCATTTTCATTGGTTTCCATGAATTTTTTAAATTCTTCTTTAATTTCCTGGTTGACCCATTCATTCTTCAGTAGGATGCTCTTTAGCTTCCATGTATTTGAGTTCTTTCCGACTTTCCTCTTGTGATTGAGTTCTAGTTTCAAAGCATTGTGGTCTGAAAATAGGCAGGGAATGATCCCAGTCTTTTGGTACCAGTTGAGACCTAATTTATGACCTAGGATGTGATCTATTCTGGAGAATGTTCCATGGGCACTAGAGAAGAATGTGTATTCCGTTGCTTTGGGATGGAATGTTCTGAATATGTCTGTGAAGTCCATTTGGTCCAGTGTGTCATTTAAAGTCTTTATTTCCTTGTTGATCTTTTGCTTAGACGATCTGTCCATTTCAGTGAGGCGGGTGTTAAAGTCCCCCACTATTATTGTATTGTTGTCAATGTGTTTCTTTGCTTTTGTTATTAATTGCCTTATATAATTGGCTGCTCCCATGTTAGCGGCATAGATATTTACAATTGTTAGATCTTCTTGTTGGTTAGACCCTTTAAGTAGGATATAGTGTCCTTCCTCATCTCTTATTACAGTCTTTGGTTTAAAATCTAATTTGTCTGATATAAGGATTGCCACCCCAGCTTTCTTTTGGTGTCCATTAGCATGGTAAATGGTTTTCCACCCCCTCACTTTCAATCTGGGGGTGTCTTTGGGTCTAAAATGAGCCTCTTGCAGACAGCATATCGATGGGTCTTGTTTTTTAATCCAATCTGATAGCTTATGTCTTTTGATTGGGGCATTTAGCCCATTTACATTCAGGGTAACTATTGAAAGATAGGAATTTAGTGCCATTGTATTGCCTGTAAGGTGACTGTTACTGTATATTGTCTGTGTTCCTTTCTGGTCTATGTTGCTTTTAGGGTCTCTTTGCTTAGAGGACCCCTTTCAAGATTTCTTGTAGGGCTGGTTTTGTGTTTGCAAATTCCTTTAGTTTTTGTTTGTCCTGGAAGCTTTTTATCTCTCCTTCAATTTTCAGTGACAGCCTAGCTGGATATAGTATTCTTGGCTGCATATTTTTCTCATTTAGTGCTCTGAATATATCCTGCCAGTCCTTTCTGGCCTGCCAGGTCTCTGTGGATAGGTCTGTTGCCAATCTAATGTTTCTACCATTGTAGGTTATATATCTCTTCTCCCGAGCTGCTTTCAGGATTTTCTCTTTGTCTATGAGACTCGTAAGTTTTACTATTAGATGTCGGGGTGTTGACCTATTTTTATTGATTTTGAGGGGGGTTCTCTGTGCCTCCTGGATTTTGATGCCTGTTTCCTTCCCCAAATTAGGGAAGTTCTCTGCTATAATTTGCTCCATTATACCTTCTGCCCCTCTCTCTCTTTCTTCTTCTTCTGGGATCCCAATTATTCTAATGTTGTTTCGTCTTATGGTATCGCTTATCTCTCGAATTCTGCCCTCGTGATCCAGTAGTTGTTTATCTCTCTTTTTCTCAGCTTCTTTATTTTCCATCATTTGGTCTTCTATATCACTGATTCTCTCTTCTGCCTCATTTATCCTAGCAGTTAGTGCCCCCATATTTGATTGCACCTCATTAATAGCCTTTTTGATTTCAACTTGGTTAGATTTTAGTTCTTTTACTTCTCCAGGAAGGTTTTCTCTAATAACTTCCATGCTTTTCTCAAGCCCAGCTAGTATCTTTAAAGTGATGATTCTGAACTCTAGATCTGACATTGTACTAATGTCCATATTGAGTAGGTCCCTGGCAATCGGTAGTACCTCTTGTTCTTTTTGTTGAGGTGATTTTTTCCGTCTTGTCATTTTGTGCAGAGGAGAATAGATTAATGAGAGAACAAAATGCTAGCAGAGTAACAACGTCCCCAGAAAATATACTCTAAACAAATCAGAAAAGACCTGAAGCAGTGGGAAAAGAAAGGGAAAGAGAAAAAAAAGAAAAAGAAAAAGAAAAAGATAAAAACAAACAAAAACAGAACAAAACAATACAACAACAACAAAAAAAACTAGAATGTGATCAAATATGATCAGGCTGGTATATAGTATCAGTGCCACACACTAGATTTTGGGTGTGTTTTGGTCTGTTAGAAGAAAGTGCCTCCCAAAATTTTAAAGAAAGAAAAACTTATATATATACAAAAATAAGGGTTGATATGATGAAGGGATGGAATATGACTGTAAAGATGGAAATTATAAAAAATTTTATAAAAGGAATTGATAAGACGTTTGAAAAAAGGAAGAAGTCGATTTAAAAACAAAAAACGGGAGAGAATGTGATCAGGTAGGGGAGTAGAAAAAAAAAACATACTAGAGATTTAGGGTATATTTTGATCTGTTAGAAGAAACTATCTCAAATTTTTAAAGAGAGAACAACTTATATATATATGCCAAAAATTTGGGTAACTACTATGAAGGGATAGAATATGACTCTAAAAATGAAAAATAAAAATGTTTTTTTTAAAAAAAGGGATTGATAAGATGTTGGTTGAAAAAGGGAAAAAGAAAAATTCAAAAAGAAATAAAAAGACAAAAAGTTAAAAAAAAATTAACTTTAAAAGACTAAAGAATCATGGTAAAAAAGCCGTGAATTCTATGTGCAGTATTCCCCTAGCGCTGGAGTTCTGCCATTCTCATTGATCGTTAAACTTGGTCTTGGCCGACTGTTCTCGCCGATCTTCTGGGGAGGGGCCTGTTGCCGTGGTTTCCAAATGTCTCTGCCGGAGGCGGAATTGCCCCGCCCTTGCCCCCTCCCGGCTGAGTAATCTGCTTGGGTTTGCTCTCCGGGGCTTTTGTTACCTGCGAGCTTTCCGTCCAGCTTTGGAGGCGGAGAGTGAAAATGGCGGCCTCCCAATCTCCGCCCCGGAGGAGTCGAGAACTCGGGGCCCCGCTCCTCAGTGAGCCCCCAGAGAAAAGCCGTCAGTCACTCCCGTCTCCCCGGTCTCCGGCCGCTCTCCGTGCTCACCCGGCCTGTGACCGCGCGCCTCTATCTCCGGCACCCGACCCCGTGTGGAGTCTCCAAACCCAGCAGATCCCTGCGGTGCACTCCCGCGCGTCTCGTCCCGGGGGAGGAAGGTGAGTCTCCCCGGATCTGCCGCTTGTGGGGTCCCTGCTGGAGGAGCAGGGGCCCGACTGGGCCGCGGATCCCGGTTTATGGCCACCCCGAGCTGAGAGCCCGCGCCTGGGCTCCGCCTCTGCAGCCGGCTTCCCCGCTCCGTTACCTGGGAGCTCTGGCGCACTCAGGCACCCCCGGTCTTTCTGTGACCCCGAGGGTCCTGAGACCACACTGTCCCGGAGGGTTCCACCCCCCACTTTGCCACCAGAGTGACGTCCCTCAGTGGAGCAGACTTTTAAAAGTTCCGATTTTCTGCTCCGCGGCTCTATCACTTGCCAGAAGCGGCCGACGGAGGCCCCTCCCCCGCCGTCTATCCTCCCGAATATCGCCTCGGATTCACTTCTCCGCACGTCCTACCTTCCAGAAAGTGGTCGCTTTTCTGATGAGAGAATTGTTGCTCTTCTTTTTTTCAATCTCCTGTTGAGTTTGTAGGTGTTCAGAATGGTTTGATCCCTATCCAGCTGAATTCCTGAGAGGAGACGAAATCCAGGTCTCCTACTCCTCCGTCATCTTGCTCCTATACTTCCTTTTTGTTATGAAATATTAAGAGATGTGTATACTCAAGGGTGCAGATTTAGTAAAATTAATACCTTTCCTGCTCCATCTAGGACATTTTAAAGGGAAATTGTCATTTTTCCCACTGGGAGCGAGTGTCAGTGAAAAATAAAATGACTGACAGCCAAGTTTGGTGCCACTGCCTTTATTTGAGCTACGCCATTGTACCTACCATGGCTTTTGTTCCATCAGTGCAAATATTGATGGTTTTGACCTTGTGGACCTCTTGAAAAGGTCTTAGAAAAGATTTTATAGAAGCCCAGGATTCTGCAGAACACTCTTAGAGAAATTCTGCTGTAACTTGGGAATGATTGATAATCAATGGTGAGAAGTCAGTGATTGCTAGTGTGTTTGTGTGTGTGTGTGTTTAATGAAGCCTCCTAAGGACTTTAAAGTATAGAACATGGGTAAATATGTAGAGCTGGCAAAGGTATACATTGGTCACTATGAGATTTTAGCTGTGACTATTTTTCTAGCTCTTGTTCAGGAGAGAGGCTATGCATCCCTAACCACCAGATTTTCCATTCTGGGATGCTCTGATCCTCTCTGCGTTCTGTTGCTAAGACTTGGATGCTCCTGCATTATTAATAAGCTTTCTTGTCCTATCTTTTAGCAGATTGGAATGATGGTTTATTCTTCTGCACACTTCTGAATAATTCTGATTTTATGTACTTGCAAATTGTCAAACAAGCATACAGACCACCTAGAAAGCAACTGCCAAGAAGAAACATATTCAGAGACTAAAACATACTTAAATAACCCTTTCATGTTGACACTGTACATGTGAGAATCTCCAGACACTTCCCTTTCCAAACACCAGTACATTCTCCAAACCACATTTCAGCAGAAGTAATCATTTTTATTGGGTGAGAAGAAGAGGTTAAGCCAATTTTTTTAAGTAGCTTAATTTTCATTAAAATAGCTGTTGTTCATTTTCTTTTGCATTATGGCACCTAAAGCACGGAGAATTTTAGAGCCTGGGAATATGTAATTACTGAGATCAACTCTATTTTAATACCCTTTTGGTTAGAACTATATTTCTTCTACCAAAAATCATGCTAGTTTCATTTTCAGGATTTTGAAATTTGTATTCTTTTGGACCAGGCAAAGAATGAAGTTACCATTTTTCCTGTATAAATCTTACTTTCTAATTGAATTAGTAATGTAATTAAGTCTTCAGGGGAATTCAAATACACTGGGTGTTCAACGTCTTCAAAGTCCCATTCCAAGGCCTTGAAAGATTCAACAATCACAGTGGGCCCTCTTGCTCACTCAGTCTAGTGGCATATATCTAGTTTATATAAAATTATACACAGTTAAGGCAATGCATGTGTCTAACAGGTTTAATAATCTCTTTTACTAAACTAGATCCAGGTTTGAAATACTGAGAATTTATCATATTGGTATGAGATATGTTGTTATAAATTGCTGCTCAGTGTTTAATAATGTGGATGTGCCCAGAAATGCAAACAGAATATATTCTATGTGGTAGACAGAATTCTAAAGATGACACTCCTAACATTCCTGTTCCCTGGTTGCTCAAACCCTAATCTAGGTACTGTTGTGAAGGGATTTCGCAGATTTAAGTACATTCCCTCCATTCACCTTAAGATTTGGAGGTCTAATTCCATTCACCTTTTAAAGCAGAGGCAAGGGACTGAATTGTACCAAAAACCTATATGAACATGGAAGCTGGTATTTCTCCAGACGTGACCTAAGAGTCCAGCCTGGATGATACCTTGATTTTGACCCTGTGAGACGCTAAGCAGAAAACTCAGTTAAGCCATCCCAGACTTTTGACCCATTGGATTGTACAGTAATAAATGGATGTTATTTGATGCCATTGCATTCTTTAAGATTTTATTTATTTATCTGACAGAGAGAGAGAGAGCACCAAGCCAGGGGGAGCGGGAGAGGGAGAAGCAGGGTCCCCGCTGAGCACGGAGCCCAACCTGGGGCTCGATCCCAGGACCCCAGGATCATGACCCAAGCTGAAGGCAGACACTGAACCACTGAGCCACCCAGGCGCCCCAGAAGCTGCTACATTTATAGTAATTTGCTATGCAGTTAGAGAAAACTAACACTGTCAGACTAAAGGCTGCGTATGATTATACATTATATGTTGGGGGTTTGTATACTGGAAGAAAATAAAGCCATCTCAGATGAAATTATAGTTCATGACCCTCTGAAACCAGAGTAAGAAAAAAGAAAATATGTGTTAAAAAATAAAAGTTAAAAGGAGACATTCAAGGAGATTTTCACTTACCATACCATACCTACCAGCAGTAGAACATTGAAAGGATTTTAAGAGGATTTTGCAAGAATTTGCTACAACCTACAATCTTTGCAATTTCTCCACATTGAATATTTTTTCCCGTTGTTGCATCAGTGATGAACAAAAAACATACTAAATTAAAATGGGTCTGAACATTTTCCCTGTGGAGCAGCAAGGAAAAGTGTGGGGAAAACTGGATGTCAATGGAAGTCAGTTAGGTGGCACCAATCAGAATATAGGAAAATATACCAAAGTTTGGGCTTTTGGCAAAGAAAATAAGAAAACCCAAGGAGTCAGATTAAGCCACTCTAGCTTTGCAACAAAAAGGCCATGACATTCATATACTGATAAGGTGATCATATAACCTATAATTTACACTAAGAGACTTTGAAAAGTTAAAGGAGGTGTAATTAATAAGAATGTTTGGACAAAAGCATAAAATAAGACGATGCCCCAGGCAGATTAACTGTATGGTCACTCTATTATTAACATGTTTCAGACATGATTTTACATATTATTCAGAATTGTAAATTATACATTCAAAGTACTTAATTCAGAAATCTTAAGATATAATTATTTCTGTAATTTAGGTACTTCATTACTTAATCCCCCAATCACAACAATTAAGCTTAGTAGGAATCAACAGAAGAGCATTTGCTACATGTGTTGGAAGCTGGTTTTATACCATTTCTCTCAACCTTCTTTCCTTCAATCCAGATTCCACAGAGCATTATGGTCTGAGTGTGCTGTCAGATACATCAGAAAAAGGTGATGAGGGTGGGAGGATGGGTTAGCCTGGTGGTGGGTATTGAGGAGGGCACATTCTGCATGGAGCACTGGGTGTTATGCACAAACAATGAATCATGGAACACTTCATCTAAAACTAATGATGTAATGTATGGGGATTAACATAAGAATAAAAAAAGAAATATAAAAAATGCCAAAAAAAAAAAAAAAAAAGAAAAAGGTGATGATTTTCATCATGTTCTAAATTCTGATCTCTGAAAGTCCTCAAATCAGACTTAGAGGATAATAGGAACTGTGCTTCTTTATTTGTCCTTCCTCCTCGATTTTTCTTGGTTCTTTCATTGCAGATGATCTTCTTTTGACTTATTTTTCTCTCCTTCTCTTTTTTGTTTTTCATTTATCCATTTTTTTTTTCTCCAGTATTTTGTAGTAACTGCTCTGTGCCTAAAAACATATTAGGTGCTAGTTGCTAAAGACAAGAGTGGTGAATAAAATGAAACTATTTATACAATCTTTTAAATCTTTTCCTTTTTGCTTTCCTTTTGTTATTCTTGCCTAGGTAACTAAAAAAGTATTTCCCATTTGTCTTCCTTTACTCTGAACCACGCTTTCTCTCCACATTTATATCATCATGGCTTCCAAGCATATATCTATTGATACACCTCTCTTAAGTATCAAAGAGCGTTAGTATTTTTTTTTTTTTAATTTGGGTCATCAAAATTTAATAATCTCATGATCAGAAGATTCTGTCTTGATCTCAGTTAGAATTTTTCTGTATCATTTATTTTCTTCTAGTAAGAGGGTTGAAGAAAATTGAATTTATAAATCATCTTTTCTCTTTGTTTAATTATAAGTATGTACTAATATCAGTGTAATCTATATAATTTTAATGAAATTTTTCAGTAGGTCAGTTCTATTAGGATATATAGAATATTATCAATTATTAGATGGTAAAAAATGCAGCAACTGTGTAAGCCCATAGAGAAGAAAATGCTTTTTCAGATATTACAATGCTTTGTGTCTTTCATACCTAAATAATCTGATGATACAGCACATCTTTTCCTTTGCGTGTGCAATAGTCTTCCCAATTCTGGTTCTTAAATGGTTGGAAATGGTAATGACTCTAGAGAATATTGAGATTATTGAGACACTTCATTTGCATTGTAGAAATAATACAATTTCATAGGTAATTTTCTTTAAATTACAAAATGCTAGTTCTTACTGGTTTTTTTGTTTGTTTGTTTGTTTGTTTTTTGGTCAGAGAAGAAACTTCTGTATTTAGTTTAAGGTAAGCTGGAGTGAACATACTCCATCCTTCTTTCAGACTATACCTATAAAATATGGGAGAATGGAACAATGATTTGAGGATTTTAAAAGGTAAATAGTAGTGTGAGGATTGAGAATAAGGCAAAAATTTGAAGGACAACCAAACCAGCAGTAAGTTTATTTTCCTATGTCCTGGACTCAAAACAGCCCCAACTTGGAAGTGGTCATTAGGGCATGCATAGCGAGAGAGGGAGCTAGGAAATGCCTTTGGTTTGCATCAGGGACCTGGAAGTCTCCTAATGCTCAGAGAAAGTGGGGGAAATTCCCCCCTTCAAAAAAGTTGTCTGCATTCTTTCCTGCCCCATCTACCAAGCAATCCTATGATAGTGGTAGTGGGGACAACAGCAGCATCAGTACCAGAAGTCATAAAAATCTGAGGTGAATCTTCCTCTCTGGTCTATAGAGCTTTTATTTTAAGAAGGAAGAGTGAACACCATGGCTTTTTGTTTCAGCCCTTTTATTACTCAAACCTAGACACAGTCATGAAAAGTGCACTACAGAGTGGGGTATCTAAAGCCCAGACTTCCTGGCAGCATTACTGAAAGTACATGGAAAGTACAAACGAGATAATGGAGAGGGAAGAGCTAGGGAAAGTAACCTCATACAGTTGCTTATCAACTGCTCTTGCTCACCTCAGCTTTGCATGTGTGAACACAACCATAAAATTTCTTTGCAAAATGAGCTACTAAGCTGCTGAGCCACTAATTCCCAGCCTGGTCACTAGATGACAACCATATAGGATAGGAGTGTAAAGTGCTTTGAAAATTGACAATGGAAATTTGACAATGAAACCAAAGCCGATAGAGCCTTGGAATTCTGGAACTTTTATCATTTTATGCTAAAAAATGGAAAATTGGTATATATAATATACTTTTTCTCCTCTTGAGTATTTTAACTATGTTAGATAGTTGAAAGCAAAATTATAACATCATCTGATGGTATTTTTGATAGATTTAAATGTAATACCCAAGACAACTCCAACATACATTGAGAAGGGTAAAAGGACCTATATGAAGTTAAACTTCCCACATTTCACTTGATGTGGTAAAATACTGATTCTAAGTAAACTTTGAAAGTTGAATATATATGATGTAAAACCTATAGTAAGCAACTACTAAACAAGTATATAGAAACATGTAGTTGAGGGGCGCCTGGGTGGCTCAGTTGTTAAGCATCTGCCTTCAGCTCAGGTCATGATCCCAGGGTCCTGGGATCAAGCCCCGCATCAGGCTCCCTGCTCTGCGGGAAGCCTGCTTCTCCCTCTGCCCACTCCCCCTGCTTGTGTTCCCTCTCTGGCTGTCTTTCTGTCTGTCAAATAAATAAAAATCTTAAAAAAAAACAACAACAACATATAGTTGAAAACACAATAAATAAATTAAAATGGTATACTAAAAAATTTGAAATCTTCCCTTTTAGCAAAGCTTTTATTTCAAAAGAACAAAAACAAGGCAGGAAAGGGAAACAGAAGAAAGGAAAGCAGAGGGCTTTCAACATCAACAATTAAACACGAATAACAAAATGGCAGACCTAAATCCCAATATACATACCAGTAATTAGAGTAAATTAAAATAGTCTAAACACACCAATTTAAAAAATTACCAGATTGTATTGAAAAAAAACAAAGACCTCATTCTTTGCTGTCTGTGAGAAACTTGCTTCAAATGTAATAGGTAAGGTAAGAGTAAAAATATAAAAAATATATACCATGAATAGAAAAACTAAAAACAGTCCAATGGCTAAAATGTACATTTCAGAACAAAGAAAATTACTAAAAACTAAGGGGGACTTTATATAATAAAAGGGTCAATTCACCAAGAAGATATAATGATGTTAAATATTTCAGCACCTACCAATAGAGCTTTAAAATTCATGAAAGAAAAACCAACAGAACTAAAAGGAAAAATAGACAAATGCACAGTTATATTTGGAGATGTTGACATTTCTTGCTTAGTAATTGATTGTCAACAGAAAATCAGCATGTATGTAAAAGAATTGAACAACACATCAACTAACATGGACACACTGTTAGTGTGTCTACCCCAAATAGCAAAATACATGTGCTTTTCAAGTGACATTTTCTGAGAGAACATTTTCTAGCTCATAAAACAAACTTTTAGAAATCTGAAAGAATGAAATCAGATGCATTCCGTTCTTAAATATAATGGAATTAAACTAATAATGAACTATAGAAAAATAAGAAGAAAATGTTCTCCAAATATTTAGAAAATAATATTTATAAGTAATTTATGGGTCAAAGAGGAAATTTTTAAAAAAAGAGAGACTTTGAACTGAAAAAAAAAAGAAATAAGCCATGAAAAGACAACATATAAATTATGGGACACAGGGAAAATAATGTTTAGAGGGAAATTTATATGATCAAATGTTTTTATTAAAAAGAGGAAGGGTCTCATCAATAATCTAAGTTTCTACCTAAATAAATGGAAAGAGAGGAACAAATGAAACAAAAACACATTCATATCAAACAAAAGGTAGGAAATACTGGGGCACTTGGGTGGATCAGTTAGTTAAGCGTCTGACTCTTGATTTCGGCTCGAGTCATGATTTCAGGGTAATGAGATCAAGCCCCGAGTTGGGCTCCATGCTGGGCATGGAGCCTGCTTAAAGATTCTCTTTCTCCTTCTCCTTCTGACCCTCCCCCTCAAGCCCCTCTTTCCCACATGTTCTCTTGCTCTCTCTGTCTCTCTCTCAAAAAAAAGGGGGGAAGGAAATACTAAAGAGTATATATCAATCAAATGAAAACAGAAAAACAATAGTGATAATTAATGAAAGAAAACCTGGTTTTTTGAAAGTGTCAATACATTCTAAACCTCTAGTAAGTTTGACAAAGAAAAATAGAAAATAGGAAAAATAATATCAGCAACAAAAGGGCATATCTTACTACCTCAGACTTTAAAAAAATCATTAGGGAAGAATACAAAGAGATCTATGCATATGAATTTGACAACTTAGATGAAATAGACCAATTTATTGAGAATCACAAACTAACAAAACTTACCCCAATCTGAAATAGCCTGAATAATCTTATACATATTAGTTTAAAACCATCTAAGAATGAAATCTTCAGGCCCAGAAAGTTTCACTGGTGAACTCTTTCAAAGAAAAGATAATACCAATTCTATATTATCTCTTTAAGGAAACAGACAGGTGAGGACACTTCCCAACTCATTTTATGAAGTCAGCATTACCCTGATATAAAAACCAAATCACAAAGTGCGAGGAGAAAAGTACCCATGAAACTACAGACCAATATTCTTCATGACCATACATAAATAAATAGCAATTTAACTCAGTAATATATAAGAGTAACAGAAAAGAACCAAATAGAGCTTATATCAGAAAAGGAAAACTGATAAAATACTTGAAAATCAATTCATGTAATTAAACTTATTTAAAGTCCAAAGAAGAGACATGATCATATCAACTGATACAGCATGTGACAAATTTCATCATCTATTCACAATAAAAACTCTCAGAAATTTAGGAATAGAAGGGAACAGGCTTAATAAAGAATATCTACTATCTATCTATCTGACACTTAACATCACATTTAATGGTGAAAGAAGGAATACTTTTGCATTTAGTCTGGAACAAGGCAGGTTTGTCCACTGCATCCTTCCTAGGGATGTCCAGAAGTGGAACATGATAATACATGAAAAACATAAATAATTTGAGGTAAGAAATAAAACTGTCCCTTTTTGCAAGAAACATGATTCTTTACATATTAGAAAATGACGAAGTATATATGAAAAAAAAACTAAAGCTAATATTTGAGCTTAATGGGATCACAGAATACAAAGTCAACAAGGTCAGTGTGGTTTACTATACTAGAATTGAACATTCCAAAACTGAAATTTTAAATATATGTGTGTATACATACAAATATATATACAATATACATATAAATACATACGTAATATAAATATATCTATAATTTGTCATAGTTCTGTAATGAAGTAGCTGCATATAAAGTTAGCAAAACATGTGCGGAATCTGGATGATAAGAACTGTAAAATGCTGATGAGAATAATAAAGGAAAATTTAAATAAATGGAGAGACATACAATGTTCATGGATTGGAAGCTTCAGCATAGCACAGATGCAACTCTTCTCAAATTGATCTATAGATTTAACGCAAAATGAAAGTTTGAGCTCTTTTTTGTAGATATAAATAAGATGATTCTAAAATTTATATGAAAAGGCAAATAAATGAATAGCCAAAGCAATTTTGAAAAGAAAAATAGTTTTGAAGGAATCATACTACTTGTTTTTAAAACTTACTACAAAACTTCAGTAATCAAGACAGTGTGGTATTAAGAAATAGATACATAGATACATTCCAGAAGTAGATCCACACAAATATGGCCAGTTGATTTTCTACAAGGTACAAATTCTATTTAATAAAGAAAGAGGGGCACCAGGTGGCTCAGTCGGTTAAGTGTCTGACTCTTGATTTCGCCTCAGGTCATGATCTCAGGGTCCTGGGATTTAACCCCATGTTGGGCTCTGCGCTCAGCATGAAGTCAGCTTGGATTCTCTCTCTCCCTCCCCCTTTGCCCTTCCCCCTGCTCACACTCTCTGTCTCTCTCTAAGATAAATAAAATCTTTAAAAAAATGGTCTCTCAAGAAATGGTCTTGAAAACACTGGACATCATTATGCATAATGAAGAATAATAAAGTTCTTTCACTTTTTTAAATAAAATTTTATAAATGTTTATACAAAATAGATTATTAATCTAAATGTAAATGTTAAACTATAAAAGCCCAGAAGGAAACATAAGAGAAAATCTTTGTGACCTTGAATTAAGTAAAGAGTTTTTAGATATAAAAACACAAACATGATCCATTAAAGGAGAAATTGGTGAACTGGATTTCATCGATATTAAACAACAAAACCAAAAGCACGTCTGTTCTGTTAAGAGATTAAAATACAAGTTATGGACCAGGAGAAAATATAATTGACCCTTGAACAACATGGGTTTGAACTGCATGGGTCCATTTATGTGTGGATATTTTTTGATAAATACAGTACAGTACAGTACTGTAAGTGTACTTTACCTTTCTTGTGATTTTCTTAATAACCTGTTCTTTTCTCTAGCTTGTTTTATTGTAAGTATACAGTACATAATACATATAACATACAAAATAGGTGTTAGTTAATCAGTAAGCCTCCTCCTGATTAACAGTAAGTAGGCTTTTTTTTTTTTTTTTAAGATTTTATTTATTTATTTGACAGAGAGAGACTTAGCGAGAGAGGGAACAAAAGCAGGGGGGAGAAGCAGGCTTCCGGCTGAGCAGGGAGCCCGATGTGGGGCTCGATCCCAGAACTCTGGGATCATGACCTGAGCTGAAGGCAGACACTTCACAACTGAGCCACTCAGGTGCCCCACAGTAAGTAGGCTTTTAGTAGTAGTTAAGTTCTGGGGGAGTCAAAGGTTATATGTGGATTTTTTTTTTAATGATTTTGTTTATTTGAGAGAGAGAGAGAGAGCACTCATGAGCCAGGGGAGGGGCACAAGAAGAGAATCTTCAAGCAGACTCCCTGCTGAATGCAGAGCCCAACATGGGGCTTAATCCCAGGACCCACGCGATCACAACCTGAGAAGAAACCAAGAGTCAGACGCTTAACCTACTGATTCCCTAAAACTTATTTGTGGATTTCTGACTGTGTGTGTTGGGGGGCTCAGCACCTCTACCCGTTGCATTCTCAAGGGGCAACCATTGTCATAAATCACATATCCAGGCGCAAGGATTTATATACAGAATATATAAAGAACTCTCAAAGCTCAACACTAAGAAAACAAACAATTTAAAAATGTGCAAGACTTGATGTGATATTTCACAAGAAGAATATATAGATGGCAAGTAAACACTGCATAGATGTCATCGTCACTTGTCATTACGGATATGCAAATTAAATCCACAAGGAGATATCACTATACCGATTGGATGGCTAAAATTTAAAATACTGACACTATCAAGTGCTGTGGATAATGTGGATCAAGTTTCATCCTCAAACATTGCTGCTGGCAGTGCAAAATTTTATAACCCCTTGGGAAAACAATCTGGCAATTTCTTATAAAGATATACATATACTTACCATATGGCCCAGCAATCCAATTTCTGGGTTTTTACTTCAGAAAAACAAAAATTTATCTTCATACAAAACCTGTTCATGGATGTTGATACTTACTTTGTTCACAATTAGGAAAAACTGGAAGCAATTCAATGGCCTTCAAGAGGCGAATGGTTTAAACAATCTGTAGTAATCTGAGGACTGTCAGAGCATTATGCTCAGTGAAAGAAGCTGGTCTCATAAGGTCACCTGCCTTATGAATCCATTTACATGACATTGTCTAAAAGACAACCCTGTAATGATGATCAGATCAGTGATTCAGTGGTCACTCCTGTTTTAAAAATGGGCAAGTTTTTTTTAAAAAACTATAAAGGGAAGTCACAAAACAGTTTTGGGGAGTGATGGACCTTTTCTGGCTCCTGATGGTGATGGTGGTTAAATGAATCAGTGTGAGTGTTAAAATTCGTAGAACTGTTAAATAAAAAGTACATGTTACTGTAAATGAATTTAAAAATTAAAAAGAGAAAGAAATTATGTGATCATTAGATTTGCTTTTGGCATTCCAGCCAGGGATTTCCCAAAGGTTTCAGCAGGTTGTATCTTGCACAGATTACCTATCTATAGGGCCTAAGGAACAAAAGAGACTGAAATCCCACCCAGACTTCACCTACCAAACACCTTTGCTCATTCACTGGGGAGCCTTTTTAAAACCTCATCTCCCCACTGTGCCCCTTTTAAATTCACACTAATGCACTCTTCTAACTGAGGCCCTGCTGAAGAGCTGATAATTTTTGCAGACTTTAGTGAGTGTGTTCAAATGTATTGTTTTAGAATCTCCAAATGGAAGTCTGTTTCTTTGTTTTCCTTTCTTTCCTTTATCCCTGTTCAAATTCTACCCATTTTTCAGAACCCTGATTAATTTCCACTTTTGGACTTGTTAGACTCTCTGACTCTACCAGGCATGCTTTTGGAGGAATTCAATATACCTTGCATTCTGTTCGTTTCCTCTCCTTCTGATCTCTTTGTGATCAAGGATCTTGCTCCCTGCTTGTCTGTGTCCTCAGCAACATAGCACATTAATGAGCGTCCCAGGTACTCCATCTTGGTATTTCTGAATAGAAACGAATTCCTGATAGGAAAATGACATTTTTCCTGTGGTTTACAATAAAAGCAAAGCTGAACTTACCTCGTTTAACTCTTGGCTGCTGGTGTATTTCTTATTAGGCTCTGGCCAGGACATAAATCAGACACTTTATATTTCTATTTTGGCACGACATGTTGCAGGGATAAGTCTTGGATACATAATTCTTAAGGAATTATTATGGAAAGTGATTGTTCATAAGATACTTTCCTTCTCAAGATCCTTTACTGTTAAATGTTAAAGCTTCATTTGGTTATAGGATTTTGTTTATATTAGAAAATATTTTAATGGTACTGTTAAACACTATATAAATATTAAAATATGCTGAATATATCCTTGGGAAACAAAACACATCTTAATTTAGAAAATACTCTGAGGTCTTCCTTATAGTTATTAAGAGTTGTTCTTATTATAAGGTCTACAAGTGCAACTTTGTATTCACCACACACTTACACCGTGTTGTCAGTGTAGGAGAACACTTATTAAGAATCTACCACATGCCATGGGTTTTTAAATACATCACCTCCTTTAACCCTTCAAAACCTCTGTGTCATAAGGGATTGTTAAGCTCATTTGACAGGTAAGAAAGTTTAATATTTAATGGTTACCATGTTTCACGTAAGCCAACATAGGCTTGAAATATTTTATCTACATTAGTTAGCATTCCTAAGCCAAATGGTTAATTTTCCAGTTTTACTGTTAAGAAAACTGAGGCTCAGAAAAAAGAAGTAACTTTCCTATGGTCACACAGCTAAAAATCAAGCCTGGGACTCAAGCCCTAGAATCTTTGACACAAGAGCATAGATTCTTTTTTTTTTTTTTTTAAAGATTTTATTTATTTATTTGACAGAGACACAGCAAGAGAGGGAACACAAGCAGGGGGAGTGGGAGAGGGAGAAGCAGGCTTCCCGCCAAGCAGGGAGCCCGACACGGGGCTCGATCCCAGGACCCTGGGATCATGACCGGAGCCAAAGGCAGACACTTAAAGACTGAGCCACCCAGGCGCCCCAGGAGCATAGATTCTTAAAGCTTTATTCTCTGCATTTTGCCTTCACTATACTTCATGCAGAAAACAGGTCATGAAAAATTTGTTGTTGAATTCCAATCAGGATTTTAGAAAACATCAAATCATTTTTGAGAAGGTTTTTAACCAGTTTACTCTTAACTCCCTTGGTGTATAGACCTTTAAAAAGCTGAGATCTTTTTTTTTTTTTAATTTTATTTATTTATTTTTAAAGATTTTATGTATTTATTCGACAGAAAGAGAGAGACACAGCGAGAGAGGGAACACAAGCAGGGGGAGTGGGAGAGGGAGAAGCAGGCTTCCCACAGAGCAGGGAGCTGGATGCGGGGCTGGATCCCAGAACTCTGGGATCATGACCTGAGCCGAAGGCAGACGCTTAACGACTAAGCCACCCAGGCGCCCTAAAAATGCTGAGATCTTAAAAACGCATCTAAAGTTGGAATACTTGTCCTTAATTAAATGTGTTTTATTTAACAAATTATGTCAAATCTCTGTATTAAACTTAATATTTTAAATTTTAGTAGTTGTGATTTAAGAATATTAGATACTTGTAATTATATTGTAATTATATTCTTCAGATTTTTCCAGTTTATGGAATTATTTCTTTACTTGAATAAAAGCCACTGATCATACTGAGTAGAAAGCAAGTTATAAAAAGCAGCAAAATGATTAAAAATTGGCATGATGAAAAAAGAATGTTGTATCACACTGTTTTGAAGTTTGAGTTGGCTTATAGTTATAAATGCATGCTGTCAGTGTTTTTACTAGTATTCTAAAAAGACAATTTATAGAGCTTTTTAGTAGCATGATATTTTTAGTTTTAATTGTCCCTGTTTAATGCCTTCAGGATATGATTACGTTATAACATTATAAAATTGCGTTGGCCAAAATTCCTGATTTATATGCAATCAGAACACTTTTAAATTTTTCCAGCTGTATCCTTCAACTTACTTCACAAAAATCTTTAACTGTGATTCATCTTACCTATTTTTTAAAGTCATGACAGTTTTTTAATCTCCAAGGCAGATGAAATCATTAAGCCTAGTTTGTTTTTGTTTTTGTTTTGCTTTTGTGGCCAAAGTCCTACAGAAAGCCTAAGAACTCTGATTTATCATTTTTAAATTAACTTAGCAATGTGAATACCAATTTTAATCCATGTTTGTGGTAGACTACACAGTAAATTTCCCATTTCTGATTTATAAGCGTTAGATGTATAATCTACCACATATGGCTTTATCAATGTGCCACAAGCATTATATTTTCAGAGTTGCACTGAAATCTAAATTAAGAATTTTAGATGGTATATGTTATTAATGATGTATTAAAGATATACCCAAACTACAGTAAGGTACAATGGAGTCTGGCTTAATTTAAAGTCCCTAAGGATTTGAGAGTTTAACTTCTGAAACCATCCAATAACTTGCCCTTAAATTTTCTGAAAGAGAAAAGTGAATGTGAAGTAGAATAAATCTAGAATACAATAGCAGGAGCACAAAACCAGCCTGCAGACATAAATTTTCCTAGTTGTTCTTCCTTTCATACAAAAGCAGTCCTTTTCATTATCTTAATGTAGGGAGGAGGTGGGTCTGCTTGGTGGGAAAGTTTATTATAAAGATTAAGGACATGTGAAAACAAGAAAAGCAACGAGTAAACCTCTTTTGGAACTTGTCCATGACCATGACATTCTCCCCAGCTCTCAAAAGAGCAGAATTTAGGAATTGGCCACTGCTGCCTACCCTGCATGCCACTCCCCCCACGCCCTGGACTCTCTTTCACTATTTATGATGAACATTTACTTGAACCATCTTTCACCTTCTTTTTCCTGTATCATATTAATATTTCATATAAAGCTTGCCAGAGAATTAGACATGCTATCCATATGCTGTGTAGTCCAGTACTTCACTGACTTTAGATACCTCCAATCACACCTTAGGATAATAAAATAAAAGGAGTGATTATTGACTGTTTAATTTACCTTTAGCAACCAATTAAAAACATACACACTTTTTTTAACATGTACACTCTCATCTCTAGTTAATTTTGCCGCAATACACATTATAAGGTCAAAGATAATACTAAATTAGGAAAAGAAAATGTTGCATCTAGCTTCCTACAGAGCTCTCTGAGATATTGGGTATCTACATCTTTGCAGTGAATTCCTTTGTCTACATGCTGGACTTGGCCTTCAAATGCATTTGGTGTGTTCAACTCAAGAATAATGGTTTGGTTAGGGCACTGTAACTCCTGTTCAACTCTTTCCACCACTCTCTTTATCTTCCCACCCTCCCCAGTCCCTACCTGTCCAGGTCTTAGTGCTGCTGAAGATGCTGCCAGATCTCAGTCATGTCATTCATGGGTCCCCCAAGGTTAACTGCCCACCTTTCCTGCCTTCTTGGAAAGAGAGTCAAAGTAGTCTCAGACATGACAGTCCAGCCCTTCTTTTCACGTACTCACCCAGTGTTTTCATTAATTCCCTACTTGAGTCATCCTATATCAGCCTGGAGTTTCCCAATGTGCTATCCTCCAGAGTTCCAAAGGTTACCTACCACTAGTCCTATCCCTTCGCACCTGCCCTCAGAGCAAAGCCTGTAGATGACTAAGAAGACATGACCTGGGTGGAAATACAATACTTGATCTTAGCCAAAAGGCCAAGAAGTGATTGATCTGTGTGGAAAAAGAGAAATGTATATTAATACACCTCAAAATGTATTATCATGGCACTATAAAATGTGTAGTGTACATAGTACTCTACAGTTCTACACATTGGGGATGAACAAATTGACTTCTCAGTACTTTCCTGCCCTTGTGGTGCTTACGTTCTAATGAAGAGGATGGCCAATATCCAAATACTTAAATTAATTGGTACATTAAAAGATAAACCCCCTCAGGAAAAAAAGTAGTAGATGTAAGTAAGAGATAATCTGGGAGTTCCAGGGTGGGGGAAAAGGGTATTTGTAATTTAAATTTGGTGATCAAGAAGATCTGGAGAGAGGATCTAATGAGGGAATGTTCCAGAGGGAAAAGCCAGTGAAGAGGTCTTGAGATGGAAATGACAAGAAAAGAGAAAAGAAAAGGGAAGAAAAAAAAAAAAAGCTAATGTAGCTGGAGTAGAATGAATACATGGGATTATAATAGAAAATTCTAGATTTTGTATTTCTTTTGACAGCTTTGGCAAATTGTAAGGTTTATTGGCATACATTTATATATATTACCTTGATGTCTTTAGGAAATGATCACATTTTCAACTTCTTTTTTTTTTAATTCTTATGTTAATCCCCATACATTACATCATTAGTTTTAGATGAAGTGTTCCATGATTCATTGTTTGTGCATAACACCCAGTGCTCCATGCAGAATGTGCCCTCCTCAATACCCACCACCAGGCTAACCCATCCTCCCACCCCCCTCCCCTCTAGAACCCTGTTTGTTTTTCAGAGTCCATCGTCTCTCATGGTTCGTCTACCCCTCCGATTTCCCCCACTTCATTCTTCCCCTCCCGCTACCTTCTTCTTCTTCTTCTTTTTTCTTTCTTAACATATATTGCATTATTTGTTTCAGAGGTACAGATCTGAGATTCAACAGTCTTGCACAATTCACAGTGCTTACCAGAGCACATACCCTCCCCAGTGTCTATCACTCAGTCACCCCATCCCTCCCACCTCACCGTGGCTCATGCCCCTGAAGGTATGCTGAGCATGTATTCATCTTTGTACCTTTGGTACTTGTCATCTCTTACATTACTTGTTCCATTAGGGCCTCAAGCAATAGTAGGACTTAGAGGTAAAAAACTTTCCTCCTAGGATACAATCCTAGGACAAATATCTTACCTAGGACTATGCAGGATTTTGTGCCAGGAAAGACAAGATATTGAACTTAGGTAGTCTAGCTAGTGCTTAAAGACAGCAGGGCTGGAGCTAGACAATTTAATTTTGTTAGGATATGTCCATCTGATCACATAAAACTGATTTCCTGAGTAGTCCATTATTATAACATGCTTCCTGTGGGGTTTTGGGGGTCTATGATTATCTTGAAGAGGTATCAAATTACATCCTAGGATAGTATGTTTTTGTTTTCAGATGAGAGATTCTGTTGACACCTCATACATGACTTGATTCATTTTTAGGTGGGAAATTAGAGGGTTTTTTGGTGTCCTTGGTGTTTGTAGAATTTTGTATATTCAAAGAGTGTTTTAAAAAGAGTCTGTATTATATGTATCTTTAAATAACAGCTGTGTTAAATCCTTTCCCCTTTAAACTCTACCCCTTATTATAATAAGAAACGTGAGTTTTTGAAAGGAACTGAAAAGCATAGGCCTAGAAACAGAATAATGCAAGTCATTTAAATTAGTCATGGTTACAATTATTCTCCATAACTTTCAAGTTAGAGAAAATCTTCCTGGTGTGCCAAATGTAAGACAATGAAATTCAAATTTATCAGAATCTTAGTTGAAGACTCTGACTTTACACATAAGTAAAAAAAGAATAGGAGGAGAGAATCATTTTGTTTGTTAAACTACTTCCTGGTCTATAAGAGATTCTGTTAATTACTATTTAAATTTCATAGACATGATTATCATATTTATGTCTTTAATCTTCTCATTATAAAAGTATTGTAAACACTTAAATGAATTTGGAATATTGGAAAAGAGGAAGAAAAATTACTTACTATCTCTCTACATGATACAATTGCTATTAAAAATTTATTGTAATTATATAGTTTTTTGTTTTAAGTAAGCTCTATGTCCAGTGTGGGGCTTGCACTCACAACCCTGAGGTGCAATCACATTCTCTACCGACTGAGCCAGCCAGGTGCCCCCATTTTTATGTAGTCTTTTTGTTCTCCTGTGAAAATGTGATGGTATGGATTTTTTTAATACTTAGGTGTAATCATACCTCTATGCCAATATGTACTCATTTTTTTTTTTTTAAAGATTTAATTATTTGACAGAGAGAGATACAGCGAGAGAGGGAACACAAGCAGCGGGAGTGGGAGAGGGAGAAGCAGGCTTCCCGCGGAGCAGGGAGCCCGATGCGGGGCTCGATCCCAGGACCCTGGGATCATGACCTGAGCCGAAGGCAGACGCTTAACGACTGAGCCACCCAGGCGCCCCAATATGTACTCATTTTTAAATTACATTTTATTGTATATAAATTTATATTTTATGGTATAAAATATGTCTTTTACATTACAAATTATAATTTTTATCAGCAAATTTCTTTCATGACTACACAGTAGTCATTGATTTCCCATAGCTTGGTGAGGAATCTAGGGCCCCCAGAGAGATTACTGTTCATTCTTTCTCCTCCCCTATCCCACAGGGTTGGTGCTAGGAAAATGTCAAAGTTCTATACCTCTTGCATTCCTCTTGCTTCCCGCTATTGCTTCTAAGTCAAAATCTCTCATCCTCATATAAAAACTCTTCATTTGGAGCTAAAGCTCTTCAGCTTTACCATCTTAAATGTCTCTGTCACCATGATAGGTTGTTCTCCTTGATCCTTACCCACGTTTCACATGGATGTTGGCCACCTCCCCCCTCTTCCTGAGTTCATTGTGATCATGTGCAATTTCAAGTTCATATAATCAGTCCAACCAATACTACTTAATAATTCTTTGACCTTGATCTGGATGACGTCTGACTTTCTCTGCTATCCTGGCAATACCTAATCATGAACATTAACTATTCCCCTAGTACTTAATCAGCTCTCTTTCCCATTTCTCTCACTATTCCAGTTTGTTTCTTTTTCAAAAAATACTAACTCCCGTCTACATTTGACCCACACCTCACCTAACATTGTATCCTCTTTCACTTGACATACAAGAATATCAGAAAGTAATTTCTTTAACTTAACAAATGGTATCCGTGAAAGCCTTCCAGTGGGGTGCCTGCATGGCTCAGTTGGTTAAGCAAGACTGACTCTGGGTTTCAGCTCAGGTCATGATCTCAGGGTCTTGAGATCAAGCCGTGCATCAGGCTCTGTGCTCAGCAGGGAGTCTTCTTGAGATTCTCTTTCTCTCTCCGTCTCCTTCTCCTCCCCTCCATTCTCTCTCTCTCTCAAATAAATAAACAAGTCTTTTTAAAAAAGGTATCCTAGCCAATGTAGTAAGGTACAGAACAGTATGGAAAAAATATACCAATATAGAATGGAAAGAATAATACAGAAGAGGTAAGAATTAGAAACAGATGATAATACTGTTTTTGGTGGGAACAAAATATTTGAAGGGGTACAGGAGAAGAAATGTAAAACTTATTAAAGTGACTAAATTTGGTATGTACTGGTCCATACAGCAAAGAGATGTAACGTGATGACAACCACATTGACTGACTTTTAATCTGCATATGGTGATAAGATTATTGTAGTTGTGAAATATAGGTGCATCCTAAGGGAAATTTGTACCAAACAATGATCTTTGACATGGTAATTATAGTTGAACTTAATTTAGTATTTTTGTATTTATTCTCATTATATACGTTTTAAATTTTTCCAATGTGCAAGAGAATTATTAAGAGAAGATACTTTTGGTTCTCTCCTTCACTCCTTCCTTCCATCTTTCTTTCCTTCCTTCTTCCTTTCAACCATAACACAAGTTCAGTCACTCTCATATCTTTGTTTTCCATATTTTGTTGCATTAATAAATGCATGACTTAGCTCTCTTAAAATTCACATTATGGTAAGAATCTCTTGAAGTTTTTATTTGATTTGTTATTTAATGGAACTAGATAACAAATGCATTTTCCTCCTCCTCTTTTTCTCCCTTTCCTAACCACTCTGTGTTTACCCCTACCTTCATCTTTCCTTCCCACCATATCCATTTGTGTTAATCAGCCAAATGAAGTAGTAGGGCTTATCACCTGTCTATTCATCTGTCCATCCATTCATAAGGAAGTAATTTCGTTTACTTGTTGATTTTATATTTTAATAAAATATTTCTACGTATATAGATAAAATAACATCTTTACATATTTCATCTCTTGGCCGTTTCTTCCTATAGTTATGTTTTTAAAATAGTATGTTTACACTGTATTTTGCTTAGAGAATGTATCTTCATTTTTCTGGTAGGCCAATGGATACCAGGCCTTGAGAGTAGTAGTTGAGGATTTCAGATGTTCCATTTTCAATCCTCGAACAATGCCTCTGTTCAAACCTGTGTGCTTCAGTCTTGAGTCTCTGTGGGGTTCTACCATAGTAATAAGATCCTTCTCCCCTGTCATTTGGGCTGTGGCTCCCCTAAATCATTTCATATTCTTCCATGAATCTTCTATATTTCCAAAACAAGGGCAAGGTGATTTATTTACATCTTTAAATAAATGTAATCATTTCATAACACTATTTTTTATGTTTCTGAAGAGAGAAGAAAAGTCACAAGCGTCAGCTAACCATCTTTAACTAGGGATCACTCTGCACTAAATTGTAACTAGCAGGAAAATAAGCGTTAGTTGGTAGGTGGAGTCAAAGTTCATTTCAAATCCTCATTCCATAATATTTAGTAGTCATGTGATCTTTGGCAAATCACTTCACCTTTGCAGACCTTAATTTCTTCATATAATGAGTTTAAATGTATTTTATAAGGATATGAGGATTATGGAACATACATATAATTCAATAAACACTAGATATTACTTTAATAACCTTTGTTTTTTGAAAATGCATTAAAACTTATATTTGGAAGGTTACATTTCTTTGTGTTAAATGATATTTATTCAGGGATGTATCTTAATTAGTAATATAGTACATAAATCTTTGACTAAGGAATATCAGTGATTTTACATATTATCTTACCATTGATTTAAACCAAAAGATCAAATATCTTACTGCAATTGTTGTCTTAGATAATATTTCATTATCATATACTCTGCAGTTGGACCATCTTGTCAGCAAAAACTGTTCAAAGAAAATACTTTTCAATATTCCCAATATCACAGGTCGTTCTTATTCATATTAGTTAAAATGGTATTTTACAAAAAAAAAATTTCAAAATTTTATTAACTCACAATATCAGTGTAAGTTCAAGAATGCCATACATATGTATTTTATTTTATTTTAGGATATTTCTCTGAAACTAGGTCCTTTAGAAGAATTGAAAAATATTTAACTTAATCATTGCTTTTTGATTTACATTTTCAAAGTTGTATCCATTCATTTATCTTACATGACAATGACAAGTGGTATTTGTAAAATATATTCTTAGAGCATGCGTTTTGAGAATTGGATAATTGATTAAATAATTTAATCTGAAATATGAAATTGAAAAGAATATTAAGTTTATTGAGTGACTTATACGTACACAATTTCCCTTAAAATTCCATTTATAAGGGCTAGATATCATAGTTTAATATTGACATTATTTGAATGGAAATACCATCATTTTTCATTTCTTCTACTGATGCCTAGCATAAATATTTACATTTGAATCTGACATATGATAATTCATGTGTATGTTTTCTAGGTATAGCTTATTTGAGTGGAATGTGTAGTGAAAAGAGAAAATGTATTATTGCTGAAGACAATGGCCTGAATCTTGCATTTACAATTGCTCATGAAATGGGTCACAAGTAAGTAAAAATTCTGGCAAAGCCACATATTAGCATATAACTTTGTAATTTGAGTTATTGAATTACATTCATATATTTTGTATTTGGGGGTTAGGGTTTTTTTAAAATTTAGAGAAACAGATGGCAAATATCATCTAATTTAAGGTGTCTTCACTAAATCAAAAACTAATGACGTGTACTGTATGGTGACTAACATAACATAATAAAATAAAAAATAAAAAATAAATAGAAAAAAACAAATTTCACAGCAGGAACTATAAATAAAAAAATAAAATAAAGTGTCTTCTGAATACTGTAGCCATTTCTTATACTTTGAATAAAATCTTACTACATTATTAACATTCACTTAGGATATTCATTACATGGCACATGATTCATTTCACTACACATTTCCAAATGGTATAAACATGGCAATAAATGATGACACTACAGAGTTATTTATTATTCAAATGTTCAAAGAAAACATTTAGTACAAATAAAAATCTTTCCAACCTATAATAGCATGTTTATTATTACCTGATACAGAGTAAAGAAATTAATCTGCATGGCTTGGAGTAAGGTATTTGAAAGAAACTTCATCTGATCACATAGTTACTATGTGATGAACAGTAGGTCTCAGGAACAATTCTAAGTATTTTACATAGTTTGGTTCATTTAAAATCCAAAAAGCAAGGATCTCATTTTACAGATAATGTTAATAGCAATCATAATTAGTAATAGCAACATTTATATAGTACTTACCATGTGCCAAGACATTTCTAAGTGCTTTATATATCCTCATAACATTTTGGGGAGGTATGGCTATTAGAGTACCCATCTTACAGGGGAGAAAACTGAAGTATGGAGAAGTTACTTTGTTCTCCCAAAGTTATGAAAATAGTTAAGTGTTGGAGGAAGGATTTGAACTCAGTCCATTTAAATGAAGTCATACTGTTCTGTGTTTTTATCTGCTATCTCTGGGCCTTTGATCCCTCAGGAGTAAAATGGGGATAATACCTGTGTTATGAGTTTGGTCTGGGATTCAGATTATGTAAGAACAAGGAATATTTACAGGCAGTATATTACAGTAGAAATGGTGTGGAGTCAGACAGAATTTTGACTGTGGCCTTCCCTGCATGCTAGCAGGATCAGCAGTACATATGAAAAGTATTTTAATTGGACTCAGATTTAGTGGTCCTACTCAGGGAGGTGATCTTTATGGAGGCCTCTTTGGTCAAAGACATATTTAGTTTGGCTGGTAGTGTTTAAAAATTTGAATCAGTTGCCAACATTAAAAAGTATAAATTTGACATAAAAATGCAAATTTCCAGACCTGGCAACATTAGACCTACAGTCCCATATGGCAGCCATTCCTTGGAGCTGAGTAGCGTCTGTACCCTTTAGACTGGGCCCATCTTTCCCAGCTCATCACAGGCTGCAGCTCTGTAGTATTGTAGTGTACTGTAGACCCAGCTCACTCTATTTTCATTATATGCCTGGACTCGGTAGACAACTGAGTAAATTGAGCCATGGACTTCGATTGGTATAAGAAAGCTCACAAGAAGAATTATATAGGACATAACGGTGTTTGATTAAAATAACTTTTTATTCAAATAAACTGAAGTATAGAAAAATGATCAAGTTATAATTATATAGCTCAATGAGTTCTCAGAAATTGAGTATGACCTTGTGCCCATAACCTATTCTAAGAAATAAGACATTATCAACAGTGGTTGATTTTTGATGTCACTGTTTTTAAACGGTAAATACACTTTCATTTTCTCCCATGCAGGCTTTCAGTAGTCAGTTTGGAGTGTTCTAGAATACAAAGTGTTTATTTGTTAGTCAAAAAAGAAACAAAAAAAAAAGATAAATAACACTTTAAGATCATCATCCTTTAGGGAAAGTATGCCCTGCAATAACCTAATTCAGTGTTCCACTCCAGGAATGATAGGATTTAGATTCTTAATTCCAATATAATTTTCATAATTTAAAGATATTCCAGTTTAATCATATTAAGGAAAACCATGTACCTTATTTGAACAAAACATACTGAAAATAATGTTTAGAGGCAAGAAAAAGTTGGTATTAACAAATTTTAAGACCACAAGGGCAAATTCATCACAAGTACAGTTTTTATAAGTTAAATGCTAGTTTCCTAATAATATAATTTTCACTCTAGCTATGCATTAACAGCATGGTATACAAGCAATTTCAGTATATTTTTATGAAACAGACAAGTAACCTCAATAGTAGAAGGTTCACTTTATGAAGCAATCTTTACTTTAGTATATGTAAAATAAATTTCTTTAATCTCTGATGAATTCTAAAATGTAGGAAAAACACAAAGGAACCTGCCACAATGCAAGTTACTTTATTAACATGCAAAGGCTTGGTCAAGAACTTCCAACTACTTAAAAAACTAAATGATATAGTTTAAGGAAAGGCCACTTGAGCTTTATGTAGTAGAAACATTGGTTTATGACCAGGAACTCAGGTTGGAATGGCTAAAAGGGCAGTAAAATATTATTTTATTTGACTTTTATAGAGCTGTACCCAAAATCAATAGAAATGTGCCAAAGGTAGGGTAATACTTGATGGATTAAGACCAGGACATATGATATATATTGAACTACTTAGTTACTAAAAAATCCTCCTTACTTGTAAGCAATATTTGTCTCAAAAGTAGAGGCTACTGTTCTTCTTAATGGTCGAAAGTGGGATACACTAACAGAATAATTGTGTCTTTAACAAAGAACATAAGACAGGAGAGAGGTCATCTGTATAAATTATATCATCATCATCCAGTGTAAGATATAAAGCACAATGAAAGAAAAACGTAGGGAAAAGAAATAAAAAACAATGTTCATACACGCATAGCCTCTCAAATAGGCAGTTTTCACAAACGTTAGATAATTATATCTAGGGATCCTATGTGTGCACGCACAGAAATCAGTAGAGCTCTTTTACTTAGGGATATAATTAAGTCAACTATTTAAGTGAATCGGTTAAATTCTTATTTTTTATCTTTTCTAATTTCTTTCTTTTGTTTTTTTTTTTTGTGGGGGAGAGGTTATAACTTTTTCCAATTTATTTCCTTATGCAGAGAATGGATCATATAATTCTGCAAACCACAATTTTAGAATGGCAGAATGATTCTATTTAAACTTGCCAATTAAAGAATGCCTTTGTAATCACACATGAAATGTTTCTACATGGATTTGGGATGAGTGTGTTTATGTTTGTTACCTTGAATTTGGTTTCTAGAATTTCCCAGAGAAACTCCACATATGGCTGGAAAAGTCAGTAAGGGCCACCAAGTAATAAAAACCGAGGCTTAAGGGTGACAATTTGAGTAATTGAAGAGAACAAAAAAATACTTCTTTTACTATTTCAAAGGAATCTTAAATGTAAAAATGTATCGAATTTTCCTTTGGGAAATTGCCTAATAAAAAAATCTTCTAATTATATACAAAAGTATAGATTAGTATCCATAGCAAGAAAGAGGAAATAAATGATTTATACCAATGTTTATGATTCTTTTTCAAAATTATTTTCCTTTCTAAACAGTAGGTCAAGGGGTGTGATTTTTTTTCTTATAACCAAAATTTTCAACAATAGAATGTTTTTATTGGTATTAAAGGTATTTATATCCATGAAATACAAATGGGATCTTCATTATTTTACTGTGATAGAGGTTAAAACTTTATTTTTAAAACTTTATTTTTATAAATAATACCTTAGGAAATTATTCATAAATTTGATGGAGTTTGTTGAGTGCACATGGATATACATATGCACTATGTTTTATGTATTTTATATGATCTTTATAAATAATAATTTGTTAAAGTAAGAAATTTTACTTTGATTTCAAGCCATTCTTTATTATCGATATATAGATTGTGGTTAGATTACTGTGTTTGGGGAGTGTTCCCAAGACCACCCTCAGGTTCACTGATTCGTTAGCAGAACTCACAAAACTCAAAAAAGCCATGTTATTCAAATGATAGTTTATTACAGTAAAAGGGTATAGATTAAAATCAGCAAAGGAACAGGCATATGGGGCAGGATCCAGGGAACATATGGCACAAACTTAAAGTTGTCTTCTCCCAGTGGAGTTGTGCAAAATGAACTGTGTATTAGTTCTCTAAACAGTGATGTGTGAAAACACACACACAAAGTATTGCCAACCCAGGAAACTAACCTGAGCTTTGGTATCCAGGGTTTTTAATAGATGGTAATGTTGGTCGTGGAGGCATGACTGACCACCCACAAGGCAGACCTTCATTCTCCATCCCCTCCAGAGGTCAAGCTGGCCAAGCCCTACCCCAAGATCATATCATTAGTATAAGCTATCTGGCTTGCCCTAGGGCCCCCAGGTAAACAAAGATATTCTTATCACAAAAGATATTCCAGAGGCTTACAGGTTACCTCCCAGGAGCTGGGCAAGGACTAGACCTATATGCAGGTTTTGGACCACGCAAACTTGCAGAGTTAACTTTTTACTGCATAATTATATAATATTTTTTAAGTTTTAAGATATCGTATTTATATTAGATTGCTAAAACCTTTCTAATAAAAATAATAATGTCTTCTTTTATTAAAAGGTATTGCACTAAATACTGTGTATTCCTCTATAGTACAATTTCATAAAAATCTGGAGCTATCCTTTGTGATTACTGTCTTTTTATAGATGAGGAAACTGAAGCTAATAGACTAATTTTTCAGGAGTTCTTTTGATACTAAAGCCTTCTTTTTTTAAAAAAATTTTTATTGTTATGTTAATCACCATACATTACATCATTAGTTTTTGATGTAGTGTTCCATGATTCATTGTTTGTGCATACACCCAGTGCTCCATGCAGTACATGCCCTCTTTAATATCCATCACCAGGCTAACCCATCCTCCCACCCCCCTCCCCTCTAGAACCCTCAGTTTGTTTTTCAGAATCCATAGTCTCTCACAGTTCGTCTCCCCCTCCAATTTCCCCCCCTTCATTCTTCCCCGCCTGCTATCTTCTTTTTTTTTTCCTTAACATGTATTGCATTATTTGTTTCAGAGGTACAGATCTGAGATTCAACAGTCTTGCACAATTCACAGCACTCACCATAGCACATACCCTCCCCAGTGTCTATCACCCAGCCACCCCATCCCTCCCACCCCACCCCCCACTCCAGCAACCCTCAGTTTGTTTCCTGAGGTTAAGAATTCCTCATATCAGTGAGGTCATATGATACATGTCTTTCTCTGATTGACTTATTTCGCTCAGCATAACACCCTCCAGTTCCATCCACATTGCTGCAAATGGCAAGATTTCATTCCTTTTGATGGCTGCATAATATTCCGTTGTATATATATACACCACATCTTCTTTATCCATTCATGTGTCGATGGACATCTTGGCTCTTTCCACAGTTTGGCTATTGTGGACATTGCTGCTATAAACATCGGGGTGCACATACCCCTTCGGATCCCTACATTTGTATCTTTGGGGTAGATACCCAATAGTGCAATTGCTGGATCATATGGTAGCTAAGAGCATTCTTTTTTAATCAAATACATTGTTAAGATTTCTATAGTTCTTTTAGTTAATGTAATCCTGTTTTTTCATGTTTTTGAACTGCAAATGTTTTTAGTAGTGAAATGTCATTTTTTTATTATTTCTTCTGTAACTTTTTACAGTTAGAAGGGCCTCCTCATTCTAAAATTTAAAAAACACATTTTTGTCTACTTGTTTTATATTTTCTTCTCTCTCTCCTCTCTCATTCTTCTCTCTCTCTCCCTTTTTCACCATTGAGCACTAGAAGACCACCTAGAACCTATTTTAGTGTATGTAGTAAAGTTCTCTCCATTAAATTTGATTGTTCATTAACTGCTCAATAAATTATCTTACTGTTCAAAATGTGGTCTCTGATGATGTAAGGGCTATGCCAGAATACAGCATATTGCTTGCTTCATTGAAAAAGTCTTGAAGAAAGAAAGGAAAAAAAAAGAAAATACAGTCAGCTGTATTCAACTGTGTGCTTAGTGATATAGTTGATTTATATTATAATGCCAGCTATGTTAGAGTTTTTTTGTAAATTTTTACAAATTTACATCTCACTTAGGTTTCAAATTCTTTACCATAGGCCAATTTGTTTTCATCATCTGGAATTCTATAGCAGATAGTGGTGACCTAAGCCAAGTTGCATTCAACATACTCAATGTCAAGCTAATGGGGTTCTGTTATAGTTGGGGGTTTGGTTGTTTGTTTTCTTTTTTTTTTCCATTAACCTGAAGGAAAACCTGTTTGGGCTTCTAAACACTAAAGAGAAAATTTTGGCTTAGACTAGTATTCAGTCTGGTGCCAAACTGCCAATGGAATTCAAATCCATACAATAGGAGTTTTATCCATGGGGGCTATCCTAATAAATTAATCCTTCACTTTGATCTATTCAGTGGTCTTAAAATTTCTAGATACAAATCTGTAAAAAAAGAGTTCATCTAATGGCAGCCAGGGAGGGCACAGACCACACTCTGAGTAGCCCTGCCACATAATACTTATTCTAAGTTAGTGCTACATTGCAAGTCATGTTTGAGTTGGTAGAGAGCCCAGTATTTTTATTTGTAGCCTAAAAGGTGGTCTGTAATTGAATTGTATACATCTGTTCTCATATATTTGTGAAGTACTTTTAGCTGTCAATTCTGAGACACAATCCTTTGCCAATAATACAAGTTGTTTTTTTGTACAAGTAGTTAGTGGTGTTTTAGATTGTTTTGTTTTATATATATATATTTTACATATATATGTTATAACAAAAATGTCAATATATTATATGTATCATATATACATAATACATATATGCATATGTAATTTATATAACAAAAATATAAATACATACCATATATACATATCACATCCTTTTTTCTTTATGGTCATAAATAATTCAATCCTCTCTGTGAATTCCAACCAAAAGTAAAATAGCCTCTCATATTGGATAAGCTCTTACTAAAATTTATTGCCAGGTCTTAGATATTGTAAATATATAAGTTATCAGGGAAATAATAGTTTTAAAGATAATTGTTAGTAACGTAACCATATGAGTATTTTTCTGACCTTGCTAAATCTGGAGAGTTATTGAACAGCAAAACTACACTGACTTAGCACATCGAGACCAAAGACTCTTGCTCCCACCTGCAGAAGGTAGTAATATTAGCTTTATCTTAGAGAAGTTGATTGCCAAATATCACACAGCTAATTAAGTGCCCGCATGGATGCTCAGAGTCAAGCTGTCCAAACCAGAGTTCATGTTGTTAGTCTGTACTATGTCACAAATCCTGAAAGATACTTTTTTTCAAGAGACGGAGAGTGTGTGCGCTAGTGGGGAGGGGGAGGGACAGAGAGAATTTCAAGCAAACTGTATATCCTATATCCAGTGCAGAGCCTGTTGTCGGGCTCAATCTCACAACCCTGAGATCATGACCTGAGCCAAAATCATGTCAGTCTCTTAACCAACTGAGCCACCCAGTGGCCCCTGAAAGATATTTCTGAGTACCTTAACTTTACTCAGCTTACTTGTGGGCTAGCTCTGTATTATCTGTCCCTACCTTATCTCTTCAGCCATACCTCACACTACGCTCCCTCTTATTGTCAGCACTGCAGCCGCATTATTATCTCTTACTGATCATAATTCATATACCATATCAATAACCATTTCCTACAGGATGTGTTCTGTGTAGGTTAGTCTCTCTATTAAACACTTAATGGCACTATCTCTTTATAAATGTACATGCATTCATCATTCAAAGGCTGTAAGCTCCAAGAGGTAATGAACCATGCCCGTTTTTTATTATCGTGGGATTCCTAATGCATTTGCTAGTGCTTGGGACATACTAAGCATTCAGTAAATATGTATAAAATAAGTGAATGCTTTAATATAGTAATTTTCTTAGTAAAATATTCTTATGCATAGAATGTCAATGAAAATTTGTTAGAGAAAAGATGCTATATGCACAGAGTGTTTAGACTGTTTTTAAATATTGTATGAAACTTTTAAGAAGTTATCAGGTAAAGTTTTTTAAAAATAATGTTGTGTATTTGTAAATATACCCAAGACCACATGGAGTGAGCCTTTATTCCATTATGCAGATACAGAAATGACTCCCCACAACCTAGAAGTGCTTCCCCCCACATCTTCCTATCACAATAATTGGAAGCTCCATCCTTCTAATTGCTCAATCAAACACAGTGAAATTATCCTTAAGCCCTCTGTTTCTCAGTCTCCACATTCAATCCACCAATGTTGAAGCTGGCTTCATAATATATCCATATTCTGTTTATATCTCACTAATTCTACTGTTGCCATTCCAGACCAAACCACCATCGTCTCTCAGGTGGATTATTACTAACAGGGTTCCAGATGCATCAGCTTCTTTTCTGTAACTCAAAACACCCACTTCAAAGCCTTTGCCTTTCTTCTTCAGGTATCTGCTCAACTATCACCTTCTCAGTGAGACCTTTTTGTTAATATTTCTTAAAAATGTAGACATACCCACAGCCTCAGCTTATGACCCTCTGTCTTCTTTTATTTTTTTCATAAAATTTTTCCAATTCCAACTATATATTTGTCTGTCTATCAATCTATCTGTATGTGTATAGTGAATTCTTAACTCCTTAGTTCACTATAATATTCCCAGCATCCTAGAACAATAGTACTTGCATACTTGGCACAGTATGTACTCAAAAATGTATTTATTAAGTGAAGATAAATTTGTTATTTCTAAAAGTGTAGTTTGTATAACCTCCTGTGCTCTATTGAAGAGCTGAATATACAAATGTACTAATTGTCTGGCAGAAATGAAAAAGAATATTCTTTTTAAGGAACTTCATTTTTATATCTAAATAATATGTTGGCATTTCCTTTCATATTAAAAATTCACATGAGGATTCACATTAAGATTTGGATTGAGTGGAAGTTGAAAAGACATTAAAGTCTCCCATTCCCATTACAAATGCTCAAAAATCCCAAAAGGAGAATTTTTTATATAAATAGCCAGGATAAAGAGCCAGAAGGAGAAACTTACACATGCTAGAGAGGTAGGAATCTTTCCATATGAAAGAGCTGGAATTTCTCATTCACCGGGGGCTAAATCTTGGTCCTGGATGGAGGAGCTGAGGGTTGAATGCACTCTGGTAAATGGGAGCCGAAGTTTCATAGCCCCTTACATGGCAATGTGTATTTCCAGCCTGCTGGAAGCAAGTAGCTTGCTTCAGGACATGGAATGGAAAAAAAAAAATCCATCGAGATCACACAGATTGTAATTACAGAGCTTCAGAGCATAAATGGACACATTAACAAAACAGTTAAATAACCACAATCATAGTAGGAGATTTTTGTTGTTGTTGTTTTGTTTTTTATTTGTTTTTGTTTTTTATTTTTTTATTTTTTTAAAGATTTATTTATTTATTTGAGAGAGCGAGAATGAGAGAGAGAGAGAGAGTACATGAGAGTGGGGAGGGTTAGAGGGAGAAGCAGGCTCCTCGCCGAGCAGGGAGCCCAATGCGGGACTCGATCCAGGGACTCCAGGATCATGACCTGAGCCGAAGGCAGTTGCTTAACCAACTGAGCCACCCAGGCACCCCAATTTGTATTTGTTTTTTAAGTAGGTTCCATGCACAGGTGGAACCCAACATGGAGCCCAATATGGGGCTCGAATTTACAACCACAAGATCAAGAGTCAGTTACTTACCCAACTGAGGCACCCAGGGGCCCCAATAGTAGGAGGTTTTAACACAGCTCTCTTTAACTGTTAGATCAACTGAACAGAAAGATCTCTGTGGAAGAGAAAAGATTTGAACAACTAGAAAGATTGATATACTGGGCTAGATATAAAACTTGCAGCCAATTAATAAAGAAAACCTGCTCTTTCAAAACACCAGGTAAATATGAAGAATAAGGTATATTGTTATATTCTTTAATTCTAAACAAGTTTCCTAAATTAATATACAGATGAACTTTTCTTATCACAACACAATTAAGTTAAACAATAACAAAAAGAAAACTAAGAAATACATACATTAAGAAATTTATAAGCATACTTTTGAAAAACCCATAGATCAAAGAAGAAAGCATTAGGGAAACCAGAAAACATTCAGTTTTAAACAATAACAAATATACCACTTTGCATGTTTGTAGCATTGAAGATAAAGAAGCACATAGAGGAAAATTAGTAACTTTAAACATATATATAAAGATTAAATTATGAAATTAATGATCTTAAGTTTTCATATTAAGAGGTTAGAAAAATAACAAATTAAAAGGTATTAGAAGAGGGCGCCTGGGTGGCTCAGTTGGTTAAGCGACTGCCTTCGGCTCAGGTCATGATCCTGGAGTCCTGGGATCGAGTCCCGCATTGGGCTCCCTACTCGGCGGGGAGTCTGCTTCTCCCTCTGACCCTCTTCCCTCTCATGCTCTCTGTCTCTCATTCTCTCTGTCTCAAATAAATAAATAAAATCTTTAAAAAAAAAAAAGGTATTAGAAGAAAGAAACTGCAAAGAGTAGGAACTAATAAAATAGAAAAATGTGATGAAAATGAAAAATAAAGTCAAAATTAGATCTATGAAAATGCAAATAATATTAACAAATATAAAATTAATTAAGGAAAAAAAATGCACAATTCATCAGTATTAGAAATGAGAAAAGGTGGTATAACAGATACCAAAGGTATTAAAAAGATACTATGAAAATACACTGAATACTGTCATGACAAAAATTAAAAGCAGATGAAATGGGAAAATTCTAACAAAACATAATAGAAGGACATAAAGCCTTATAACCGTCTAAAGAAATTGTGTCAGCACATTAGAATCTTCCCAAAGAAAACACCAGTTCAGACATAGGAATAGGTTCAATGAATAAATAATGCTAATATTAATCTAATTTTTCTAGTAAATAAAGGAACCCCCTACAACTCCTTATTTGAGGCTAGTATTAATGTAATATAAAAATCAATAAGGGGGGCGCCTGGGTGGGCCAGTTAGTTAAGCGTCTGCCTTTGGCTCAGGTCATGATCCCAGGGTCCTGGGATGGAGACCTGCATCGCATCAGGCTCCCCGCTCTGTGGGGAGCCTGCTTCTCCTTTCCTCCCTCCTTCCCTCTCTCTCTTTCATGAATAAATAAATAAAATCTTAAAAAATTAAATCTTAAAAAATATAGAAAATAAAAATAAAAATCAATAAGAACAATTATAAGGAAGGAAAGCTACAGTCCTTTCTTATCTGAGAACGATGAAAAACACATTTTCAAAATAAAGCAACACTGTAAACAAAGTAATACAAGGGAATAAAGTTGGCTTTGTGTCAGGATAGCCAAGGTCATTTGTCATTTAAAAATCTTATTCCCCACGTTAATAGATTACAGGTAGAAACTATAGTATCTCAGTAGATGCCTAATAAAAAATCAACAAGATAAAATTTAATGATGTATATTTACCAAAATTGATGGGAAGCATTTTTTTTTTTTTTTAAGTAGGCCCAGGCTCAGCATGGAGCCAACACAGGGCTTGAATTCGCAACCCTGAGATAAACACCTGAGCTGAAATCAAGAGTCAGACACTTAACCAACTGAGCCACCCAGGCACCCCTGGGAAACATCATTCTTAATGGTGAAATATTAGAAACACTTCTACAAAATTGAGAAAATCACAAGGATCTTACTACATCCAAATATGTACTGGAGACACAAAACAAAGCATAGCAGAAAAATAAATAAGAGCTGTAGAAATGAAAATGGGAGAAACATACCTACTTTAATTTGCAAATGGCATGACTCCCTATAAAAACATGATGTAGAAGTAAAGTATGGAATTAATTTATGAATTTAGTAAGATTATTAAATATAAGATAAATACACAAAAATCAGTGGTCAGCACAAAAATACAAAATGCCATTAACAAAGAGAATACTATTTACTGTAGCAATAGAAAACACCAAGTACATAGGAATGAATCCAACAAAAAGTATTATTAAATTTTTTTGAATGTGTCAATGAAAATATACCATGTTTGTGGATAAATTTATTCTCTTCAGGTGTCAATTCTGCTGTAAATGATTTAGAGATTCATGGAAATTCCAATAAATAGACCACCATAGCTTCTTATATTGTGGTTGGCAAATGTTTTCAAAATTTGTATTTAAGTACAAATAGATAAAATAACCAAAACTTAAATGGAGAAGGAAGAGATGGCAATAGAGGCACAGAGAGAGAAAGATGAGGAGAATAATGTGGGAATCTTTCCCTAACAGAAATCAAGACCAATTTCAAAAGTACAGTACCTAAGACATTTTGACATTTATGCAAATATGGATAGATATGGACCAATAGAACAAAATACATAAACAGGTTTATGGCTACATGAAAACCTGATACCTGAGCAAGGTTTGGCAGATCAGTAGAGAAAGTTGACTTTTCAGAAAAATGTGATGATGCAGTTGGTTTACTACATATATAAAAATGAAATTGGATACCTTCAGATTACTCATAAAAGTCAATTCTGGATAAAATAAAGACTGATACATAACAGACAAGACTTTTAAGAGAAAATATATGACACTATCTTTAGGACTTCAGGATTGAAATGATTTCTAAAACAGTACATACTTTGTGTCTTCTTTTGAAGGCAGAAACACGATACCTGATAGAAAGATTTGACATGGATCTTAGAATTGATCAGATTGTTAAGACTTTTTATTTGTGTGATGGTTTCCCTTAATGCTTAAGTTGTATTAGACTACGTAACACATATACACACACACAAATATATATAATATGTGTAAATGTATATATTACACATACTTGTTTTCATGAAAATGTTTCATAATTTTAAAAGAAAATTAAAACTAGAAAGGAATGGCAAAATGAGCATTATTTGTATAACTGGAAAACTCAAGACAACCTACTAAAAAAAAAGCTCTATTAGAACAAGAGAATTTTTTTGGCCTGTTACAAAAGTATATGAAAATTTTTGCTTTTCAGTATATAAGCAGGAGCCACTTGGACACTATAAAGAAAGAAAAAAAATCCAATTATATTGAAGATAGCAAAAGATAAAATAACACAAAAATAAAAGAGATAAAATACCTAGGAAAATACTTACAAAGGAATGTACAAGACTTACAAAAAGAAGAATTTTTATCCACGCAGAGAGTCATAAAAGTGGTTTAAATAAATGGAAAGGCATTTTCGGGTTTGGGGTAGGAACAGTCAATATTATAAAATGACAATTATCTATATATAAATTTATTATGACCTGCCCAAAAATGCCAATATAATTTTCTTTCCTTTTTTTTTAATTAGAGATATCAGTTTTATATCCCATGTGGAAAAATCAATATAAGAAATTTGTTGTTAGAAAAAACAATGGGGAGGAGAAGGGTGAACTCTATCAGATACTAATACATTTCATAATAGATAAAGCAGTTTGTGTTGGTGCTTGACTAAAGAAATAAGTCAATGGAAGAGAGAGTAAAAAAAGTAAACTTATAAGTAGGAAAAGATGTAGAAATGTAGCATATAATAAAAGCTGCACTTATAATCAGTAGAAAGAAATGAATCATTCAGTCAAAAAAATAACAGGAATCTGGGGCGCCTGGGTGGCTCAATTGGTGAAGTGTCCAGCTCTTGATTTCGGTTCAGGTCATGATCTCAGGTCATGAAATTGAGCCCCGCATTGGGTTCCACGCTGGGCATGGAGCCTGCTTAAGATTATCTCTCTCCCTCTCCCTGTCTGCCTCTCCCACCTCCCCACAAACACTTGCACTCTCTCTCTCAAAAAAAAAAAAAAAAAAGTATACAAATACAACAGGAATCTGATTCTATACCTTATATATTATATCAGAACACACCAAAATGATTGTGTACATTGACATTTTTTGTTTTGTTAGCTTTTTTTTTGTTTTTCTGTCTTTAGGGAATGTCTGTCATTCTAGATAAAAAATCTAGAAATATTTAAGGAAAAGTCACATAAAATTAACAACTCAAATATCATTGCCAGGGAAGAAATACAATGGTCAGAAGATAAATCACAATCAGTGAGAGTATTTTCAAGATACATGACAAAGTAATATTTTCCTTAGTATAAATAGAGCTCATATATATCAATACAAAAAATGACAAAAGCCCCGTTAGAAAAAATGGCATCACACAGCTCATGGAGGTCTATCCATGGCTTTTATTTAAAACAAAACAAAACAAAACAAACACAAAACTTAGCATCATTCATAGAATGCCAGTTCAGACCACAGCAATTCTCCTTTCACCTATCAGATTACATAAATCTTATCCATATTTACTTCCACTGTAAGGACCATTTCCTTCCCTTGGCAAGAAAACTCCTGCCTTCCTCCCCATTTTCTCTTACTTTATTTCAGATCGTTTCGTCACAAAAGTACTCTATGGATAGTTAAATCTCTTAACATATGTTCTCATAGGCTCTCTGTAGTTTTCATTCCTAATTTTTTCACTGTTGTATGTTTACATTATTTGTATCATTATTTGATCTCTCGGTGTCTAATTAGATTGTGGTTCCTGAGGACAGGGGCTGTGTCTTGTTTTGTTTTGGTTTTTTGTTTCTGTTCTTTTTTTGTGGCTGTTGTTATTTAACATTGTCTAACACCCTTCTATGTGCTCAATAAAGAGCTATTAAATGATATTTTGTTAACAGTGTGAGTATAAAGCGTTGGAATGTGTGGGGAAACAGATATTCTTATACATTTTTGAGAGGAGTATAAAGTGCCGCACTATTTTTGGAGGCCATGTGGGCAATAGTTCTCCAAATTTAGAGGACTGCTTGTGCCTACATTTTCAGCTCCTTTTGCCAGCTTTGAGTATAACACGTTTTAAATTCTAATTTAATTTGTATTTGTGTTTCTCTGCTTACTAGAATAGTTGAACATCTCACGTTTTTCTCAGTAGCTAAAGTTGGTCCCATTACTTAAAAAACATGCAGCCAATAAAAATGATCCTAAAGACTTGAGAATGGTCATTGTTTTACATTAATAAAACAATACTTATTTTTTGGCCGTTAGCATCTGGTGGCTCAGTACTTTCTTTTCCTATACATAGAAAATGCCCTTTTAAGGTATGTTATATTTTGAAATAGTCCAAGGGTCCTAAAGTTGTGGACAAAACTGTTTGTCTTGAGATTGGTCTATGACACAGTTTTGTAATTTGATTTTAGCACATTTATGAGGACTTGTAACTGTCAAGAAAATAAAAAAGCTCTAGCAGAGTTCTGTATTTTGATAAGTTAAAAGAAAGTGCATTAAGCATATATAATTTATTTACTGATGAAGACTTTCATATGGTAATTAGATTGCTCACTTTGCAATCTAATACATAAGGGGATAAAATTACATAAGTGAGGGGAAATTATAAATCACGTCATTATAAAAACACAGAACATTTTTTGATATGGCCAAAAAAATGCTTATGTGTTTTTGGATTTTGTTTCACTTGTTGAACCAGGGGAAAAGACTGGTCTATATTAACTGAACTTTGGCGTGGAGCCCCGGCTTTTCCACAAAATTGGCAATTCAGGAGTTTGTTCAGAACTGGGATAATGAGGCAATAAATATGCAAAGTTAGCTCCTTGAAGGCAATAAATATTTGGGGCACCTGCTAAAGTTTTAAGTATTGCTAGCATACCAAGAATGCAGATGTCTTGTGAACTAACAAGCCTTTGAAATCAATGACATTTGCTTACATAATCTGCTGGAAATTTTGCCTGGAATAGAACCAAGGGTAGGACCAGACCTGCTTCTTCAGATATCTGCATTTCTGTTACTGGCATCAGCTGTCAGTTCTTCAGTTGAGACATCTGAAACATCTTTAACTCTTTCTCCCCTTAATTCCTCTCATAATCAGTTGCCAAATTTTACTCATTTTTCTTTTTTTCATTTTAATTTTTTTTAATTTTTTAAAATTTTTATTTATTTTTTTATTATGTTATGTTAATCACCATACATTACATCATTAGTTTTTGATGTAGTGTTCCATGATTCATTGTTTGTGTATAACACCCAGTGCTCCATGCAGCATGTGTCCTCCTTAATACCCATCACCAGGCTAACCCATCCCCCCAATCTCATCTGTCTGTTACTTCTGTCATTCTTCCAGGCTTGGACTATTGCAATACCTGCTTCTTTGGTCTTTACGCTGTAACACTTTATCTTTCGGATCTGTCTCACCCATTAGTTCAGAAATCTTTATTGCCCTTTTCCTCCTAATAAGTGAACTCCAAATTTTTTTTTAAAGATTTTATTTATTTTTGACAGAGAGAGAGAGAGAGAGTGTACAAGCAGGGGAAACAGCAGGCAGAGGGAGAGGGAGAAGCAGGCTCCCCCCTCAGCAGGGAGCCCAATGCGGGGCTCCATCCCAGGACCCTGGGATCATGACCTGAGCCGAAGGCAGACTTTTAATGACTGAGCCACCCAGGCGCCCCAGGTGAACTCCAAATTACTTAGCCTTAGATTCATGAGTTTTATAGTGGTCCCTGCCTACCTTTCTCACTGTATAATCCACTTCTCTATTTCATGAATGCAAACAATCCATAATTTTCAAACTTTGTCTTTCTTAATGCTTTTTTCTTATTTCAACTCCCAGTCCCACTGATTTATATCTCTTGCAATTTTACTTATCTGTTAATGGCCAAGGCAAAAGCTATCACTTTTCTGAAATTAGACCTAAAAGTCTGGCTGGAAAAATATTTCCTTATTTAGCTCCTTTGTACTGTTTATTGTAAATACCACTTAATTTCTAATATATACTGATTTGTACTGATATTTACAAACTGCTACACACAAATCTTACTGAACAGCAGTCTCTTTGAAAACAGACTTACTGTCTGATACATTTTCTTCTCCCACAGCACAATGTTGAGTGCATTGTACGTTAAATGTGTTTGAATGAGTAAGCATTTGTTGTACAAATGCTCATCTCTTGGGCAGTCCTCTTGAAATTCAAAGTAGAGGATAGCTGAGTTCCAGAAGTAGAAATGAGGAATTAGTTTGGGTCAAGGAATGCAGTTGCCTTAACTGAGAGAAAAAAAAATGTGTAGTTTTATAACTATATAAATATAAATATGGCAAGATATTTTTGGTACCTGATGATATTTTGTATTCTTATATAAAATTAACTATTAGGAAATGCAATACTTACATTATGTATCAGTTATGATGAATCTACCTTGAAGTCTGGGTACAGGCTTATCCAACATTTCATGTGAGTTCTGAAGTCAGGGACTTGGAAAGGTCAAATCCAGCACTTCAGCTAGTTAGATTATTTAATCTAAAATTCTGCTAATTCAGTAAGAAGCTAGCATATGCCCCAGGAGACATGCTGTCAAACCTAAATTTGCCTAATCTCTCTCAGCTTGCCAGAAGAGTACTTTTCAGAAGGGAGTAAAAATTTTGCTTTTCATTCTACATTGATTTGCATCTACGATAAGAAAGAAGATATATTCTAAAGGTTAGTAGACAAACAGGAAAAAGTAAATGAGAAGTGAAGATAAAGGCATTACATCATAATCTAGGACTATTAGGATGGGAATGCAGTAGCTAATAACAAATTGCTGTAATAGTAAAAAATAAATAAATAAATATACCCTTACTCACCCCTAGAAATCCATTGCTCCTTAAAATGTTCAAATTTAATTATTCTTTAATTAATGTTCCTTGACCCACTAAAATTGTTAATGGCCACATGTAACTACATTGTGCTCTTTTACCACATTGTACTCTTTAGGATTCCCTGTAGCCAAAGTCACAAGTATCTTCCTGAGGTACACATGCCTTGGTTAAGATTAGAAACTACTCAGTGGGCAGGTGCTAGGGAAAACATATTAGAGCAATAGACTTGGGCTTGAATTCTTGTCATGCCAGCTACTCAGTGAATAAACTTGAGGCAAGTCAATGTGTCTGTACTAATTTTCTTCATCCCTACAATTTGGATAAGTTTTCCTTTCAAGGTTCATTGTTTGATTGTTCATGCTTTAATTGCATGGCATAGTGGTTGACACATAATACAGAGAGCATGAATAATAATAATAATTAGTAGTAGTGTATTTGTTTTTATGAAAAGCTGTAATGTAAAAAGGAGATCTTCAATTTCCATTGGCCATATATGTCTCTCTTCATTCAAGGAACTGAATTCACATCCTTCAGAATTCTTACTGGATTGGCAGGAAGGGAGCTTATTATAGAGACCCTTATAGACCACTAACACAGCTTTTGCATTTGATACTTTATTTAGACAGTGATACCAGTTAGAGTAATAAGTAGTTTGTCCAAGTTAATAATCATAATGGGCCTTCAGCCAGTATAGATGTGGCAGTGTTCCCACAACAGACTCTCTCCAAATGTAGGTTTGGATGTCAGAGTGAGTAGGTGGAAGAGGGGAAAAAAATCACCCAGCTAATGAAGGGTCTTATAAGAATTGGCTTTCTGTTTGCATTTCTCTAACGTATCTTGGCAAATGTGTGGTCCAGAGTCAGGCAAGCAACCTTCCTTGAGCAGATCCTCTACAGACTTTTCAGGCTTATAACTTCTCTAAGTCAGGAAGAGGCCACATTAGTTTCAACTTGCTGTCAAATTTACAGAATATTTAGTTGCTTCTCTGATTCTCGATCACTTGGTAAGTCTGTAGACATTTATTTAATGTTAAGAATTCTTGTTGTCCAAGCACTTAAATTCTAGATGGCAAGAGCTTATATGTATTACTTAAAATTTGCCAGAAAAAGAAGGTAGTTCTGATATGTATACCTGCCATATATTGGAAAGCCACCAAAGTTAACAATCATGGGAAATATATGCTAGAATTTACTGAAGAATCCTTTATATAGGAATAAGGTCTTAAAATTTGGGTTGCATTTGTAAATATAGATAATATGGGGAAAGCATTTTGATAAGAAGGGATTGTGCAAAAAGATAGGCAGAATTAACTGTTCCAATAAAAATTAGGTTGAAGTCAGTTTACAGATCACTTGAAAAATAAGATAAAAGCTTGGGTATTTGTCCTATAGATCATGGCTTACAAATTTTGAGTAAGCATCATCAGAAAACAAGTTAAAATATAGTTTCTTGGGCCTTATCTCTAGATAGTCTCTTCCAATCCACTGTGGCAGGACCCAGGACTCTGCATTTTAACTAACCCAACATCAGCATGCCCTAGGATTTTGACGTACATGGTTCATTATTCACATTTTCAGTATCACTGCTTGTCAAGGAATATTGAAATATTTGCAAGGTGGGGTGGCACCTGGATGGCTCAGTCAGTTCAGCATCCAACTCTTGGTTTCAGCTAGGGTCGTGATCTCAGGGTCATGAGATTGAGCCTTTCCTCAGGCTCAGCACTCAGCAGGGAGTCTTCTTGAGATTCTCTCTCTCCCTCTCCTTCTACCCTCCCACCCTGTTCTCTCTCTCTCTCTCAAAAAAAAAAATTGTCTAGGAAACTAGTTTTTTGTATTAATGTATTCATAACAAGCTAAAGTAATTAAAGCATGGTTTAATAAAGCAAAAAGTTAACAGGCATGAGGTTAGTCAGACAGACGTTATGAGAGTCCAGAAGTGAGGAGAATTAACTCTTGTCCTGGTTGATATAACTAGTTGTGGAAAGGGCGGGATAGGTGGGAGAGCTTTAAGGAATATAGAACTAATAGAATCCAGGCATGAGTTCGCTTCCTAAGAGCAAAGAATAGTGTGTCCTAACCCCAGTAGATGGTAAACCCCTTGAGGGTAGGAAGTGGATCTTACTAATTTTTATGACCCCAGCTCAGTACAGCATCCAGCACACAGTGCATTCTCAACAAGTGTTTGTTCAGTTCCTAGATAAACCTGTCTTATAATGTACAGCAAAGTCGAAAGGAATCTCACTTTCAGTACCTCTACTTATTATTTTTTTTTATTTTTGACACCATGGCTGACTTGCTTTACCTTGCCTTTTGACTTCCAATAGAAGTTCATATTTAATTGTTTTATGAAAACTGAAATTTAAGTGATTAAAATTACTTAAAATCTAAAAAGTAATAAACATATTTTGATTTTTTTCCCATGAGCAGTGAACTTATATCAATCACATCAGATGCAGCCACAGAATTGTATGAAATTGTCATTTCATGGAAACATAATACATTTCCACTTAGACATTGTGACAGTTTGTTTCTTTTTTTAAAATAAAATTTTCCATATAATATATGGCTTTTAGTGGGAAATAATACACCATGACAAAATATTTAATATAGTTAGCACAAAAAAGTTTACTCTTCTAAAGAACTACTGTTTACAAATCTGATCCTTTCCGAATTATGCAAAATTTGTGAGTGAATTCATAAATGTTCTCCTCTCTAACTCTTTAAACATCAAAAGGGACCATCTTCAAAATCCAAATGTTTCTCCAGCTTTCCGCAGGATATCACAAAACTTCCTGGCAGTGACTTTTAAACAAGTTGAGAAGTTTTATAAGATAAAAATATTTTTTCAGTTGACTTGACAACCATGTACAATGTTAGTGGAGAGTTTATTTGCCCAAGGCTCTTTGTCAAAATGAATTTAAACTGAGATTATTAAAATGTAGCTCAGTTGCACAGTATGAGGAGAGGTGTTGCTAATGTCTTACTTCAAGAATGTTTTCCGTACAATGCATGGGACTTGGTTTTAGAACTATATATTTGGAGGTGTATTTCTGCTATCAGAGAAGAGACATTTAAAATTATTCAGGAAACAAAAAAAAAATCATATGCATAAATGGAGAGTTTTGATCCACTCTGGTTTGGTTGTTTAGAGATCTCTCTGCTTGACCTTTGGACTGCCTGGCTCTGAGTCCCAACTCCACCATTAACCTCTACCCATTCCTCATGTATAGAATAGAAGTCATGATAATAGAAACATGATGGGGATATTGTGAGGATCAAGTGATATCATCATTGTTAATGATTAATACAGTGACTGGTGCAGATAAAGGTTCACAGTTTGTTTTATTTCAAATCTGTAGAATCAGAACTAAGCTATGTTTCCTGACAGTTCCAGATGTGTGGTTGAAAGAAAAAAAAAAAAAAGCCCCATCCCAATTTAATGATAATCTTTTCTGTTACAAGTTAAATAGCTTTAGGAAAATTGAACTAATGGTAAACAATGCTTGAATCATCAGATCTCTCCATGGCTAGAGCTAATTTCTTACATGAGAATCAGGATCCCAAAAGGAAAATGATCATCTGGATGAGAAGTTGTAATCTTCCCAATTTGGAAAATCACATTACACTACTTTGGGAAAATCTCCAAATTGCTAAATCTTGGAAACAAAACCTCTCCTTCTCTCAAATGGACATATTGTTTAAGAAGTTTTATTGTTTCTGAAAAAGATCAGTTGCTTTCAGAAGTAATAGCATTTGTGTATGGTTTGACAGACTGTACCACCACAGATGGAAGAGCTGAGCATGTTCCACAGGGCAAGTGGCTGTTGATGAAACAGGGTCACCCAGCAACGTGTGTTGCTGCCAGAATTCCTCCCTTGTGGAGGTGAGACAGTGATCCTGGCAAGGACTGCGTCCAAACCGTACTATTAGAAATGCATGAAGGCATTTTATTCAATTTTGTGAGATTCTGCCTTATTTGCAATTTCTTTTTTTTTTAAAGATTTTATTTATTTATCTGACAGAGAGAGCACAAGTAGGCAGAGTGGCAGGCAGAGGGAGAGGGAGAAGCAGGCTGAGCAGAGAGCCTGACACGGGGCTCGATCCCAGGACCCTGGGATCACAACCTGAGCCAAAGGCAGATGCTTAACTGACTGAGCCACCCAGGCACCCCAGCAATTTCTTTTCTTAATTTAACATCAAAGCAAAGTAAATTCTTGCCGTTATTCTTTACTTGGTTTTTCCTTAAAGTCCACAACTTCCCCAAAGCAACTTCTACAAATAACAGCAAATTTCACATAATGATGTTTATCTTTTTGTGCTTTTTGACAAGCTAGAATGATGAGGTTTCTCTGACTTCTTGCCCCCATTAAAAGAATCATTATATATATATTCCATTATATATATATTCCAGGCACTGTGCAGGCATTTTACATCATCCTCATGTAATTTTCCTAACAACCAGTTGGGAAAGTATATTTCATAAATGAGGAAACCGAGGCACATTTCTTTATTATTATTTACTTGTCTCTAGTCCCATGAATAAGGGGGCGGGAGATACAGAATTCACATGTCTTTCAACTTCAACATCTTTCACCGCACCTCCCAGTAACTAAACTGGTCCATACCTACTCCACATCACCTCTTACTTTTCCTCTTTATTATTAAAGTATGAAAAACATTTATCTTCCTAATCTGTCAGTCATCCTATTAATGTGTGTTGATACAGACCTTAAAGACATTAATTAGAATAGGAGTGAAAAATATGATTCAACATAGAGCTGAATTTTTCTAACATGAAAATATGGAAAATGATATTCAGTCATATATTTTCAGTTATATTTAGACCAGAATTTTTGGAGTCTTCAAAAGTTAGCAAACAGTGATTTCCTCATTCATTATTTTTAACTCAGAAGTTAATTACTTATTCCAGCCATATTTTCTTCTTTCAAAACATGTTAAATATAACAATTTTGATTCAAAGTTTTAATTCATCTCAATGAAAAAGTAATTTGATCATCATGAAAATTTTTATTTTGATTTGAGAACACATACGTAGTCTAGTTGTGATTTCCCTTAGCAGCTTCCACACAATTCTTTTATTAACACTTTAAAATATAATGTAGATATTTTAGCTATTTGTTATTTTTACTATAAAGGACTACTTTATTATCTAGATCATACAGAATGAGAAAAGGGAACCCTTGACTATCCTGCCATCATTTCAAACTTGGCCTGTACAAAATCAAACCTTTCCTCCTCCTGTGTCTTCACTATTAACCTTCACTATGAGAATTCAGTGTGGATTATATGAACGTTTTCCTGCAATAGAAGTGATTCTACATGGTGACTTGATTCAGCATTTAAGTAGTTTATAGAGTATGATTCCAGTATGCCATGATCTTAGAGAGATGAGCAAGTTCCTATCCTCAAGAAGTTGCAGCATTAACCAGAAGTTAAAATGGATAATGCAATGTAGAAAATGCTGTAACAGTGTTGTCTGCAGAATCCGATGTTAGGACAGAGTACACATACATAAGATGGAAGTTAGTCAAAGACATTGAAGGAGAGACACTTTGGACAGGGCAGGAGAGGGAATGGAATTCGTAGATGCCAAATGTATCACGGCCAGTCACATGATTCTAGAGGCAGCCACCTAGCTACAGACTTCACCACTTTCCACTCTCTCACTGTAGAACCTTGGGAAAGTTATTTCTCATCAGCAAAAATGGGGTTTTAATAGTCCCTACCTCGTAGAGTCTTTAATTCAAGCTTATAAACCCATTTGTATGGTGTGTGACACACAGAAAATGCTAAATGACAATTAATTGTAAAAGAATAAGAAAGAACATACTGTTTGCGACACGAGAAATCATTTACTGAAAAGAAAATGCAGTAAAGGATTTGGAAGAAGATAAAGAGACTTTGTACCATGTTAGAGAGCTGGGAAGTGCCATAGGGGTAATGCGGAAGGTAATGGCAATGGGTTGTGTTTTAAATTAACTTCACTGGGACAGAGTAGAAGAAAAAGAGAGAATGTTGGTAAAGATTAGAGCCCCGGAGCCCAATAACGCCGTAATAATTGTTGAGACTAAATACTTTATAATCCTTTTTAATAGTAACAAAGGAATTGAAAGGAGGTGACAGATGAGAGAAATATTTGGGAAGTAGAACTGGCAGGACTTGCCCTCTCACACGGAGTAAATAAAATAGCCTGGGGGGATGATGATCTGAGAGAAGGGATAAATGACCTGAAGATTCTTGATTTGGCAGACTGGGTGGCCAGCAAAGGCACAAAGAAGAGAGTGAAGGAAAAATAGAATATAGGAATAAGTAGAGGTTTGAAAGAGAAAATAGTGAGAGCAGTTTTTCCACATACTGAATTTAACATTCTCCTAGTACATCCATTTGGAGATAAGTCAGATTTTTAAATAGAGTTTCAACTTAAAGCAACAGCTTCAAGATTCACTAGAAAAAATAAAGATGGCCAGGAATGGGAAGGTTTCCCAGGGACAGTTTTTGTTATATGATGAGTGGAAGAAGGCAGTCTAATGAAGCAGATGGGGAAAATAATAGTTTTAATGTGGTTTCAGATTTGATAGAAGGTATGAATAAAGGATCTCCAGGCAAGAACAAGAATTTTGTATGGTTGAATAGAAGCTTAACTATTTCTATGTGTTTCATATATACTACTCTGAAAAATTTATCTACAGATCATTTTGATAAAGGTGACTAAATATGTTATTTACCAGATAGATTGGGAAAATGTTTTTTACTAAATAAAAATATTTACCTTTAACAAAATAACAAAATTTTAAAAAATAAATCAATCTGAAACCTGGTTTTATTTTTGACCTTTTAAACCAATTCATCTCCCATTATTTTAAGTATTTATCTGTTATTTTATTGCCATTAAAAAAGTTAAAACATACTTATCTAATGTAATTTTTTATTTTAATTATATTCTGAATCAGCATGGGCATTAATCATGACAATGACCACCCATCATGTGCTGATGGTCTTCATATCATGTCTGGTGAATGGATTAAAGGACAAAATCTTGGTGATGTTTCATGGTCCCGATGTAGCAAGGAAGATTTGGAAAGATTTCTAAGGTACTGAGGTCATTTACTATTGTTGTATTGTCAATGTTTACCTGTGCCTGCTTCTGCTACCAACCAGGGAAGGTGGCACGGTAGAGTGGAGAGGACACCAGATTAAGGATCAAGGCAGTCGGTTCCAATGCTGGCTCTCCCACTGACTCATAGTGTGATTTGGAACATATTATTTAACCCATCTGCTTCTTAGTTTCCACATTTTCTTATAAAAGAATGAGCAAGATGATTTGTAAGATTGGAAAATTATCTGTCACAGTATTTAATTGCCTCTTCAAAATTTCCCCGTGGAAACATTCTCATTGCTCATCACTCAGCACATCCGTTATCACAAAGAACCTCTTTAACACAAGCTCCACTCTTCCATTGTGATACTTCTAAACTCTGAATTTTTTTCATTAATACATCGTTGTCACCATTATAATAGTCCTCATTCTCGTCTTTGCCACTTTCAACAGCGGGAGCAGTTTCTCTCTTGTTGGAAAAAGAAATGAAAAATACTATTTTGTTTTATTTTTCATTTTAAAGCCCTTGTTATTTACTTATCCCTTTGGTATTAAAGGAGCAGCTGAAATAGTACATGATATACAAAGTGAGTGAGAGATGTTTCAAGTATGCACAAGTCTCACGAAGGTAGAGAGGAGCACCTAGCTAGCTAAGTTCACTATACAGATAAATTTTATTCAGGTTTCCATACCATTTCAATTGGCAAGCCTGTTTTTTCTGTTCAATGAATATGAAAATCCACCAAAATACAGTGTTTTCTACCATACCATACCTCTGGTGTGAGCTATGTGCAGTACATTCTGTGAATGATGTAGAGAACAGTATGCAGAGCCTGTAATACCTAATGTCACCACCTCCCTGCAACAGTAACCCTTGAGTAGTTCCTAAGGAACATGCGTGATATTGTATGGCCTTCACAAGAATCAGATGCATGATAAAATTAAATGTCACCTCGTAAATGGAAGTTGTCTTACAATGTCAAATACTAAAATATCGGTACTATTAATACTCACTTGACAGAGCCTTCCATATATTCTCTCAGCCCCCAAATATAATTGATTTCTTACCTTTACACATTATTTTTGGGCAAGTTACGCTCCTAGTCTGAGCTTCTTCATCTTATAAGTGTGTATAATAATAATCACCTTACCGTGTTATGTAGATTAGCGGAAAGACCTATGAAAGACCTTTATAATCCAAAACATTCTGTTAACTTGAATATTATTATTATTAGGATTACCTTATATAGTTGTATATAAATGATTCTCATATAGGGGATGATTTCTATGGATATTCAGTAGAACTTATAAATCAAAGTAAGAACATATATTTAACATTATAAAAATGTTTCCTGTTGCTATGCTAATTACAACAAGTTTTTACATGAAATTCAAAATTTTACACACATCTGCATTTTGCCAGGTCAAAGGCAAGTAACTGCTTGCTACAGACAAACCCCCAGAGTGTCAATTCCGTGATGGTTCCCTCCAAGTTGCCAGGGATGACATACACCGCTGACGAGCAATGTCAGATTCTCTTTGGGCCATTGGCTTCCTTTTGTCAAGAGATGCAGGTAAGGGTTGTGTCCAGATGCGATTTTTTTAAGTGTATGTTCACATTCATTGTTTAGAAGCATTGATTGGAGGTGGGAAAGGTAACTTTATTTCAGAGTTTGTGGCTCTTTTGAGAGCACCCCAATCTTGGAAAGAGAGATTTTCTAAGAAAAGGTAATTGCATTTTTTCCCCTAGCACTTTTGGAAGTGATAGAAATAAGGAGTGGACATGTAATCTAAGTCAGGAAGGAATGACCCAATAATTTCAATTTCAAAAATGGGCACTGATGTCAAGGAAGTATTTATATTGTGCCAGCTCAGTGCTTCTATTTTAAATCTCTTACTTTCTTACATGGTAGGTAACCGGGTGAAAATATAGTGGAAAAGATACATGGGGGCACCTGGGTGGCTCAGTTGGTTGGGCGACTGCCTTCGGCTCGGGTCATGATCCTGGAGTCCCAGGATCGAGTCCCGCATCGGGCTCCCTGCTCGGCAGGGAGTCTGCTTCTCCCGCTGACCCTCCTCCCTCTCATTCTCTCTGTCTCAAATAAATAAATAAAATCTTTAAAAGAAAAAAAAAGATACATGAACATGTAATTGGAGAGGAAGAATTATATCTTTTAACCCTGAAAATAAAGTGTTAAAAATATGTTCTACCAGAACAAAAACTAGAGAGTACATTTTTAAATAGTTGAACTACAGGAAAGGGGTAAATATATGATGGTAAACTTTGTAATATCTATATATTAATACGCAAATGGTCACTAATTATTCAGAGAGGCAAATGGTATCAGTCTAGAAAATATGAAGTCTGAAAGATTGAGCAAAATGACCTTCTTAATTGATATAAGAATTTTAGCTCTTCTTACTTTCCCTTCTTTCTTTTCTTTTTTCTTTTGGCTGCCCATCCCCTACTTGCCCATCTATTCCCACCTATTCCCAACACACACACACACACACACACTTTGTATTGCAGGAATAAACTGATAGTCATGCTTAGAGTTAGTTGGTAGCTGTATTTCATTCTACCTAAGTTTCTATGATTGCCTCAAAGGACTTTGGCTTTGTTGAAGATAATGCTGTTTTGAAGTACTAGCAGCATAATTAAAATCCATTATAAGTAAAAAAGCATACGGCTTTTCTCTTCTTTGTGGTTCTTATCCAAGGAGTTTTTTACTTACCATTTTCTTCTTATCCATTTCCCACACTGGTGGGTAAGCTCCAGGAGGGCAGAGAGCATTTCTCCAGCATCTAGCCCAGCGGCTGGCACATGGTAGGCATTCAGTGAGCGTTTGACTTAAGATTAATATAAGTGAATGTATGAAGGAGTTGGAGCTGCCTTAAATGTGACATGTCAAAAAATGTGTAGACTATAGAATCCATCTGGCAATAGTGGAGCTCAAAAGGAACTGTTGGCAGGGTGGCTGGGTCGCTCAGTCAGTTAAGCAACTGATCTTGGTTTTGGCTCAGGTCCTGATCTGAGGTTGTGAGATCGAGCCCTGCGTCAGGATCCATGCTCAGTGTGGAGTCTGCTTGAGATTCTCTCTCTCTGCCCCTCCTCTCTCTCTCTCTCTCTCTCTCTCTCTCTCTCTCACACACACACACAGGCATAAATCTTTAAAAAAAAAAAAAAAAGGGAACTGCTGGTGTAGGTGTGTGATTGTGAGCTGGTTCCCAAGGGTTTGTATGTGGCAAAGTTATAGGTCCTTGAGACTTAGTCTCAGGTGTGATGATTCAATAGTAGGCAACTTGGCTCTGTACAATCTGCCCCTGATACCTCCCTGACCTTCTTGTTCACTGTTCTCATTCTGGGCCTTCAGACAATCAAAAAAGTGGGTTATAGTCTTCTTTCTTAAATCTTCATGGCAAAACGAGTGTTTTGAGGTACATTTCCGCGTGCTGAGATTAGCATTGTTTTGGAAAACAGACTAGGCTCTTTCTGCTCCCCATTGTAGTATTATGTGGGAGGTAGTTTCAGTTCACGCGATATAGAGAATTGATAGTGCTGATAAATGTAAAATTTTCATGTTTTAGAAGGCACCCCAAGTGTTAGAAAAACTCTGCAAATGATCAACTGCAAACATGATTTTGGTAAATTTTAGATTATTTTTCACAAGCATTGTATTTAAGAGCTTTTAGAAATTATTTTATATTGCGGTTAGTTAAATCATACTAATACCATTCTACAATATTTTGAACTCTCAAAAAATGCCTCATAGTACATTAATTATATTTGTGATCTAATTTGATTCCTATAGATATTATATGCCATAGTTATTACTTGGCCCTGTTTTACAACAAATTTTACAAACAAAATTTGAGGCCTGTAGAAGTTAAATAACTGTTAAGTTCTTATACCCATCAGGAGGGAGGGTTAGGTGCAGATCCAAACAATGCAGTACATTTTGACCACTGTGCTTTACTGCCTCTTAGGGAACTCAAACTTCTTTAAGGGTTAAAATCATAGATCAGATCCCAGGGTGCCTGTGGTTCAGTCGGTTCAGTGTCTGACTCTTGATTTCAGCTCAGGTCATCATCTCAGGATCATGAGACTAAGCCCCACATTGGGCTCTGCACTGAGCATGGAGCCTGCTTAAGATTGTCTCTCTCCCTCTTCTTCTGCCCTTCCCTGACACCCCATCATATGCTCTCTCTGTGTCTCAAAAAAAAAATCATAAATCATATCCTATTTATTTAACTGACTTCGTTTCTTCTGCTATAGCATCTGCGTCATCAGGGTTAAGAAATATCTTAATTGACTTATTTTATTTTTCTAAGCTATTCTCCTCTATTATATGTTATTTCTCACTAACCTACGGGCATGGAGTTTCTTCCATCTCTGAAAATGTAAGTGTTTATTATAGGATTTTAAATCTGTATTTCTCAGTGTCCTAGGATGTTGCTGTATTTTTAACTAGGCATTTTGTAAATAAAATTAAGTTTCAGGTATTCAGAAATACTCTTTTTTTACCCTCAAGTTTTATGTGTCTGACATTTTTATTGATAAAATCAGTTTTTTCTTTATTTCTATCTGTGTGTAATATTTCTTAAAATTTATTTTTAAAACAATCCTGAAAGAATTGGACTGCTGTGGAAAAGCAACACCTCTGGGTCAGGGTTTGATTGGAGAACACTGGTTGGAGGGCCATGAACCCAGTCTTTAATAATGCTTCTGCCTCTTATTAGTTGTGTAGCCTTAGTCAAAAATTTTTTTCTCTTTAAGACACACTCTATAAAACAAAAAGTTGGACTATGTTATCTTTCTGAGTCTTAGAGCTAAGAGAATGGACCTCTGTGATTCCACAATCATTTTCTGATACAACTCCTGAAAATCATGAGTTCAATTCCAAATTAGTGCAGAGTACAAAGTGTAGTACCTAGATCAATAGAGCCATTGAAGAGAATATTCACAAATATAGTCACTGGTTTATAAATATTTCTTTGAGTTCCAACTACTTTTCAAGCACAGCTTTGTACACTAATAATAGAGCAGGAAACAAAGACCCCACCTTTCATGGAGCTTACATTTTTGTTGCAAAAAACAGGCGAAAACATTTATAAATACATTTTAGCAAATACATTTATAACATGTCAGTTGGTAATAAATGTTTTGGAGAGGTGTAAACCCAGGTAAGAAGAATAAGGAGTAAAACCAGGGATTGGGAGGGTAGGAGTGATGTTCTTTTCTATAGGGTGATCTGGGAAGGCCTCCTGGAGAAAGTGACATTTATTTCGAGATCTGAAGGCAGTGAGAGAGCAGGCTATGCATTTATCGTGGGAGGAATATGGAAAGAGAAAAGAGAAAGCAGAATGCCCTGGAATGAAGTTTTAGTCATGTTTCAAGTTTAAGATGCTCATTAAATATCCAGCTAGAGCTGTAAGTTGGTCCGGGATAGATATTTATGTGGAAGTCATCAATAAGTAGGTGATATTGAAGATGTGATACTAGATGATTACAGCAGGAATGGAGTTAGATAAAAATGACAAGGGAGAGACAGAGAAGTTGGTGACTACCATATTTGGAGACGAGGAACATAAGGAGAAACCAACAAGTAAAACTCTGAAGACATCTGTTGGTAGGAACAGAACCAAGAGAAAGCAAGATCATGGAGGCTCAGTGAAGACATTTTTCAAAGTGGAAATGAAAAGGCGGAAAAGAGCGGAGTAAAAAGAAGTCTGAGAATATGTAATTTATTTGTTTTTCCCACAAGATTTGGTACTCTGTGAGTTGGAGCCATCTGGAAATCCCTGAACATGTGTCAGGAGGTATAACTTAAAAATATAAGGGAAATAGTTGTGAAGTGTAGAATATTGGAGAGTTCTCCTGGTTAAGCCACACACGTGGATACACATGCAGTCACCACATCTGCTAGTCAGTCATCCAGCCTTTATAAACAAAACAAGTCTCTTAGAAGACAGGCTTGGTAACATCGAAGAAATTATCTATCAGTTCTTTTTATTACTGTTCCTCTGACACCTAAAACAGTGCTCAAAAAATATATGTTAAATGAAGAAGTGAACCAGTTGAGTGATGGAATAATGATTCTAAATTTTCACTCATAGTCAAGTCTTGGATATATCATACGTCAGGATAGCATTAAGATAAACTAAATGTTATTCAGTATTAACTCAGTGATTACACAAAACCAACTATAAGTACAGATGGCTTATGTTTCACATCTTATATGTGAGTTAATCAGGCATCCTATGATCATCCCATTTCCCATCAATTATAAATAAGTATCAGGTTGCATGGAGTGAGGATTCATAGCAACTCTTCTACATGTGTGTCTCTGGTAGAGTCTTAGAGACAATGGCAGTTGGTCCATAGTATTTGAATTAGCTAAGAAATATGGCTTTCCATATGTGTAAACAGATAGTTATACACAAGTGCTAGAGACTCCAACATTACATACATGCTGATCTAATTAATGATGTAAATTTACCCTTAGGATTGTAACTTACATCTGCAAAATGTTTAAAGGAATAGACATCTGTTGAGGCATAAAGACAATGTTTAAATGATTGTGAAACAACTCAACCTCCAGTAATAATAGCTCACTCTTCTGACTTAATGTGCTAACTTCTTGAAGGCTCGTTCCTGAGTCCTAAGTAGTTGGTACTTCTAGGCCATCTGGCATCTTGTGGCTGAGCCAGCATAAGTCCAAACAGCATCAAGTCATCATAGTAGCTTCCTGAACTTACCCACCCTGGCTCAGAATTCAGAAGTATGGGTGTTTCCCTAGAAACAGTAAGGAGTGGCTGCATGAGAGTTGCATTTTTTGAGTGAGAAGGAAGTATGCTAAAAACCTGAAGACCTCCAGGAAACCTAAGGATCTGCCTTTGGTTTTGGAGTAGGCACATAGTGAATTGGATGTATATTATATCATATAGAAAGCTTCCTGCTTTGATCAAATCATATGGTGACTTAAAAAAGTAATGAAGAAAGTTCCAGTTTCACATTTTTCTTATATTGAATTGGTACATCAAAGGCAATGGACTTCTAAAACCTCTCATGTGATCCAGTGAAGAGGCTGCCATTGAAATGAGGTAGATTATGAAGAATTCTAAAAGGCTGAGTCTTTGATCTGGCCTTGTGAAATTCCAGAGGCAACAGGAATTTGGACTTGAAAAGATGTGGCATCAAATAGCCCTCGATGGCTAGTAATTGTTAGGGCAATTAAGATAGCATCACTGATAAAACATGTTGTCAAGATTGATGAAGTTGCCAGGTTAGCCTGGTGATGGGTATTAAAGAGGGCATGTACTGAATGGAGCACTGGGTGTTATACGCAAACAATGAGTCATGGAACACTACATCAAAAACTAATGATGTAATGTATGGTGATTAACATAACATAATAAAATTTAAAAAAAAGATTGATGAAGTTGCAAATTTTAAATCCTTCCTTCCTATAAGAGCAGTAAAACTATGGTGGGTTAGAACTACCAGGAATTGATTCTGAATGTGTCGTATTCTAATCAAAGCTAAATCTTATCCTTCGAGCTTTAGCACTGCCTAGTCTGTGAGGACATGAGTTTCATGGCAACTTACTTGACTGCATAATCCAGCTACTTCTTTTCCTAGAACTCATTTTTTCCCATGACTTTTTACTGACATGGGCTTTTATCTTTTTAAGTCCCTATCTTTGTAAATTGCCTATTTACATTTTCACCCGTTTTTTCAGTTTTCTGGCTTTTTTCTTGCTGATTTGCTGTTCTATGTTCTAGGTAAAAATTCCTTATGCCTTAGCAATAGTGTGTTTGTTGTGTGTATACTAACTTTTTATACACTGTCCTTTGTCTCTTAATTTTGAGGTGGACAAATCCATCAAATTCTCCCATGAAGGTTGTGCTATTTATATTTTTTGTTTGTTTCCTTGTTTTTCCATCTTCTACGCATTCTTCCCTACTTTGGAATTAAAATCTTATATAGTACCTTCCCTTTCTTTTAGCTTAAATATTTCTTTAGCACCAGAGACATTTTGGATTTGTTTTTTAATTTATTCATGCAGAGAATTACATATATTAAATAATGTTGATTTATATTACTAGGTATATACACACAGTTTTTCATTTGCTTGATCCTTTTTTCCTTTTCCATTTTATTATGACTTGTGCCTTAAAATCTATTTTGTCTGGCATTAAAACTTCTATTCTGGCTAATATTTTCCATACCTCTATCTTCAGCCTTTCCAGATATAAATATACCTGTGGCTATGGATCTAGATATAGATATGTCTACTAGAGAAAAGCAGTATTTTTCTGTTTAAACCAATGTAATAGGGTTTTTTTTTTTGTATTTTCATCAGCTAATTTAACATTTTTGCATTTATTTAAATTAGTTTTATTTGGAATTTTAATTCTGTCAACCTGTTTTGTGTTAGTGTTTCATATTTATATTCTATTTTTCCTCTTTTTCTCCTTTACCACTTCCTATTAGAGAAACCATGTTTTCCGCCTGCATTCAAAAATCATACATTCATTATATGCTTTTATGTGTATTAGGAATCAGTCTTTTTCTCTCATGGTAAATAGTATTCCACTGGTAGATAACCTATTTTCTTTATTAACTCACCCCTTAGTAGACATCTGGGATGTTAACTATTATGAGTAAGGCTACTCTGATCACTTGTGAATAAATATTTGTGTAGACATGTTTTGTTCTGCAATATGAGTACATTAACACATTATATATTAATACATTAATTTCTTACAAACTGTGGCCTGGGGACTGGTTCCCTGCTTTTTTAAATAAAGTTTTACTAGAACACAGTTGCCCCCATTTGTTCATATGTTCTCTTTGGCCACCTTCAAGCTACAGTGACAGTGTTGAATAGTTGCAACAGAGACCATATGGCCACAAGCCTAAAATATATACTCTTTGGCACTTTACAGAGTAAGTTTGCTGACCCTATTGCAGGTACTCTGAATTCTGTTATATTCCTCTAAAGAGTATCTCCTCTCTGCACTCATCCACAACCCCTACCCCTCCCCAGAGAATTAAGTGTTAGATTCAAACTGGAAACTTTGTCTTACCCACCGTGGACAACAGCTCATACCTTCAGTCCACTTTTTCCTTATCTGGCCTATACGGAGTGTGTTCTCTGGATGTGTGGGTCAGGTGCAAGCTGATGACAGGCTTCTCTCTCTTCCTTTTGAGATTGGCCAGTCAGTTTTTGACAGCTTTCACCACAGCAGTGTCTGTCTTCACGAGTCTAAAAAGATGGCATGTTTCTCACTGTTGCTTTAGCCATTTAGTGTCATGCCATGACCACAGCCCATGGTCAGATCAAAGCTACAAAGGTGGTAAACGCAACTTGTGCCAATCCCTTCAGCTCCCCTAAAAAGTTCACCTACCTCTGTTCATTCTCCAGAACCAGCAGGTGGTTGTTTTTTGTATTCTGCCCACAAATGATTGTTGTGATCTACAAGATGGTTGGCCTTGGGGAACTGACTCCACCATTGCAAAAGGGGAATCTTTTTATTTTTTCGCTCTCTTTCATACTAGGGATTTCTGCATCATTTTTCTTTGAAATATTTCAGAGAGTTCCTTTTTACTTTACATTCTTTTTCTTTTCTTTGGAGCTTCATTAACTAGGTCCTGAAAATCTTCCTTTCTCTACATTTCTTCTCACTCCTGACTCTCTCTTTCATACTTTCTGATGTGTTCTGTTCAGGAGTCCTTTGCAGCTTGCCGCCTCATTTTTTTGGCTGGGCTTCGACTGCATTTTTCCCCATGTCTGCTACTCAACTTCTGCCACTAAAGATCTTGAAATATTTGGAGTAGAGGAGGGAAAAGAGAAAAAACATCAAGCTTATTTGACTGCCAGGGGCCAAATCTTCTCTGTTAAAGGATAAAGTTTTTGAGATGTAAATAAGCTACATTTCTAGTATTTTTTCCCCCTGTGAGGAAGTTTTATAACATTGGCTAAAATCCAATTATTGTTGCTTTCCATATTCAACATTTATTTAGACTTATCCTCATTTTTATCAGTCTCTTTGCTCACTGTTGTTTTTCAGTCCTTTCCTATGAGATCATATTCCTTCTTGAAATACATCAGTTAGAAGTTCCTTTTTGAGAAGATTGGTTGGTGGTAAATATTCAGTTTTTGTTTCCTGGAAAGACTCTTTATTTAACTGTCAGTCTTGAATAAAATTTTAGCTGAGTTCAGGAGTTTACATTGACAGTTATTTTTTTCCTCTTGCCAGTTTGAATACACCATGTACTCACTTGCTGATGTGGGTGCCAAGATGCTATCTTTGCCATTTTCCTAATTTTAAAAGAAAACTTTCAACATTTCACTATTTTTCATGCTGTTTGTTGTAGTTTCATAGGTGTCCAGTAATTGTGAAGACATTTCTTTCAGTGGCTAGTTTGCTAAGATTTTTTTTTTTAATGAATAGATACTGAATTGCATTATGTACTTTGTACCATAGTTACAGAAATCATAGATTTTAAAGTTATTGATGCACTTGATTATATTCATCAAATCTCTGATATTATAGTAACCTTGTGTTCTGAAGAAAAACCCAACTTGGCCATGGCATTGCATTTTTTTAATGCTTTGCTGTTAAAACTTAGCATATTTAATCTAGCATATTTAAATCTAGATTAATAAATAAGGTAGATTACTGTTTTCATTTTCTTTTGAAATCCTTGTCTAGTTTGGATATTGTAAGTGTGTTCAAACATGTTCCTTCTTTTTCTCTTCTCTAGAGAGCTCACATAAAATGAGAATCTAAGTTTTTTGAAAGACTGTTAGTTTTTGGACCAGATGTATCCTTTGTGGGAAGATATTTAACAATCACTTTTAGCTATTTTATTGTTACAGAATAGTTCTGCTTCTCTTTTTCTTCTTCAGTCCGTTTTAGTAAGTTTTTAGTAAGTTTTTTAAAATATCTTTTCATTTCCTGTAAGTTGTCAAGTTTATTGGCAGAAAGTTGTCCATATCTTTTTATTTGTTTAAACTTGACATTATCTGTAGTTATACCTTCATTTTATTCCTAATAGTAGGGTGTGGTTTTTTTTTTTTTTGCCTTCTCTTTTTTCTTTATTAATTTTCAATTTTATTAGTATTTACAAAGAACTATATTCCTGCTTTTTATTATTCCCTTAGAGTCTTTGTTTTCTGTGTTTTAAAATACCCTTTTCCCCTTTTTCTTCTCTTCTACCCTTAAAAGTACTATGATGATCTGTGATGGAAATGAATGTTTTTAATAATATTATCCCATACTGAATTACATTTGCAACCAAATGTTAACTTATTGAAATTGTATTTTGGAAGATAATATAAGTGGTAGAACAAGGAGTTACATGTACAAGATTTAATTGTTACTTCCATATGTATGCACCTAAGATTTTTTTTATTTTTTTAATTTAAAAAAAATTTTAAAAGATTTTATCTATTTATTTGACAGGGAGAGACACAGCGAGAGAGGGAACACAAGCAGGGGGAGTGGGAGAGGGAGAAGCGGGCTTCCCGCTGAGCAGGGACCCGATGCGGGGCTCGATCCCAGGACCCCGATGCGGGGCTCGATCCCAGGACCCCTGGGATCGTGATTTGAGCCGAAGGCAGATGCTTCACTGACCAAGCCACCCAGGCACCCCAAGATTTTTTTATTTTGACATAAATTTCAGAACATCTTAATGTAACTATTTGTTATAAAGAAAGATATGAGTATAGGTTATCTTTGAAGATAAAATTTATGATTTTTATACATGGACAATTAATCTTCCACTTAAATTATTTCATTTAAACTATATGGTATTTTTATGTAAACATTTTTAAAAGCCTACTTGAGATAAACATCCAAATTCCTGTTATATGCTTTTAATGGTCTTTTCTTATTATGGAAGAATTTTAAAAAAGAATATTGCATTATTATTTATTAGTTTTCTAGGAAAAGCTGAGGTGTGCATTTCTGTCCTGGATTCCTATGCAAAACTTTGAATTTGAAGTTTTAAAGTTCTTTTCTTAATTGATACATTAAGTGCTTTTAGCAATTCAGTTGCAAAAATTATGACTCTGGGCCGCCTGGGTGGCTCAGTTCCCTGCTCTGCGGGAAGCCTGCTTTTCCCTCTCCCACTCCCCCTGCTTGTGTTCCCTCTCTCGCTGTCTCTCTCTGTGTCAAATAAATAAATAAAATCTTTAAAAAAAAAAAAGCAATTGGCTTATTAAAAAAAAAAAAATTTGACTCTAGCCTAACATATACGGAGTGGGGAGCCTGAGGCAGGGATGGATCTCAGGACCATGAGATCATGACCTGAGACAAAATCAGGAGTTGGACCCTTAACCGACTGAGCCACCCAGGTGCCCCTTGCCCCTTAATAGTATCCTTGTAATATCTTAAGAAAGGCTTGATATTAGCCTTCATATCCACATCTGAGATATTCTACTTCTCAAGGTGAAAACAGTCCATACCATTTCTTCAACATTTTCTTGTGTTACTTTTGACAGTTTAGTTTGAAATCCTGAATCTGAGTTATTTTTAAGAATGAGGCTGTAATTTACTTCCCATAAGATCCCTGGACCTGCAGAACATAAAGGGTAAAGAGATCTCCTCTCTGAGAGATTTATTCTACATGATTGTGCTTATCTTGAAAAGCTGCCAAGTTTGCTTTTATGCTCCCAGCACCTCAAGTGGGAATCAATTAGAGTACCTGCTGTTTTGAATAGCAGATAATAGTGGAAGGTCAGAATTTAGACCACCAACAGTGTTCAGTAAACCAGTATTATTATAAAACTACAGTATACAAGATTTGCTTTTTTGTTCAATATGCATTTGTTAACTAATGAGCTTGGCAAAAATAACTCATGTAATAATACAGCTAAGATTTATTGAATACACATAAAGCAAACTTGTTCTTTGTTGGCAAATTTAGCATTTGATCCCATGATTAAATGACAACCTTAACAGAAAGGTATTAAGGGGAAAAATACATTTAGGAACTATGATTCTTAGGTTAGAGATCCATTAATTCAAATATAAATGTGTGCACAAAAGTACATGATAAAAAACCTATCTGTTTATTTGAAAGAGTCTAAAATATTGCAGAGAAGCAATTTGATTTAGACATTGACATTCTTTAAAATAAATCCCTGGATGAATTTTTGGTAAATGTTATATGTAAACAAAGCATGTAAGTTAAGCTAAATCATTGCCTAAATATAATGCGATATATTTGGATGAAGTATTTTGAAGCCGAAAAGCTGTCACAGCAGATAAAATAAGGGGAATAGGATATATCCCACTCTTGCCATACATTATATAATTTTTAAGAGAAATTATATTTTTATTTTTATTTTTTTTAAAGATTTTATTTATTTATTTGAGAGAGAGAATGAGATAGAGAACATGAGAGGGGGGAGGGTCAGAGGGAGAAGCAGACTCTCTGCTGAGCAGGGAGCCCGACGCGGGACTTGATCCCGGGACTCCAGGATCATGACCTGAGCCGAAGGCAGTCGCTTAAACAACTGAGCCACCCAGGCGCCCTGAGAAATTATATTTTTAAAGAAAGAAAGAATAGGAAAATATTATTTGGGGCCTTGTGACAAATTCAGTATTAGAATTGTAACTAACCTGCTTAAAGCATTCATTTAAATATCTTTCCCAAAGTATTTAATAAATTTGGGTCATAAGCTAATTTTTACTTTGTGGTGATTTTTCATCTATTTTGCCTATACCATCAGAGTAAACCCCCTAAAATAGCCTTTTTATCTTCTCAACCTGCTGGTCAACTGCTAAGTGGCTTCTTTTTCCCTCCAAATATGGAGTCCCTCGTCCTTCGTGGTATTCAAGACTTGGTTTTTCAATCTTTACAATCTTGTTTACTTTAAAATCTCGTTTGAGACTGTGCCTTTCACATTGCCATGACTTATTCTCTCTCTCTTTTTTTTTTAATTTTATTTATTTATTTGATAGAGAGAGAGACAGCGAGAGAGGGAACACAAGCAGGGGGAGTGGGAGAGGAAGAAGCAGGCTTCCTGCAGAGCAGGGAGCCTATGCGGGGCTCGATCCCAGGACCCTGGGATCATGACCTGAGCCGAAGGCAGACGCTTAACGACTGAGCCACCCAGGCGCCCCATGACTTATTCTCTTTATTGATCTGTCTTCCTCCACCTTCTCCACGTATCTGGATAGGTAACGCAGTCATCTTCACTCTGCATTACTCCAATCACCTTTAAATGTCCCTCGTGGATTTCATACTTCTATGAAATGTGAATGGGTCCTGTGTGCCTCATTCTGTCTCTGGGATGGCAGCCACTGGAGCTGGGGCTTAGGTTTCTGACAGTCTTCCTTCCTGCCTGTTTTCAGAGTTCTCTTCTTTCACAATTACTATGTCTCTGCTGCCCAATCCCAGGATTTTTGCTATTCCCTCTAACTTTTCCCTGGAAAAAGTTCATTGTATCCTGGAGACCTAGAACTCATTCAAACTGAGGTGAAAATGACTGATAACAGAGTCTGTATTGTGTCAAGGGCCAAAGCTATTTGGTGAAATAATGAAATACTAACCATGGCCTTTCAGCGTAAAGCAGAGCGTAAGTGAGGACAGGCTTTAGGACACCGGGCACTAAATTCATACCACAAACACATCACTTTTATTCTTCCAGCCTGGTTCATGGAATGGTACAAATAATGGTTTTTAGCCTACACTGTTCTGTTGTAGCTACTTAATCTTGGGTAATCACATGTGTCTTATTTAAGAAATGTACAAATATTTAAATATATTAAACAGATTTTCTGTTTTTCATGTATCAATATTCTCATCACTATACATCAGCCATACGCTATCTCAATGATAAGTTTATATGAAAAGTACCTAAAGCATATTTTTCTTCAGACAATTTCTGTTGTTCTATCAAAACAGCTTTCTCAAAAATTATTGACTTCACCTCAAAAATATCATGCCTCTCCTTATTAGTTATTATGGCCTTGTTTTCAGCATGTTATTTGCACAGGGTTATGGTGCAAGGTAGAGGGTGAGAAAGAATGCAGAACGAAGCTAGATCCACCAATGGATGGAACTGATTGTGACGCTGGTAAGGTAAGTCATTTGAGTTGTCTGAAGTTAATTAAGAACATGGAATGAAACTCAAGAAACTCGCACTTTCTTCTGCCAGTTATATATGTATCCATCTTAATACCAGTGGAATACCTTCAGTAAATACATAAAAAATTTTCAGTATTTCACTTATTTTCAATTTTAACTTTTATATTTTACCAAATCTATAGTGGTTTTGTTAACATAAATGCAGTTTTTTTATTATTGTTGTTTATGAGAACATTGAAAGATATGTGTATCACTTTAACCAAAAAAATGAATTTATTTTTAGTATTTAAGTTAAACAGAGGTAAATAATCACAAATAATAGCATAAAGTCAAACTTCCAGAGCTAATGAATCCTTTCAGTTATAAAACATTGTCTCAGAAAAGCCACTGAGTATAATTTTTCCTTGTCATTTCAAACATCATAAATAAAATATTCTAACTGACATTTTGAAGATTAGTAAATATTTGACTGAGTTGTTTAATATGTTTCATAAAGTTACAGAAATATTTATTAATACACATTTCCATATCACAGTAATTGCTGTTGAAAATTAATTTTCTTTTGATTTTCATATCAAAATTATTGCTGTTGAAAAATAATTTTCTTTTGAAGAATATGAAGGAGGTAGATCCCATCTAAATATATAGCCATAGTTAAACTTACTCAAAAGATAACAGTTCAATAGCTTACATTATTTTCTAATGTTTATTCTGTAAAGAGAAAGCAGAATGGTTAATCACTTTACTCATTATAGATATAAGATCAGACACCTTGCCTCTGAAGAACATATATGTTTATTACATTTAAAAAGAAACAACAACTTAAAGCTTACTTGGAGTGAATTACTTAATGAAAACAATGAAGTTATATAGAATGCTAGCTTAAAAACACATTGTTTTTAAAAATGAACATTATGGAAATTCAGCCTTTCCACTGCTAGAATTTTGTGCAAAGGAAATGCACGTCTTTCACAAAGACAGATGTGTGTGCATGTAAATACACACACACACAAATACTTATGTAAGGATGCAATTTGCAATGATGAGCATGAGAAACAATGAAAATATTCATGATGTGGAGAATGGTTACAATGTAGCTGTTAAAAGAATGAGGTAGATGTATACATAGAAACTGAAAAGATCTAAAAGACATGATGATTAATATGTAGGCATGTCAGAAAAATTAATACTTTGATACCCTTTGATATTTACCAAAAAACCAGTTATGAATACACATACATTGTATATATTACTAAACTCCTAAAAAATGGTTTGAAAATATAAACTCCAAACTGTAATTAGTAGTTAGCTCTTGAGAGGGAAGTGGGATTGATGGCTGAAAGCAAGGGTAGCTGAGGGTAAATAAAATTATTTTCCCAGACACTTTTGGGTTGTTTGACATAATCATGTCATCATTTATTACTTCTATGATTTCTCTAATTAAAAAAGAAAAAATGTACAAACTGTTTAAGTACAAAATATCTTTAAGACTAGAAATGTTTTATCACTAGATACAATCAATAGAAAAATGTTTTCTGGAAAGGGAATTTCTGTGAATTATCAGCCAGTTGTTTACAGACTGTGCCAGATGTTTTTCTGTGAGTTTATATGGAGAGTCAGAATCTGGGTTGGTTTTATTTATTTTTTTAATTATACACAAAAGTACAATAATGTGTGCGTATTGGGCAAGCCTCACAGTATTATGTTGAGTAATTTATTGCTGGAATCATAAAATTCTGCCCCAGCTATAATTTTTATCTTTCCTGAAACATGAAAACCCTAATAAAGAAAGATAACCAACTATTCAGCCGTATTTCTTCAAACATCACACAACCCATTCTTCTTAGTTCTTTAGCAATATAAAATCCCTTCATTTTTATAAACTGATGTCCTCAGTATTTTTCTGCTATTATTTTTTTTCATCTGATATTTATGAGAATGATTTGCATTCTTGAAGGTCTCTAAAATAAACTTAATTCTTTTAGCCATCAAAGTTGTAATTGCTCATCAAAAGTAAAATGTTTTTATTTCCCTCTAATTGTGCTAACAATATTCTTTCAGCGGTTCTGTAATGCTTTTGTATTGAAATAACTAATGGACTTCTCAGTTCCTCAGACCAGGTGGGCTTCTTCAAATATCCATCTGTTCCTGCTGTTCTAGGAGCCATTATGAAAATAGTTTCCAAAACTCGGCTGAGGAGTGCTGTAGTGTTAAAATATCTGAATGCTTTCAACCTCACACAAAACGCTGCTAGCCTGGTACGCTGCAAACCAAGAAACAAAACGGGGAATTTTTTTACAATTTGTTACAAGATCGTGTAATTTTGTAATTTTTGATAGTGTAGAGTGATGTTAATCTAGCTATATAACTAGGTCATCTAGGAGTGTATAATTAAGTCTGAGAAGGTGCCTATAGAATTTTATGATTCAAAATAATTGTAAAGATAGGGATTTATCTACACTTTCTACATAGCCTTTTCCAAATTAAAAGCAGCCTTTTTCTTTCTTCTCTTCTTTTTGTAATTCTATCACCTATGTTTACATCTACGTTTAACAGATGCTAAAGAGTTGGTAAATGATGTAGTGAAAACCAAGAAATCTATGTTTTTTCACTGACAAAACCTGCTAGGAATTGGGGGAGGGGAAAGGCAAGTTAAATACAAATTTAGTAAAATTTTAGCCTGTTTGGAAGAATTCTACGTAATATATTTTAGTTATTTACTTCCCTAAATTGAGATTCTTGAAATTTACCCTCATGATTCTTTATTGAAAATATAATGACTGTAATATCCTTACACTCACACATTTCCATATGTAGAGAGTTTATGCCTTTTGTCCTCCTCTTCTCTCATCCAACAATGTATGTACAAGAAGATTTGATTAGACAATGATGTTCCCTTTGTCATCTTCACAGACCTCTTCCAATCTGATGTTTTCATGAACTCTCCAGACATGTCCACATAGAAACTTGACAGAATGGAAATACAGTCAATTTTTTAGATCATGTACTGTCCCAGAAATAACTTATATTTTATATTTCCTTAGCATTTTCATAAATCAGACTGAATTAGTAGATATGACAAATTTTGTCTTTTTAAAACCAGGTTGTAATATCATTTTTGGGGGGCTCAAAAATACAAATGAAGCAAAATATGCTGCCAGAAAATATATGAAAAGCATCATTAGGGTCGTTTTATACATAAACCAAATGGAATATATTATATAATAATTTAAACAAAAACCAAATGGAACAAAACTGTACTACAATTTAAACAAAACATTTAACACTTCCCTCAATGTTGAAGTACAACACCAACTAGAAGACACAAAGGCAGGTTCTCCCCGGTTTCATCCAGAGATCTGGTTCTCTGCAAGGTGATGAACTTTAAATACTATACTATGCTTTCTTTAAATTTCACTGGTTTCTGTATGCAAATTTAGCTTGTAGATCTGTCTCTATTTCTCTTCATCTGCCCCATGTGGTCCGGTTTAAATGATGTGCAAGCCCAGATGCTGGTCTTTTACAACATATTTTTAGTCTGCTGTGAATGCTAGCCCAGCCTTTCAACGCCAGCTTGCTGCTAAATGAGCAAAGAGCTATGATATTCACAACGGGAAACATAAACACCCTTCAAGTAAGCCAGAACGATTTGACCAACTGAAGTTTGACAGTTTCCATGTTGGATTTTTTTTTTTCCATGAATGGCATTAGATTGTCAATCCTTAACGCCAGCAAATTGTTTAAAAGGACATGGTTTCCCCCCTTCTGCAATTTTCAGACTGAATCTTCACACAAAATCTCAATTTAATGACAATCTTCATACAAAATCTCAGTGTCCTGTGCTGTCAATACACTGAGTTGTTGAGATTTTTCTTTCAAGCATAGATTTAAAAGTTCTTGAAATCTGAAAGAGGGTGAATTTAAAATCTGACATTATTGGAAAAAATCTGCAGGAACTAATTATTTTATTGCCTAGAAAAGCATTATCTGGGCTCACACAAACCTATGTAGCATAGTTTTCTAAATTCTCTCCTCTAAAAACAGCTTTGCAAAACCTAATCTCAAAATAAATTCTAAAGAGATATAAATCAGTTAAGATCAGAATGAATAGAATTTTGGTTAGACTTCTAGAAACTAATTAATGACATTAATATAATAGTACATACAATTTGTCATTATCATTATTAATTATTGTTAACTTTTATTAAGTTTAGTATGGGCTACGCACTGTGCTTAGTGCTTCATTCTACTCCTGCAAAGTCCATTAGGTAAATATGATTATCATTCACATTTTGAAATGGGAAACGTGAAGATTAGAGTGTTTCTCTAATTTCTGCAAAATCCCTTATAAATCATGTTGCTATTAAGTGCAGAAAATTGTTTAGATCTGGAAGGATCAGCTTGCTCAACTCCATCTACAGTCATTAATCTGAATTTTGCTAATATTTACTTATTATTCTCAACATGATTTTGTTCAGTTAATTTTACTTTTAACATGTTTGCCATGACCGTGATATATCTGATTTTTCAGAAATAAAAAGAAATTATTATAGTTTACCTTCCAAGTCTTGGCACCCATTCCTTGGCGGCCCCAGAAACGGCCTCTTCGGCTGCCTTTGTTTAAAGTGGATGAAAATATAAATATAAACAAGAGAATGAGTATATTCCTTTCTCTTCTTTCATGGTTATCTTTCTCAGTTAATCAATACAAAATAAGCTGCAGAATAAGTGGAAGGAAGTGACGGAATTTCATAGAATCCATTTGCCTAAGTCTTTCAAGTAAACGGCTTTCAAAAGAAAACTTGCTGTAATGTTAACGTTTATATTTGATGGGAACTCTTTCAGAAAAAAGAAAGAAGGCATAAAGGAAAGTGCTAAAATTAAATCATACTTTTTTTTTAATTACAAGAAAAGAAGACCAACAACATTTCAAATCACAGTTGCTAGGTTTGCCGAAATGTCTGCTTCACTCCAGTTATGGAAGAACATTTAGGTTTTATTTTCCATTCTGATGTATGACTCTGTGCTTTTGTCATTTGTCCATTTTAAACTGTTATGTTTCTTAGACTGTGTTAGTTTTCCTTTGTGGCTGTGCCACCCCAACTTCCCTCTTTACCCGATCTCTGTCGTACGTACTGAATTCTCAGGGCTGTCCTGCGAATATGGGTGCGCTGTTTTCGTAACAAGACCATATGATCTGACAGGAGAACTGAGAGAACGGACCACTGTATCACTATGACAAGAAGCAAATGCCAACTTATGTTTGGTCTTTTTCAATTTGTATGTGTGGGGCTCTAGGAGGCGTGATTTAATCGCAATCCCAGTGACTCTGTAAGCCAGTGAATGATTTTCCGTTGTGCCCTGATTTGTTCACCTAAGACATAACTTTTGGAATAGTGGTGTAAGGCTGGAGAATGTACCAGCAGGACCTCAGCACCTGGACATGTGGCCGGAGAGTGGAGCGAGTGGAGCCCCTGTAGCCGAACCTGCGGTTCTGGGATCAGCAGTCGGGAGCGCAAATGTCCTGGGTAAACGCCAAAGTTCCTGGATCGGGGGAGGGCATTTTTTCCCTCAATTTCCAAAGGCAAAGGTTTTACTGATAAACAGTGTTGGAAAGCAGAAGAAGCCCCTCAAACCCCACCCCATGTTGGGAAACAGAAAAATCCCTCAAATTGTTTAAATGATAAAAAAATCTCCCAAGAAGAAAATAAGACCACCGCTTCTAAGAACAAAGAATTAAATGTTGCATGGGGTGGTTTCTTGAGTAAATCAAAGAAACTGGTGTGTTTAAATGAACAGGGAGACATGCATTAGAAAAAGTAAGTCCACAATGAAGGGAACTGTGAGAAGGCAGGAAGGTGATGGGACTTCAGGAAGAGAGGGAAGGAGAGCAAAATCAACATCAATATAAGTGAGGAGTGTTGAAAAATGAAGATGTGCTAAGCATGTGTGCAGATAGGGAGCATTTCAGGGTCCGCTTGCTCAACCCCATGCTTCCTAGAGTGATCCCAGGGAGGCGTGTGAGAAAATCATTTCAGCGTTATGCTTTTACTCTTGGTGTGGGCTCAGTGGCACGATTCCTTCATAAGCAGTTTTAAAGAAAGGATGTAAAAATGCCAAACGACTTCACGGGAATCACAGGCTTTCTATTTTGCTCCCAGCCTCTGCCCTTTACTCTTCCATTTCCATGGCAAGTTGGCTTTTATTTCTCATGTGTTTTAGAAGTTAATTGATTGAGAATAGGAAATATATATATATATATATGGTTTTTAATAAACATATGGATTTCCTCCCATTAGCAATCATTTAATGTATCCACATTTTCAAAAGTAGATTTAATATAAAGGATTATACCTTATTAATTCAATGCCTTTTAATTTTTTTAAATGAGTAGTTAACATTAAAATAAGATAAAATTGATTATTTGTACTATCTCTTCTAGGCTAGGTTCTGAAGCAAGGGATTGTAATGGTCCCAGAAAACAATACAGAATATGTGAGAATCCACCTTGTCCTGCAGGTTTGCCTGGATTCAGAGACTGGCAATGTCAGGCCTATAGTGTTAGAACTTCATACCCAAAGCATGTTCTTCAGTGGCAAGCTGTCATGGATGAAGGTATGACAACCCACATCGCCACCGTCTTAATTAAGTAGACTTCTAGATTTGCAAAATGTTTTACAGTAGTAGTCAGTATTATATAATAGATGATACAGATTATATTCTAAATATTTCAGAGCTCTCTTTTTTTGAACCCTAATGACCTATAATAATCACAAGCACTGACTCCAAGTATATATTTTTTTAAATGCAGAGTATATTATTACACACCAATTAGATGAACTAAATTTTTTTTTTAAAAAGTGACAATAGGAAATGCTGGTGAGGATGAGGAGAAACTGGATCTCATACATCACTGATTGGAATGTAAATGGTACAGCCACTCTGAAAAATAGCTTGGTAGTTTCTTAAATAACTCAATATACATTTTTCATACAATTTAGAAAACACACTCCTGGGCATTTTTCCCAATGAAGTGAAAATTTACAACCATAAAAAATCACATGCATGAATGTTTGTAGCAGCTTTATTTTCAATAGCCAAAAAATGGAAACAACCAAAAAAGTTCTGAGTACCTGAATGGTCAGACACACTGAGGTATATCCATACCCTGGGATACATGCAACAATAAAAGAAAAAACTATTGAAATGTGTAGTGACTTGGTGAATTTCAGAGCTTTATGCTGAGTGAAAAGAACCAATCTCAAAACATCAGATATTCTGTGCTTCCATTTATATAACTGATTCCATTTATATAACTTATATATAATATATTCTGTGGTTCCATATATATATGACAAAACTGTAGAGATGGAAAACAGAATAAAGGTTGCCAGAAGTCAATGATGGTGGTGGGGAAAAGGATGGATGGGTGTTATTATAAAGGGGTAGCATAAGGTAGAACTTTGTGCTGATAAAACTCTTAAATATATTGATTGTGCTGGTGGTTATAAAATCTACACATGTGATAAAGTGGCCCAGAAGTATACACACACCTGCACTGATGTCCATTTCCTGGGTTTGCTATTGTACTGTAGTTACCAAAGTGTAAACTGGGGACAAGGTATATGAGATCTCTGTACTATTTTTGCAAATTCCTGTAAGTCTTTAATTATTTCAGAATAAGAATGTTAAGTAAATTATACGCTATCTTATTACTTAAGAATTAGTTAGGGGGGCATCTGGGTGGCTCAGTCGGTTAAGCATCTGATTCTTAGTTTCGGCTCAAGTCATAATCCAGGATCAGGCTCCACGCTCAGCAGGGAGTCTGCTTGAGATTCTCTCTGTCTCTCTCTCTGTCCCTCCTGCTTGTGCTTTCTCTCTAGTAAATAAATAAATCTTTAAAAAAAAAAAGAATTACTTAGAAATAACTTAATAACTTCTTTACTTAAGATAGTTCCTGCCCATGGTCAGTCAGTGAGCTATGGGTTTGAGCTACAGTTACCAAACATGGTGGTGAATTTTCTGACTTACCTGACCATCATGCCCCTAGTCTCTCCTGTCCTGATTTGGACTTAGTCAATTTGTACTGTGCCTTTCCATCATTTCAATAATATGCTTGTCAACAGCCTAAATTCCATTGTTGATCAATTTCAGTGCACCTGACAGAAACCTTCTCTTCATGTAGGCTTCTGAACACAGAAGCACTAATGTCAACAGCCAGATAACAAGGCAGATGACTCCACTATAAATACAGTAGTGTTACGTGTTTGACAGTGAGAGGGTGAGGAGGTAATCTGTTCCCTTCTCTTACCTCATGTCTCTTCTAGAACCTTGTTCTCTGTCGCTCTGCACTCCAGATCTTGGCCTTGTTTGACTGCCTCAAACATGCCCTGTTCTCTTCCCCATGATGGCCTCCAAACGGACTGTTTCCTCAGCTGAGAGGAAATGATAAGCACAATCTTCTGTTCCCACTGTCCTCTTAATAAATGGCACTTCCCTCTTTCCAGATGCTTAGACAAGATCTTGGAGTCATCATTTTTTTTCTTTTCTTTTACTGTACGTTCAGAATATCAGTAAGGTCACACTAGCCTTATCTTTTTTAATTCCAGTGTAGTTAAGATACAGTGTTATGTTAGTTTCAGGTGTACGATACAGTGATTCAGCATTTCCATGTATTACTCAATGATCATCAAGCCAAGTGTACTCTTAATTCCCTCCACCTATTTCCCCCCATCCCCCGACCCACCGCCCCTCTGGTAAACATCAGTTTGTTCTCTAGAGTTAAGAGTCCGTTTTTTGGGTTGTCTCTTTTTTTCTTTGTTAATTTGTTTTGTTTCTTAAATTCCATATCTGAGTGAAATCATATAGAATTTGTCTTTTTGTGACTTATTTCACTTAGCATTATACTCTCTAGATCCATCCATGTTGGTACAGATGGCAAGATTTCACTCTTTTTTATGGACATGAACCTTATCTCTGAAGTACATCCAGAGTCTGATCATTTCCCAGCATCGCCAGAACTCCTACCCTGGCGCAAGCCACCTTCTCTTCCCCAGTGATTGCAGTAAGCCCTCTAACTGGTCTTTATGCCTGTGTTCTCCTTCAGTCTCAACAGCCAGAGTGATACATTTAAATTGTCAGTCGTGTCCTGTTACTCTTCCATTCAAAAGCCTCTGGTACCTTCCCAGTTCGCTCAAAGTCCATATTCATTCCTTCTAAGGGAAGGACTTAAGGAGCTCTGCTACCTGGCTTCTTCTTACCTTCAGACTTCATCTCCACTGTTCCCCGTCACCCTTCCACCCACACTGGCTCCCTTGCTCTTCCTAGAATAAGTCCTAGTGTCTTGGAATCTCTTGCTTTCCTTGCTGTGACATCATCTCCAGATATCATTAGGCTTCAGTCTCTCACCACCTTCAGGTCTTTTGTTAAACAGTAACACAGTGCCTTTCCTTTCCCTGCTTTATTCTTTTTTCACAGAACTCATCACCATCCACCATAATGCTTTTGCTTTTGTTTATTATATGCCCCCCATAATTGTTGGAAGGGCAGGGATTATCCTATTTTTGCACTGCTCTATATGTGGCATCGTAAACAGTACCTGAACAGAATAGGCACTTAATAAACTAGGTTGAATGAATGATGTGCCTTATAGGAATTTTCTACTGATCTGTCCTGGCCCCTCTTCTCACTACACATTCTCCTTGGGATAATATTACTTTATTCACTAGGTTTTATTTATCATCTATATGCTAAAGGAACAGATATTTCTCTCCAACCCAGATCTCTCCATCCCAAGCCCCTTCATTACTTACCCATCTGTTGCATGGACATCTCTACTCAACATCTCATTCTTTCTAACTCAACATGCCCCTTTCCTTTCTCTCTGCTTGCCCCTTTAGCTTCTCTCACCTCTTCTCCATCATTCCCTTCTGTGTTCTCCAGCACATCCAGACCAACTTCCATTCCATCCCTCATACACATCATGCTCTCTTAGATCTGGGCCTGTAAATATGCTAGTTTCTTGGCATAATACCTTTTATTTCTCAAGCTTTGTTCTCTCTCTCTCTCCCCTTCTCCCCCAACCCCCGGCCTTTTATTTACCTGAAAAGTGCCTGTTGATTTTTTTTGGACTCAGTTTATGTCAAGTCCTCTAGGAAAAAAGAATCCCCCTGATCCTCCAAATTGGGCATGTGCTCCTTCCAAGCACCTCACAAGCACCCTAATATCGGAGATTTTAATGTTTCTGTATTCTCTCTATTACGTGTGTTTAGGGGACAGACTGACAGATATTAAGCTATTAAGCTTCTGATAAATATTTGTTGCATAAATTTCTGTTGTAGAAATGATGACTGCTCAAACAATAAAAATTATCATCTGATCATCTGAGGATTTATCTTATCTCTGCCTCTAACTAGCTGTGGAGTTTGATAATATTAAAGTCATTTGAAGCCTGTTCATTCAGAAGTGAAATAAGAGAAAGGAAACAGGTTCCTTCCAAATTAAAAAAAAACAAAAAAACAAAAAAACGGGATTGTATGGGAGCCGATTTAAAATATTAAAGCCATTGGAAATTACAATTTTAAAAGCCCCCACCTCTTATAAAGTGATGTCTATCATCAGAATGATCCATAATAAATATTTATATAATTAGTAGGCTAACCTTTTTTATAATTTTACAACACATATCCATCAAACACATCAGTCCATATGTTAAATAAAATACACAACAGTAATCTTCATGTGTTACATAGCACTATGGGAGAAACTGAATATATGATTCTTTTAAAAATCCCAAGTCTTCATAGCATATGACACCTTAAATTGCAAGGTGCTATTTCTGCTATTCTTATGTAATACATGAATCTATGGCTAGGAAAATTAAATACAGGATATCAGTGCTGTAGTGAACAGTTATTTTTAGAGGAAAAAAAAAGATGCATGGCTTTAACATTCAGGTATTTTACATACACTGTGTTGAGATTTGGCTGAAATCCATGTTTAATGCATATCTTGGAAAGGGTTGGTCTCTTAAATCAAGACAAAGCCTGCCTGCCAAGTAAGTACTGGCATGTTACATGGATCACTCTAATGTCACAATCTCAAGGGTATACTCCAGGAGGGAAGATTGGGATCAAATATTTATGTCATCTGTAAAGCACAGTGAATTGACAATATGTTGTAAAAGGAGAAATAGATTTTTATCTGAGTTCTTGCTTAGAATGTGAATGGAATTTTCTAGATGAGCTCCTTTCCACATTATTCATATATCTGGTTTGCTCCTCTCTTCATGAAAACTCCAGAAAGAGAATTTTATATATATATATGTACATATATATATACACATATATGTATGTATAAAATATCACTTTTAAAGTGTTGCAATTATAACAGCTGTTTTTAAGTCCAAAGATATGACATAGTAAGCAGTCATTGAATAAACATAACCTACTTTGAGGTGTGAGAGCATACTGAAATGCTTTATTGCGGCTTATAATGGCATCTTAAAGGAAAATTTCAAAACCATGCACATTGAAGGCCATGTTCCAACTCCCCAGAATTGTTCAGAGCAGTATTCAGAAGCCACATGTGAAAACTGCTTGAAATGTTCAATTCTGAAGGCTCATTTAACTGTCTGTCTTCTCTTTGCAAAGTGATACCCTGTTCCATGCCTCTGGCTGTTATTTGGTATTTATAGACTCCCATCAGCTTACGTGGAACTTTACTGAAGACATAAGCGAAGATCAGTGTCAAAGACTGTAAACTATTTTCCATTCTATTTATATGAGCTTAATAAACAGTAAAGGGCCTGACTGGTATCAAGCCAATAGAGTAGTAATGTAGCATGGAAATTGCTCTGAAGTTTCAGGTTTGGATAATTCTCCTACTGGTGTTACCAAATACTACAGTTCTTCCGTAGGACGCTTAGAAATAGAAACAGCCCTTTAAAAATATTTTGCCACTCTTGACTGAGCCTGATAGGCAAGCGTTTTTAACTCTACCCATCCTACCTTATTGCTTAATGAAGCACTGAAGAAGACTGCCAGCCATTCAAAAACTCTTTACCCAGAAAGGTGTTCCTCCCCCTAGATATCATATATACTGGCATGCTTTCCAAGGAAGCAATGAAGGGAGTTAAGTCCTAGATAGCCCTTCAGCAATTGTGCGTTCCAGTGGATGTTCTCATGGGATTGTGTTGCGTTTCTACACATCCTTGTAATTGAAGATCTTAGGAGAATTGCTCATCTCAGAAATTCTTCTTTCTCCATTTAGTAATTTTTCAATTAGAAAATGCCAAATGCATCGGATTGCAAATTCGTGTATGGGAATTTAGAAGTGACACATCAAGAAAGTCTTCATGAACGAAGTAAATCTGAAATAGGCAGAATTCTCAGATGTACTTAAGATAAAGGGGAGTTCATTCCAAAAGATACGAGCAAGAAATGGTGGTGTTTGAAATATTTGGGCGCAAGAATCATTGGTTTGTGTGGTAGAGGTAGAGGTTTGGGGCCAGAAAATAATAAGTGATACATTTTGAAAATAATCTGAAGACATATTTCTTAAGAAGGAGATAAATATTCATTGGACATCTATTTTTTCCCAGGCATCTTCTCATTTACTACTCATAATAACTACTCTAGAGCTACATTATTGCATTCACATCAAATTATATTTTTTCCTCGACAACTGTCCTGAAAAATAAAGCTTGAGATAAAAATATTTATGGAGTAACTTTTGCTCATTTTTTTTTTTTATCCACTCTGTGTGTAGAAAAACCATGTGCCTTGTTTTGCTCTCCTGTTGGGAAAGAAGAGCCTATTCTTCTGTCAGAAAAAGTGATGGATGGAACTTCTTGTGGATATCAGGGATTAGATGTCTGTGCAAATGGCAGGTGTCAGGTAAGACACTCCAGGAGGGAGACCGTATGTGCTGAGGGAGGCTTTGAGCAGCTCCACAGGGTGCTGGAAAGCTCTGCACCAAGATTCAAAAGCTGCGGATGGAGTCCTGATTCAACTGTCATCTTGAGCAAGTCTGATCTGCTTTGAAATTCCCTTCATGTGTCTAACGAAGGGTTTGTACTAGATAATCTGTAAAATCCATGACTAGCTCAAAGAACTTGAGATTTTTATTCTGGAATGTACATATTACACATCTAAAATGGCATTTTCTGTCAAAATATTCCAGACCCAAAATTCAAGTACTCCAGTTCTCCATATCTTGTGTCCAAGGCTGAGCCATGTGGCAAAAACTTATAAAATCAGTCTTGTTACTCACTTAATATTACAGTATTTTTAACATACTGGAACCAACTGATTTTTAAATATATAGATGTTCAAATTTCTTTTTTTTTTAAATATAAATATCATTTATTAAGCATAGTTAAACATAGATTTTGTTTGTTGGTTTGCTAACAGACTTATTGAGATATAATTTACATAACATAATCATTTTTTTTATTCTTATGTTAATCCCCTACATTACATCATTAGTTTTAGATGTAGTGTTCCATGATTCATTGTTTGTGCCTAACACCCAGTGCTCCATGCAGTATATTCAAATTTCTTAAAATGCTTCAACATTTCATTTGCTCTTATCTTTCTTTTTAAAAGCAGTCTCCATTTACTACATGCATTTATGCATGCTTCTTCATTTATCTTTAGAAAAGGAGAGTAAGTATGGACAGTGTAATGGGAAGATCAAAGGCTAGAACTTTAAAGTTGCTACTTATAATTCTACCACTATCTCAAGTTGGCTTCCCCCCTGGGAGATTAATAGGCAGAAAGATTAATGCCAAGTGTCTTCACATCACATGGATCAACATCCATGTTGGGAGGGGAAGAAGACAGGGTTGGGCACAGGGAGAAAGGGGGCTATGACAGTCACAACAGGACCTCAGCCCACCCTGTGAGGGGCATGGAAGCCGGGATGGCTCTTTAGAGTTGTCCTCATTTGTTTTGAGAAAACCAGGCCTTTTTACCCCTAACATCTAGCTGCAAACTGCACCAGGAGGGGGAAGTTTGGGAAAGGCAGTTTTCTTCAGACTAGGCAATTTCTTCCAAGGGCTGATGGCTGAGAGCTATCAGCTGATAAAGTGGGTGGGCACAGGAAGGAAATAAATCCCTTAGTTATGAAAGAGGTATCTGAGTAGAGCAGCGCTGAATCCATGGCAGCCACTAAGAAACTATATTCTTGTGAAAATCACCTAAAATACGTATGCACACGTCAAATGAAGTTTTTAGACCTGTGGTCATTGACTTTTTTGTGCAATACACTCCTCTGAGAATTTGATGAAAAGTTTCCTTTCTTCCCAGAAAAATGCATGTCTGTGCACACGTGCACACACACAAGCATGCGCGCCAAAATTTGAAAAAAGTTTCAAGGTGTGGGTGGATCAACCTGTATTCCAATAGAGACCTATGGAATTCTGGGTAAAAACTTGGAAACACTATGAAATTTAAATGCTTTCCCAGCTCTCAGATTTTATATTTTGCCAGCATGCTATAGTTTTTTTTTTCTTTGTTTTATTATGTTATGTTAATCACCATACATTACATCATTAGTTTTTGATGTAGTGTTCCATGATTCATTGTTTGTGTATAACACCCAGTGCTCCATGCAGTACGTGCCCTCTTTAATACCCATCACCAGGCTAACCCATCCTCCCACCCCCCTCCCCTGTAGAACCCTCAGTTTGTTTCTCAGAGTCCATAGTCTCTCACGGTTCGTCTCCCCCTCCGATTTCCCTCCCTTCATTTTTCCCTTCCTGCTATCTTCTTCTCTTTTTTTTTTTTCTTTAACATATAATGTATTATTTGTTTCAGAGGTACGGGTCTGTGACTCAACAGTCTTACACAATTCACAGCACTCACCATAGCTGTGAATTGTGTAAGACTGTTGAGTCATAGACCTTTACCTCTGCTATAGAGGTTAAAGCACAGAATCCTGTAATACCATTGACATAAGAAACAGTCTTATAATTACATTTTAATTTCCTTTATTCTTTAACAGCCTGTATCAGTAACCTGAAATGTAATTTTTCATTTTCCTGTGAAAAAAAATAATTGCAGGCATTTACCTATACATATTTTGTTTTCAGACCTGTATGTTGTGCAATTAAAGCTTTTAACTCTATTTCATCATTATTGTAAGTCTGTCAGATTAGTGCATGTCTTCAATGAATTTGTTCTTCAAAAAAATGTATTTCCCTAACTGTATGTGCCAAATACAATAGCCTAAATTGCTATTCTTTTCACTTAACAGTGTTGTGTAAGCCAGATCTTTTACAGAGTCCCTAGACATCAAAATTGTAACAACAACAACAAAATTCTGCCTAACCGCTTGGTGAATCTGATGGTTATAATTAAAGTTCCATGAACTAGATTGTGCCTTCTGACAGAATTGGAATACTTCAAGATTCTGGCTTTTTAATTGAAATGCTACATTCTGTCTTCGAATATAATTAAAAGCATGCTACTTTCTTTTTTCTTTCTGACAAGCTCCTATTTTTCAGCTTTGGCTACACAAAATACACAGCACCAAAACTGAATGTAGAATTGTAAACTTGGTGAGGGACGAAGGAGGGCAGTTGAAAATAGATAGCTTCCTCCTCACGACCCATTTTGTCTCTATATTTCTGTCGTGGAAAAGGATAGAAAAAGCCCTTTTCTGTATTATCATGTTATCCGCCCACTCCAGCATGCTGGTGGTACTTCGGGTGCCCACCACCAGGGCGATGATATTGCCTTTGCAAAGTCCTTCAACCTCAACTTTTGGAGATACGGGGGCATATTGTGGTAAGTGTGGATACTTGAAACTGTCAGTTACAAAATAAAAATCTTTTTTTTTTAATTTTATTTATTTATTTGACAGAGAGAAAGAGACAGCTACAGAAGGAACACAAGCAGGGGGAGTGGGAGAGGGAGAAGCAGGTTCCTGCTGAGCAGAAAGCCCAATGCGGGGCTCGATCCCAGGACGCTGGGACCATGCCTGAGCCAAAGGCAGATGCTTAATGACTGAGCCACCCAGGCACCCCCAAAATAAAAAATCTTTTATTCTTATTTTTTAATGCGTGATTGTTGAGCCATGATATCATGTCTATCCCTGGCCTTTATTTTAGGTTTACAGACTTGTAATATCCCAGTTACAAGGGTTGGAAAGAACTAATAAATTAGTAGGTACTAATTTTTCAGTCATTTAGCTACTGTTTCTTGGGTTTGTTGTATTTGCCAAGAAACAAGCTGGGGATAGAGCATTATTATTGTTTTTATCATTTCAAAGACCACTCTACACTCTACTGTCAATTTTTCCTCATTTGTACGTAAATGAGAGATTTTTTTTTTTTTTCAGGTCTTTTTATGGCTCCTGCTTAGTGAGCTCTTCCAGTACCTTTGTTGTATTTTGAGAATTTCCTGTGGTGGCCACCTCTTTCATCCATGACATTCTCTTTATTTCTCCCTGAATAAGCTTTGATTTGCAGATCAAACTTCTCTACTAATGCATTACTTTGTCTACCTCTTGACACTGATAGATCCCCTTGATAAAAGGAAAGGATGCTATATTATGCAGGTTTAATGTGATTTGGGCTTTCTCAGGATATTCATCATGCAGCTGCATTTTATAATCTGCTTTCTTCCCCCACCCGAACACTACCAACACTAACCACAGAAAAGGACCCTGTTTTTGTTCGTGTTTTATTTAAGATGTTAAAAATTCCTCTAAAATAATTGTAACATTATAAATCAGTCTCTCTTGCAACTCCTTCTTGATTAAGGGTAACGGAATAAGCGTACCATTTAGTTCTGACAATATTGACATTAAATTCTGCCCTTTGAGTATGCACAACTTTGCAGATTATAATCATATTTTCTGAATATCAATGGAACATTATTCACTAGAAAAGAGTCAATGATTTGTTTTTCCCAGAAAATTCATATTAACATAATTCCCTTGGAAGCAAATTAAAATGAATTTCCCCACTGTTCGTATTTTCTTACAGTGGCCATGGGGCCATGGGTTGTGAGCAGCCTTACTCACATTCATGTGCTGGATGCCAAAGCAGATGGGGATAGAAGTTTATTCATGAACTGTAGTGAAAATAAACATTTATGTTTGATTTTCACAAAGTTAATATTTAATATTTAGCCTTTGCTTTGAGACCACCTTAAGAAGTGAAGCCTTCCATATAATGAAGTATATCTGTTCTATGTTAAGTAGGATGAAGTAGATTAATAATATTATATTTAATAGAAATGTGATTTCCTTTGGGGCTTATATAAATTGCATTTGTCTCAGTGATGTTTTTCCAAATTGCTTTAGGATACCATTTAATTCTTAATATGGGAAAAATACCCTCATCACTGTCCTATTTGGTCACTTTATTGATGACATCATTCGACATGAACTTGCTCTATTAGTTTGCACCAGAAAATATGACATTTTAATAGTTTGTCAATTAGATATGTCTAGTCTGGAGATACTAGGTTTGTTCTAAATCAGTGGTTAAAAAAGCAAAAGGGAAAAAAACTCACTTTATGATCTACTGTCAATCTCTTGTTACAGAAAGTTGGCTGCGATGGTTTATTAGGGTCCCTTGCCAGGGAAGATCACTGCGGCGTATGCAACGGCAATGGAAAATCATGCAAAATTATTAAAGGGGATTTTAATCATACTAGAGGAGCAGGTAATTTTTTTTTATTTTTTCAAGATTACTAATCCAAACAGTCTTTGAGAACAGAGAGATTACATTAAAGTTGACTTAGAAATCACAGTTCTGACTCCTTAATTGAAGACTTTTGTAATGGGGATTGAGTGATTTTTCGTGATGACATATGATACATGTGACATGAGCCAGAGATTCTAACAAGCCCATGTCCCATTAATGTAAATATGAAGTCATCTGTTATTCATTTAATAAAGTGGAGCAGAAAGGGAATAATCTAATTTGCATTGGCTAATGTTATCAGATTTCTTCAGACCTAATTCTCCAATGCAAAGCATGATGTCTAACAGAGAAGAAAGATTTGTAACAGCCTAGGGCAGCTATAGTGAGAGTACTAGTCTTCAGGTTTTCAGCTTTCCATTTTGTTTGTTTTTTTTTAATGTTTTTATTCAATTTGAAGGAATAAGATTTTAGAAATAGAGAGTCTGTAGCAGTGTGGTAGAGTGGAAGTGGTAGCAGGGACAGTCAGGAGATGTGGGATCACGGTCCAGATACATTAATAGTAGGAAGTCAGCCCCTCTTCTCTTGTATCCTCATCTATAAATACTGGTACCCCAGGGATGTGAGAATGAAATGGCCATGAATGATCCATGTAGTGTGAGTTTTAAAGTGATCCCCAACGAAACGTGATAGTATTTGTATTGAAATATAATTACCCAAAGGTTTGCTTTATATGTAGAAAACACCTTATCCTCCAGCTTACTGGGAGTAAGCAGACATTTACATTAGCATCTTACCTGGGCATCTTCTCAACATTCTTTAGTATTTATGATTATATTTTCATCATTATTAGTATGCTTCTATTACATACCTCAGTTTTTTCCTATCTTAAATTCTTTTCTTGTTCAAATATCAAAAAATCTGAAACTAAAGAATGTTTTAGTTTGAATACAAAGACCAATCCATTTGTGTCTGAATAATCAAGAAAACTGAGTTCATTCTGGATAAAAGAGTCCTTCAAAAAAGAAAATTAGACAGCCCTCTGAAGTGGAATATAACTTTTTGATAGCCCCAGCAGAATAAAAGATAAGTGAGCTTGAAGATCTTGAAGCCTAAAAATAACTGAGGCCCAGGGTAAATTGCAGATCAAAATCTCAACCTCCAAAGCTGTGAAAAATGTGACAGGTCCTACAAGTCAAAATCTGCCAGAACTCATTTAGAAAAATCATACTTTGCTCTAATAGCATCTCAGACTTTCAACTAAGAATTACAATTATAAGAAGCTTTCCAGGATGATTGTAGTGGAGAAGGGCTTACAATATAGAAGTTCAGATGAAGTCTGAAAGACCAAAGAGATTTTTTAAAGATACAAGAATTTTTGAAGAATATTCTTGCATGGTTATTTAATATGCATGGAAACTGTTCACTGAAGATTACTGATCACATTCAGCACTGACATCTTTATTTAGTTGTAGTAACACTTTATTTTTCCACTAAGCATAGAAAACAGAAATACCAGTTTAAAAATGAGTGATGCTTTTCATTCTGACTGCAGTTGTGTGGGTACATTTTCCCCCAGATTTCTACTTCAAACCTCCTTTGTTTTTATTGCACTTTTATTTCTACTTTTGCTCATTTGTTCATTTGCTATTGGTAATTCGTGTTAATGGAAGCTATTATTTGGAAAATGTCTGAGATGCCTAAGATACTGGGAATATTGGAGACTAATAATGTTGCTTTTTTTCCTTCCAACTCTATGCTAGTTTCACATGACTCTCAGGAAAGAGACTAGAATTGTTAGCTTGGACCATAAGGTCCTGCATGATGTTGTCCTTACCTGTCTCTCCAAGATCATCTCACACCAGCGTCCCTTTCCTTTCCAGATTTCTTACAGATGCTCAAACTCACCATGCTCCCTCCAGCACCTTGAATTTAAAAATACGGTTCTGTTAACTTTCTCTTAGCTTTGCTCGGTTCATTTCTAGACGTCACTTAGATCTCAGTTCAAATGGCACTTCTTCAGTGAACACTGAACATCCTCCACCTCCCATCACTAACAACTTGTTCAGTGACACCATATTTGTATCCATCTGGTGAGGCTCTAATCACATTTGTAAGTTTACATTTACTCGTCTTTGTTTCCCCTGTAGTCTTTAAGATCATGCAGAAAAATCTCCTGACTACTTTTGTTTAACACTATATTCCCCATGACCAGCATAGTCATTAATATCAATTACTAACATAATTAATAACGAAACATTATTTTTTAGTAAGTTTGAAAAACAAAAATCTGTGTAAGTCCTTAATTATATCATGGGCTTCATCTATTTGTGACTTAAAGAATGTTGTGTTCATTTCTCTGGAGACAATTTTATCCTTATAGTTTATGGACTTCCTAGAATTTCTTGAAGGAATTGCAGGCTTCTTTGGTCCAGTTGGCCATGCACACTGTATATATTGTATGAGTAACACATGTGCAGACACATGTGGGTGTTTTCAGTCCCTGTGCTCTATTTAGAGTTTGCTAAATCATTTTTGTTGGAGCTAGAAAATAAACTTGAGGAGGTTTTTTTTCTTAGTGCATTTATCATGTCTTTCATTTTAACTTGCCTAGCTGCAGCATAAGTTTTTAAAGGAATTTTTAAAGATAAATTGTATTTTTGGCTGGTTGTGGAATTAGATAGTTACCAATATATACTAGGAAGAAACTGGGCATCAAATGTGTTATTCTTAGGAGAAGAGATGATGATACTGATCCTATATAAGGAACACATGGTCTGAGACTTTTGGTTTGTATGTTTGGCATAGCGGAAGGAGAGAAATAGTGTTATGTATTCTATTTTATGCAATAGTGGCAGTGGGTCCTAGCTGGAAGCACATAGTGGAATCAGATCTGAGGTCAAAGCTTTGGTCAGCTAATTACTGACAAAACAGTCTTGAAAATGGTGTTTTTTCCCTCTACCTTCATTTTCTCATCTATCAAATGAGAAATGTAGTATCTACCTTGGATGTTATCATTATGATTAAATGAATAATTTATGTAAATTGCCTGTAGTAGTGTCTAGCACATAGCAGTTGTTCAAAATGTGACATTTATCATTATCATTACCACGAAGATAATGACTGCTGTTGGCATCTTAAGAGGTCTGTTTCAGAATGGGATCTCTGGTTATTAAATAAGATGTTCCTGTGTACAAAGCCAACTATCCAACATGAGGATCAAATTTACGATGTGGACATCACAGACTTTATTCCAACTGCTAAATTCGGCAATAGCCACTCTCGTATTCATTGATTTAAATATATGTTAACTAACTAGAATTTAAATAAAAACTTGAAAAACAGTGCATTCTTAATTGTGCTAAATGACTTCATTATTGAAAACTATCTAGGCCCCACAGTCATTGGCTATCTCTCTTCGAATGTCTTTGCTCAGTATTTCTCTCCCTCCCTTCCTTCTTTAAACTCAGTCTAAACTCATCTGTCCTTTAAGCCATTCCAGTTGAGTAACAGAGAATTGCTCCAGATATATCCATGAACTTAGATATATCTGGTGTCCTAATGCACAGCAAATCACTGAGTTTCCTGCTAAACCCGAATAGGAATTGACAGTTACTCCCTCTACTTCTCTCTCTCTCTACTCTTCTTTCTTAACATCCTGAAATTTAACCTCTTCTCCAAATACTTTACTGAATTCTTTTGCTCAGAGATTAAGTCACCTCTTTTTTTTTTAATATTTTATTTTATTTTATTTATTTATTTTTTAAAGATTTTATTTATTTATTTGACAGAGAGAGATACAGCGAGAGAGGGAACACAAGCGGGGGGAGAGGGAGAGGGAGAAGCAGGCCTCCCGCCGAGCAGGGAACCTGATGCGGGGCTTGATCCCAGGACCCTGGGATCATGACCTGAGCCAAAGGCAGACGCTTAACGACTGAGCCACCCAGGCACCCCAAGATTTTATTTATTTATTTGAGAGAGGGAAGGAGATAGAGAGAGAGAGCATGAGAGGGGGGAGGGTCAGAGAGAGAGGCAGACTCCCTGCTGAGCAGGGAGCCCAACGCGGGACTCGATCCTGGGACTCCAGGATCATGACCTGAGCCGAAGGCAGTCGCTTAACCAACTGAGCCACCCAGGCGCCCAACAGTCACCTCTTGATTGTGACATCCGATGGGCTCTCCTTTGTCACCTTTCTCTTTGATTCTTGTACAGCTATGGACACAGCTGACCAATGGCTCCCCTGGAGATAATCCAATCCATAGGATCCCACCGCACCAAAACAGCCAGATCTCCAGGTCTTCTTGTGATTATTCCTTCTCCAGATTCTTTTTTATTTTCAGTCTGGTGAAAGCGATGGCTGTCCTAGGTTGAGTCCTGCACTTCTCTCCATTTTTTCTAATTACTTTCATGGCTGATATTACTGCCTCACAAAAGTACTCCACTTGCCTGACTTTTGTCTGGAGTTCCAGATGTTCCACAGTTCTTAGCAGATATTTTTTACTAGTGTGTTACACGGTTTTATTAAGTACAGATTGCAAAGTCGAACTTATCAGATTACTACCAAAACTTGACTTCCATGTTCTTATAAACTATGGCTGCATTCTCACAGAAGTAATAAGAACACATTGTGTTCAGTGTTTATTTCCCCACTTTCTGTTGGTTGTCAAGTTCAGATTTTTTTTTCTTCACAGGGCCCTCTGGATTTTCTTCCTTAGCCTCTCATATTCCTGGGATTTTACAGTAACCTCCTGACACTGTTATCCACAACTATATCACTAAGTATCCTGCATACTGTTGTCAGATAAAGCTTCTCCAAACCAGTGTCTAACTACCAAGTTCCTTGTTATAGAATGTTCACCTGCTTCAGATGGATCAATTCAGCGTCTTGGGCATGCATATGTCTTTCACAGAGATATATTCTAACATCTTCTCTGACAGAATTATTTTATTGATATGTTACTAAAAATATTACTGACTCTCTTACTTCTCTTTTCATACAGCAAACTCATACTTTTTCTATACATATCTAAATCCTGTCCGTTCTTCAGGGACAGTTCATCTGTTTACTTCTTGATGAAGCTTTCCTTGACGCTCTGAAATGTTCTGTGAATTAGAGTGATTCCAGCTGATGCCAGTGTTTCTCAAACATGAGTACTGCATATAACAATTTAAAAGGAAAACAAGAAAAAATCCCATTCTGTGAGTTAAAAATAGCAGTGAATCTTTTGAGTGATGATGTGACCAGGTTAGGAGGACAGTTGAAACATTGGTTTATATTCTTAAGCAGGGAATTAACCATATCATCTTGCATATGATCTCTTTTACATAATTTTGGAAGTTTTTTTAAACTCATATTTGTAAAAGGTATTTTTGCCTTGTCTTTCCAATTTCATTATGAGCTCATTGAGTGCCCAGATCTTCTTACTGTACTTCTATGTATAAATTGGCAAGTAAGCATTTGTTTCTATTTTCATTGCTGCGTATTTTGTTCATGTATCAAAGTGATAGTGCTTGTATGGTTTGGTGTTACTAAAAATGGTTAAATTGGATAAGCAGCATTCGCTAGTGGAAATTATTATTCGAAAAGCACATGCCTCGAATTCCAGCCACTGCCACCAGGTGGGGTGTACGCTACCTTTGGGTATATACCAATAATTCTAAACAATTTCAGGAATTCGAATAATTAATCAACACATGACAATTCTGGGATTTGTTATTGTGCCTTTTAAAAACTAACTTTGAAGTTAGACTTTGATCAGGTATATGTAACTATCCAGATATTAAGAAGAATATTAAACATTATTTTATGCATCATATGTATTATAATTTAAAACATAACTATTCAGCCTAAGTAGATGTCTGCCTTATCACTATTCTGCACTAAATGAAGTCTTAATTTTGACTTCTGCACACTCTCTTCTTTCTCACTTTATCTTATTTCACTTTGAGTATTACATCCCTAACCTCTGCTGAAAAACCTTTCCTAAGAAACATCTAAATGTGTCTTCCTTCTAGCTGTTTGACATCTTCCAGGGTGACGGCAGATTGCTTGATGTGGCCTGACACTTACTTGTCTCCAGCCCCAGTTTCAAAACCCTTTGTTAATTTCCTAAGGGAGTGCTTGGTCTCTCTTGTCCTATACTCAGCTACCCAGGCACCTGATCCCGCCATCTGTATTTTCTCCAGCTACATTTCGTCTTCCCCACACATTCTAACTTAAAGGAGTTTCATGAACAAAATCTGAAGTTATTTGCTTTGTTCCAAGATCTACTGTGTTTCTGAATGGGCTGGACCATTGTGCTTTTTTTTCACCCTCATACTTCATGAGATATCAGTGAGCTTTTTTCTTTACATAACATACAATTACCTGTTTGCCCTTAATAGTGCCATAGACTCAACATCTTTCCAAGAAACTTCTCCACTTGAAATTATGACAGCTTTTATATACAACTTTTTTTCTTTGTGTAGGTGTTGAAATATCATAGCAAAAACCAAAACCAAAAGGAAAAAAGGAGGGGGGCAAGTCAATTAAGAAAAGAGATCTTAAAAGAACTCGTGATTTATTTCATGTTTTATTGACTCTTACAGGTTATGTAGAAGTGCTGGTGATACCTGCTGGAGCAAGAAGAATCAAAGTTGTGGAGGAAAAGCCGGCACATAGCTATTTAGGTAACCTGACACAGAGCCGATCCAAGTACGAGCTCCCCTCCCCCTGCCCTGACAGTTCTCTGATGACGAGGACATCAGTCTGTTTCTAGTTACATGTTTGAATTTCCCAGGAAGCACCTCTTGTCATATCAAGTAGGAATTTCTTTTCTTCTCTCCCGGGGACTTACCAGAGCAAAAGCAATCTGATTGTCTATGTTTTGGGGAGAGTATAAATTGCTTCCACATGTTAGTCCATGTTTAAAAAAAAAAACACTTGTTGGAGGATTTAGGTATGTTTTATTTCATATATATGCACAGATATATATTTCATGAATGTATTTATTTCATATATACATACACATACATATACACATATTTATTGCATGTGCAAATGCATATATGTGAATGATTACTTTAGAAATAGAAAATCTTGTGGGATTCTTAAAAAAGATTCTGATAACTGAACAGACTTAATCTTTTAATGGGAAAAGATGCTATCTCTTGCTTCACTTCAGGTATTTTCACCTATGAAGAGAGTATTTTAAATTTTTAAATATTGCATCTGGAAAGAATTGTATCAGCCATTTTAATTAGGCCAGTTAGTGATTTTAAATATATGAAAGAAAATAGTTGCCAAAATACATATTGTTTATATATCAAAATTACAAACCAATTAAGTCATGTGAAATGATCATCTATAGTTATGGCATGCCCGGATAAAGGGATCTAATGTGATTAGGTCTGAAAAACAGTGAAGTTTCTCCCAGAATTTAAACATTGTATTTATATTGTCTTTAAAGAAAGCCTGCATGTCTTTTTTTTTCTTAACAGAAATAATGTTCTCATTATTCTTTCTCAAAAGAAATAATATCCCAAGGGAAACGCTTTGTACGTGGAAAATAACCCAATATTACATGATTGTTTCTACTTTGCAATATTAAAAATAGTCTACTCTTGGACTGAGTTATTTTTCTCATTAGGGTTTGCTTTCTAGGGGTAGGAAAATATGAGGAAAGGGGACAGTAAAAAGAAATCCTTTGTCATGTGACACCCTCATTAGTTTTGTGTTATTAATTACCAATTTCATCTACTTTTACCTGCTAGGTTTTTAAATTCATTTTAAGTGCAAGTGAATCATCCCAGATATCCAAATTGGGATTAAAACTAATACCCGTTTTTTGGAGACACTGTACAAAACCGAGACAATTTCAGAACATTCGTTCAATAGCCAACAATTGGCTCTTACACTTGGGAATATGTTTTCTTTTTTCCAAGCTGGAAAGGAATATGGATGTCTCAAATGGAATGTTCTCATATTCTGTAAAACTCGACATTGTACTATGATTTTTAGTAACTTAACAAATGTGACTAGAAGAACCAGCCAGTTTTACAAATGGGACATCTCCATGCTCTAATTCCTTATTCCTAGGCTCTTCGACCAATCCAGTCTTGTTTCTGTCTCCCCTCTGGCAAAGGGAGTTACTATAAAGTCAGCAAATGCCCTCCATATTAACACATCCAATGGTCACCATTCATTCAATACTTTCTTCTTTTGACTTTGAAGACTTGAGGCTCCCTACTTCATTGGATGCCCCTTACCAGTCTCTTTCGATGGATTGTCCTCCTCTACATATTTTCCATATGTTCCCATACTGTAGGTCTCAAGCCTGGGCCCTGCCCCCTTCCTTGCTGTCCTGTCTCCCTAGGGAATCCCATCTAGCTCTGTTGCTTGACATGTTTATTGGATGTAAATTATCAGATATCTCGTGTACCTGAGAAGTAAGAAGTCTAAGTCAAAAATTGTATTCTCACCCCATGCTGATACTTCTTCCTCCTTCAGCGTACCCTGCTATAGTCTGTCACTGTATGAGTATCTTAGGAGTTCTCTATCAAGTACCACCCATCTGGTGGTTTAATGTATTCTCTCACAGTTCTGGAGGCCATAGTACTTTCACTGGACCAAAAATCAAGGCATCTGCAAAGCTGTGCTCTCTCTGGAGACCCTAGGGGAGCATTCACTCCTTGCCTCCTCCAGCTTCTGGTGGCCGCCAGCATTCTTTGGCTTGTGACCGCATCATTCCCCTGCCTGCCTCCCTAGTGTCCTTGACGTCTCCTCTTTCTCTGTCTTCAAAGTTCTCTCTTCCTACCTCTTCTAAGGATACATGTGATTTTATTTCAGACCCACTTGGACTATCCGGAATAATCTCCCCATGTCAAGATCCTTACCCATATATGCAAAGTTATTTATTTATTTGCCATATAAGTTAGCATTCATAGGTTCCAGGCATTCAGAAATTGATTTTTTTTTCCCTTAATAACACTTGTTTTTTTAACTGGGGTGAAATACCTGCAGCATAAAATTTACCATCTTAACTATGTTAAGTGTACATTTCAGTGGCTCTGAGTGCATCGCTTTGTTTTGTAACCACCACCGCCATCCATCTCCAGAACTGTTCTCATCTTGCAAAACTGAAACTCTGTCCCCCTTAACAGTAACTCTCCATTCCCCTCTCCTCCCATTCCCTGGTAACCACCATTATGCTTTCTATCTTCATGAATTTGACCACTTTGCATATGTGGAATCATATTCTCTATATGCGGTATCTCTTCTTTTGTTCTTTCATAAGAATAGTAACTATTGGGCGCCTGGGTGGCTCAGTTGGTTAAGCAACTGCCTTCGGCTCAGGTCATGATCCTGGAGTCCCAGGATCTAGTCCCGCATCGGGCTCCCTGCTCGGCAGGGAGCCTGCTTCTGCCTCTGACCCTCCTCCCTCTCATGCTCTCTGTCTCTCATTCTCTCTGTCTCAAATAAATAAATAAAATCTTTAAAAAAAAAAAAAAAGAATAGTAACTATTCTTTTGTGACTATCTTACATCACTTAGGATAATCTCCTCAAGATTTAATCATGCTGTTGCATGTGTCAAAATTTCCTTCCTTTTTAAGGCCAAATAGTATTTCATGATAGGCATATACCACATTTTGCTCATCCGTTGGTTCATCCATGGATACTTGGGCTGCTTCCATGTGTTAGCTATTATGAATAATGTTGTGAATAATAACGTGGGTGTACAAATATCTCTTCAAGATACGGCTTTTCATTCTTTTGAGTATATTCCCAGAAGTGGAATTGCTGTATATTATGGTAATTCTATTTCTAATTTTTTTAGGAACTGCCACACCCTTTTCCACAATTCCGTACTATTTTCCCTTCCCACCAACAGCGTGCAAGTGTTCCAGTTTCTATATTTTCTTACTAACTCTTTTTTAAAAAGATTTTATTTATTTGAGAGAGATAGAAAGCAAGAGAGAGAGAGCAAGAGAGAGCAAACACTAGCAGAGGGGAGGGGCAGAGGGAGAAGTAGAAGCAGACTCCCTGCTGAGCAGGGAGCCCCACTCGGGACTCGATCGGGATCATGACCTGAGCCGAAGGCAGATGCTTAACCGACTGAACCACCCAGTGCCCCACTTCTTACCAACTCTTGTTTTCCCTTTATTCAGGTAGTAGCCATCCTAATGGGTGTGAGGCGATTTTTCATGTGGTTTTGATTTGCACTTCCCTAATGATTAGTGATGTTGAAAACCTTTTCATGTACTTCTTGGTCATTTGCATATCTTCTTTGAAGAAATGTCTATTCAAGTCCTTTGTCCATTTTTGAAATAGGTTGTTTGTTTGATTCATTGTTGCTGTTGATGATGATGAGTTTTAGGAGGTTGCTGTATGTTCTGGATATTAACCCCTTATGAGATATATGATTTACAAATATTTTCTCCCATTCTGTTAATGGTGTCTTTTGATACACAAAAGTTTTTAATTTTCATGAAGTTTGTCTGTTTTTCTTTTATCACCTGTGCGTTTCATGCCATATCCAAGGAGTCACTGCCAAATTCAATATTGTAAAGTTTTGCCTTATGTTTGCTTCTAAGGCTTTTATGGTTTTAGGTCTTACATTTAGATCTTTGATCCATTTTGAGTTAATCTTTGTAGATAATGTTAGTCAAGTGTACAACTTCATTTTTCTGCATGTGGATACTCTGTTTTCTCAGTACCACTGGTAGAAGGACTGCCCTTTCTCTGTTGAATGATCTTCGCACCCTTGTAGAAAATCATTTGGCTCCATATGCAAAGGCTTATTTCTGGGGTCTCTATTCTCTTCCATTTGTCTATATGTCTGTTTTTTATGTCAGCAGCATACTGTTTTGATTACACTAGCTTTCTAGTAAGTTTTCGGATCAGGAAGTATGAGTCTCCAGCTTTGTTCCTCTTTTTCCAGTGTGTTTTGGCTATTCGGGGTTACTTGAGATTCCATATGGATTTTAGGATAGGTTTTATTATTTCTGTAAAAAAGGTCGGTGGAATTTTGGTAAGGATTGCATTGAATTTGTAGATCACTTTGATAATATTGACATCTTAACAGTTTTAAGTCTTCCAATCCATGAACCTGGGATGTGTTTCCATTTATTTATGTCTTCTTTCATTTCTTTCAGCAATGTGTTCTGGTTTTTATGGTATAAGTCTTTCACTCCCCCCCCCAGTTGAGTTAATTATTTTTGATACTTTTGTACATAGATTGCTTTCTTAATTTCCTTTTCAGATTGTTCATTGTTAATGTATAGAAATGCAGCTGTTTTTCTGTGTGTTGACTTTGTATCCTGCTACTTTTAAAACAGGCTCTTTTGTATGTGTGTGTAGAATCTTTAGGGTTTTCTACATAGAAGATCGTATCATCTGTGATCAGAAATAATTGTATTTCTTCCTCTCTGATTTGAATGCCTTTTATACTTGTGAATTCAGTTTGCTGGTATATTGAGAATTTTTGCATCAGTGTTCATAAGAGAAACGGTCTGTAATTTTGTTTTTGTGTCTCTGTGTTTTTCTCTGGCTTTGGTAGTGAAGAATGAGTTAGGCCTCATACTGTGAGTTAGGAAGTCTTCCCTCCAATTCACTTCTTTGGAAAATATGAGGATTGATGTTAGTTCTTCTTTACATGTTTCGTAGAATTTGCCAATGAAGCCATAACATCCAGCACTTTTCTTTTGGGGGATATTTTTGGTCACTGACTCGGTGTCCTTACTAATTATAGGTATTTCTAGGATTTCTATTTCTTTGTGATTCAGTCTTTGTAAGTTTTGTGTTTCTAGGAATTGGTACATTTCATTTAGGTTATCCAATTTGTTAGCATACAAATTTTTTAAATTTTTGTTGAAGTATAGTTGACATACAATGTTATATTAGTTTCAGGTGCACAGTATAGTGATTCAACAGTTTTATACATTGCACAACGCTCACCATGACAAATGTAGCTGTCGTCTGTCACCATACAATTATTTTAGTATGCTTGACTATATTCCCCATGCTCTACTTTTAATCCCCATAACTTTATTTTATAACTGGAAGTTGGTACTTCTTAATCCCCTTTACCTATTTCATCCATTCTTCCACCATCCACAGCTACCAGTTTGTTTTCTGTACCTATTAGTCTGTTTCTGTTTCTGTTTTTGTTTGCTTGTTTGTGACTCCACATATGAGTGAAGTCACATTGTCTTTCTTTGTCTGACTTATTTCACTGAGCGTAATACCCTCTAGGTCCCTCTGTGTTGTCAAAAATGACAAGAGCTCGTTTTTTATGGGTGAGTAATATTCTGTTATATATATATACATATATACATAACATACACATACACACACACACACCGTCTCTTATTTATCCATTTATCTATTGATGGACACTTAGGTTACTTCCATATCTTGGCTATTGTAGATAATGTTGCAATAAACATAGAGGTGCAGATATCTTTTAGAATTAGTGTTTTCATTTTCTTTGGATAAATATCCAAAGGTAGAATTACTGGATCATATGGAATTTCTATCTTTAATTTTCTGAGGAGCCTCCATACTGTTTTCCAGAGTGGCTGCACCAGTTTACTCTCCCACCAACAGTGCATGAGGGTTCCTTTTTCTCTGCATCCTCGCCAAAGCTTGTTATTTCTTGTCTGTTTGATCCTAGCCATCCTGACTGGTATGAGGATTATTTATACTAACTTTCTTATAATCCTTTTTATTTCTGCAGCATCGGCTGTAATGTCCCCACTTTCATTTCTGACTTTTTAGTTGTCTCTTTTTTTTTTTTTTTTTTTTTTTTTTGCTTTCTTAGTCAATACAGCTAAAGTTACATTGTTTTTGGTGAGCTTTTCAAAAAACCAACTTCTGGTTTTATTGATTTTCTCTATTATTTTTCTATTCTCTATTTCATTTATCTCTGCTCTAATCTTTATTATTTTCTTCCTTCTGGTAGCTTTGGGTTTAGTTTATTCTTTTTCTAGTTCCTTAAGTTGTAAAGTTAGGTTGTTAATTTGAGATGTTTGTTCTTTTTTTTTTTTTTTTTTTTTTGAGAGAGAGATTGGGTGCACACATGTGGGGAGGAGGTAGGGGCAGAGGGAGAGGGAGAGAGAGAGAATCTTAAGCAAGCTCCATGCTCTGCATGGAGCCTGACTCAGGGCTCCATCTAATGACCCTGAGATCATGACCCGAGCCATAAAGAAAAGTCAGACACTTAATGAGCCACCCAGGCTTCCCAAGATCTTTCTTCTCTTTTCACGTGTTTGTTGCTCTAAATTTCCCCCATCATCCCGCTTTTGCTGTGTCCTCTACATTTTGCTGTGTTGGGTTTTCATATCCATTTGTCTCAAGATAATTTCTAACTTCCTTGTAATTTCTTCTTTAATCCGTTGGCTTTTTGAGTGTGTTATTTCATTTCCACATTTGTGATTTTTCCAGTTTTCCCTGTGATTGATCTCTAATCTAACTTCATCCCTTGATAGTCAGAGAAGGTACTTTGTAATGTTATCTATCTCTTAGGACATGGCTGTCTTCTCGGGGGCCATTATTTATCCCACCACAGTTACTAATTTCTATCAAGTAGTTCTCTCCATAACCACTGTGACCCATCACCAAGTCAGTCCCTGCTGCCCTGTCCAGCTTTATCTCCTTTAGAGCATTTACCACCATCACCATCTGAGTTTTCTTATCTGTTCACATGTGTCCTTTTATATTGTGTATCTCCATGGTTAATTCTGAAGGCAGGGATCATGTTGCATGGAGCTTCACTTGCAATAACTCAAGCAGACTCTGGCACACAGAAAGTAATAAAGACTTTTTATGAGTGAATTTTAATTAAGAAAAGATGGTTCATACTTGTATGGTAATTAGTATGGGCCACTTCATTAAATATATCTGTTAAATAAATCCTCACATCTCTATGAAGTAGGCACCACTAATTTTTTTTAAAATCAGAGACTAAAGGACAAGAGAGTTTTAAGTTTCTTTCCCAAGATCATAAACCTAAAAAACTGTTATCCTGGATTTCAGACCAAGCAGTGTGGCCATAGTATCTTGTTCCTAGTATCTCTTTTTATTTTTTTATTCATTGCCTCTCACATTACACTTGTTATTTTAAGGTACATGTCATATATGAACACATTGGCCTTGAACTTCCCCCCAAACTCCCTTCTTTCCCCCCCTTTCTTAATTAATGAGATCAAGTGTATAGAGCTAACTCAGGGGAATACAGATCATGAAAAGACAGTTTTCTTCTCTCATCACTGCCTCTGGGTCAGCCAGATCCCATCTTCTTTTCTTGATGCATATCTCTAAACATAAATCTCCAACTACTTTTTCTTATGAAAAGAACATTTAATTTAAAATGGAATCACATGTCTGTGTTACTATCTGGCCTCATTATTGTCAGTTTTCTTTGTACTTAGAATTAGGCATAAGTTATTAGGGTCTTTTACTTCATAAGGAAACAGCATGAGTGCTCCTGAACATCCTGAATACTACTCTAGAGATTGGGGTTGAAAATATAATATGTTACCATGTTTATTCAAGAACCCACTAAGTTTTCTGCTTAACTGAGGAAATCACAATTATCCTGATGAATTTAGAGGAAGGGTGCAAGAATGAAGACAAAGTGACCACTTGCATAATCCTATCGAAGAATGGGAATGGGAAGAACCCAGTGGCTTCTAGAAATTGAAGAAGTTGAGCTCATGAAACTTTTGCAAATGGATGTGTTGATAGAAGATGAAGATTCAAGGATGACTTTTAGGTTTCTGGATTAAACAATTAGGCAAATAATAATGGCATTTACTGAGATAGCACACATGGATGGGGGTCAAATTTGGTAAAAAAAAAAAAATGATACAGTATTAAAATCCTAGATTTTAAGCCTCAAATCATAGATTTCAAACCTATTATAGAGAATACATATCATAAAACACATTTCCTAAAGGCCTTTTCGGGCATTGGAAGGAAGTTATTGAAAATCTTTTTTTTGAAATAGCATTAGGAAAATGGATTATTTCCTGGCAAACTATACATAAAACTATATATTACCTCAAAGGAGACAGTTACTTCCCTCCCAATACAATTATTCTTTTTCATTACTCTCTGAGTTGTATTCCCATACGTAATTATAATCTGTGTTTCTGAATATCATGGCTTAATTGTTTTGTTAAAAATTAATGAGAAAGTCTAAAATGTACAGGAGTTCAGATGGACTATACATCTTTACAAAATCGTTATGGCTTAGGACTTGTAAAAGTCTAAAGAAATAAAGGTCATATGGGTCCACTTACCTTGCCTGCAGTTTTGCATGCAAACCACTATGGAAAACTTTTTGCTAAGAACAATTTAAAGTGTTGAGCAAATTATAAAAGGAAGAGAAAAAAACACATTTTAAAGTTACCTCTAAACTGAGAAGAAATTAAGGAACCCTCACAGGCCAGAAACAAAGTGAGAACAGGAAACCAGAGTATTAGGCTGACTGAAACCTCACTTGTGCTTAAACCTGGTGACTAGTTTAGATTTTGAACACCAAGGCAGACCGTGGACAGAAAACAAAGCCGGAGGCTTTATAAAGTGGAGGCTGGAACAGGAGACACTGACATAAAGCAGGACCCCAAAGGTCTACAAGCTCAGTATGAAGGAGACATAGAAATGCATTTGCACCATAAAAGGAGAATGAAAGGAAATGTGTCTGTATTAACTTTGGTACTGGGTGGAAGTAGAAAATGAACTTCCCTGAAGACTCCAAACCCAAAGCAAATGCTCAATGGATTCGTAGCACTAATTTACCCAACTAGGAAGTCCAAAATTCCAAGACATTTATTTTAATAAAGTTACCAAGGTGGCTGGCTTATGCAAATGCAAATCCTTTTTGAAGTGATGCACCTTCAAACCAGGCCTCAAAGGAATTTTATAAGGTTCAACAAATATAATTTTGTAGTAAAAAAAAAGTTCAGGAAACACAACAGGGAAAAGACACAGCAAAAATAAGGGAGAGCAGAATCAGATATGTATTTGGATCATATACAGAAAATAAAAAAATAGTATAATTGTTTTAAAATATGAAAAAGGGATTTAAAAATAAGAATAAACAAAATTGACTAAAACCATATTTAAATAACCAAATACAATTTTTAAAATTAAATTTTAAAAACTCAATCAATAAACTACAAGACTAGGAGAAATCAACAGAAATATACAGCAAAAAGGAAAAAAAGAGAGCATAAAATAAGATGGTATAAATAAAACAAAACATACCAGCAATCATAAGCATTTAAAAACTAAAATCTCTAGTTAAAAGACAAAAACTATCAGACTGGATTTTAAAAATCATTCAGGTATATGATATTCATGTAAGAGTCACAAAAACTGAAAATCAAAGAATGCAAAACTATACTAGAAAAAATACAAACCAAAAGAATTCTGATAGAGCCATAGAATATAAGTCAGAACTCACTTTTTTTTAAAGATTTTCTTTATTCATTTTTGAGAGAGAAAATGCACACCTGCGTGAGCTGGTGGAGGGGCAGAAGGAGAAGCAGACTCCTTACTGAGCAAGAAGCCTCATGCAGGACTCGATCCTAGGACCCTGAGATTATGACCTGAGCTGAAGGCAGATGCTTAACCGACTGAGTCACCCAGGCACCCAAGTCAGAACTCACTTTAAAGGAAAATGCATTGTTTGAGATAAAAAGAAGTCACAGAATAATTAAAAAATAATTTAATTCATCATAAAGACATTATAATTTTAAAATTGTATGAACCCAGGAATTTAGCTTGAAAGCTTTTCAGCAAAAATTGACAAAGAAAATTTAACAAATTAACAAATTACCGTCATAGTGAAATTATACATTAAATATGGGCGTGAACTGACTTCCAACCAATGTGTTTGGGTAACACAGATTAAGATAAAATTATTTAAACAAGTAATGCTGGAATAATTGGGTACTTATGTGAGGGGCAAAAACTGAACTTTAACTCCTACCTCGTATCATACACGAAAATTAACTCAAAATGGAATGGAGATCTACACAAAAAAGCTAAAACTCTAAAACTTCTAGCAAAAAACATAAGAGAGGGGCACCTGGGTGGCCCAGTTGGTTGAGCATGTGGAACTCTTGGTTTCGGCTCAGGTCATGATCTCGGATTTTGGGATCCAGCTCCCACATGGGGCTCCAGGCTCGGTCAGGAGTCTGTTTGAGATTCTCTCTCCCTCTCACTCTGTCTGCCCCCCCCCACCACTCACATGCTCTCGCTCATGCACTCTCTCTCACTCTCTCTAAACAAATAAAATCTTTAAAAAAAAATAAGAGAAAACCTTCAAGACATTGTGGCTGACAAAAATTTCTTTACAACAGATGTGCAAAAATACCAACCCCTTCACCCAAAAATGAATGTGTTTGATTTCATCAAAAGTGAAACTATTGCTCATTAAAGGGCATCACTAAGAAAATAAAAAGGCAAGTCATAGTGTCAGAAAAATATTTGCAAAAAAACTTATCTTTTTAAAAAAACTTGTCTCTAAAATATATAAAAATATAATTTTCCTGAATAATAGATACCAATAAATATTCTTAATTAATGTATTACTTATCAAGGAAACAATAAAATAAAGGTATTTATATTTATTATCCATCTTAAAAGTTATTTTTAGTACATTTAAAGAACTCTGAGCCCCTCCTCTTCTATTTTATAATATATTTTGTTAAAACTGGCAGTAAATTTTCTTCAGTGTTTGAATGTTGGTATTTTCTTTGTTGGAAGGTTTTTAAATCCCAACTTAATTTCTTTAGTGTGTGTCTGTGAATGAGTGTGTATACACTCATATGTGTGTATGTATATGACTGTCCAGGTGATTTCTTCTTTGGTCAGATTTGGTAATTGGTGTCTCCAAAGAATTAAGCCGTTTCCCTTACCTTATCAAATTTATTGTCTTAAAGTGGTTTATCACATTTTTCCTATTATACTACAATGTCTATAACATTATAGCAATATTCCTTCACTCATTTCCCACATTGTTAATTTGTATCTTTCTTTTTTTACTTACTCAAACTAGACTTTTATCAGTTTTCAATCTTTTGAAATAACCAACTTTTGATGTCATTGATCGCCTTTGTTGTTATTCTACTTTCTATTTAATTTGACTTCTGCTCTTTATTTTTCTTCCTACTTACTTTAGGTGTGAATTGCTCATTTTTATACCATTTTCAGGTGGAAACTCAGATAATTGATTTTAGTCCTTTCGTCTTTGCTAATATGACAATTTATCCTTCTAAAAACTGCTTTAGCTGTGTATCACAATTCATGGGTATTGTAATTTTAGTTAAAAATATTTTCAGATTACCATTGTAATTTTCTACTTTGACCCATGGGTTATTTATAAATGTGTTGTTTAATTTCCAAATACTTGTAGATTTTTAAAATAGATAATTTGTTAATGATTTCTAGTTTCAATCTATGTGGTTAGAGGATTCACTGAGTGTGATTTCAGTTGAGACTTGTTTCATGGCCCATGGCTCATGTTGGTTAATATTACATTTATACTTTAAAAAGCTATATTCTGTAGTTGCTGACTCTTCTCTAAATATTGCTTAATTAGCTCCATTTGGTTTACATTTTCTGTATTCCTATTGATTTCCTTCTTGTTTTATAAATTAGGGAAAGAGAACTACACTCCAACTGAAATTGTGGATTTGTCCATGTCTCCTTTCAATTATGTCAGCTTTGCTTCATGCATTTTAATGCTCTCTTACACATTTAGGATTGTATGGTTTACTTAGTAAGTTTTAAATGTCATTTAGAATTTTACATTTAAAGTAATTTAAATTTAAATGGCATTTTTAAAAATTCTCTTTTTATCTCTCCAAGTATTCCTTGCCCTGAAGTCCATGCTATCTGATACTGATATAGCCAATACATCCTTTTTATGATTAGTGTCTTATGCTTAATTTTTCCCATCCTTTTAGGTTTAATCTACCTATGTTTTATTTTTAAAGTGCATTCTTCTAAATTGAATATAGTAGGGCCTTTTTTCCCCCTCTGGCCTGACAGTCTCTCTCTTTTAACCAATACCCTTAATGCATTTGAACATAATATAATTATGGATACATTGAATTATTTTCTGTTTTCCAATCCTTTTTATTCCTTTTTCCCTATGTCTGCGTCTTCTGTTGGACTGAGGGTTTTTGTTTTTAGCATTCCACTTAATCTCTTGTTTGCTTATTTGCTGTATATAGCTCTTGTTTTATATCTTTAATGGTCGCTTTAGGATTTACAGTATACATTTTTAACTTATTACAGTCTCCTTTCAAATTATATGATACCACTTTGCATGTAATGTAAGTTCCTTAAAAGTATATTTCCCTTTGCCTGTTTCCCTTCCTTTGTGCTATTATGCGTTTTATTTCTACATTTCATATAGTCACTTTATTTTCATATATGCCTCAGTCACCAAAATAGATTTTAATCATTTTTGCTTTAAAGTCAATCATCCTATAAAGAACTTATGAATGAAAAAGAAATACTTATGTATTTGTACCAACATTCTTCATGCCTTCACATAGACCACCGTTTCCACCTGGAACCATGTTCTTTCAGCCTGAACAACATCCTTTAACATTTCTTGCAGAGCAAATCTGCTGGCAGCAAAATTCCCAGATTGTGTTTACTGACAGTGTATTTATTTTTCCTCCTTATCTGAAGGATATTTTCACTAGATATAGAATTCTATATTTTGTTTGGTTTTGCTTTATTTTGTTTTGTTTCCTTCACTTTAAAGGTAATGGTTCATTGTCTTCTGGCCTCTATTAGTTCTGATGGTATATCCAGAAAATTTGTAATCTTTTTTCCCTTTATATATAAAGTACGTTTTTAGGATTTAATATTATTCTCCCTATCCTTGGATTCTAGCAGTTTGATTATGATGTACCTTGGTGAGCTTTCCTTGTGCTTTTCTTGCTTGGGTTCCATTGTATTGATTAGTACAGTAAGTTTATGGTTTTCAACTTTGGAAAAATTTGGAGCATTATGTATTCAAATAATTTTTTTGCCTACCTCCTGTTCTCTGGGATTCCAGTTACACCTGTATGAGTCTACCAGGTTTTTCCCATGGGTCACTGATGCTCTGTTCATTTTTTTAAAAGGTTTTATTTATTTATTTGACAGAGAGAGAGTGAGAGAAAGTACAAGCAGGGGGAGGGAGAAGCAGGCTCCCCACTGAGCAGGGAGCCTGATGAGGGCTCAATCCCAGGACCTTGGAATCATGACCTGAGCTGAAGGCAGACGCTTAAGCGACTAAGCAACCAAGGCACCCCACTCTTGTTTATTTCTTCAGCCTTTATTTTTCTCTCTGCATTCCACTTAGTTCTAACCTGTCAGCTTCTCATCAAGTTCACTGGGTTATTGTGCCATGTCTAATCTGCCCTTAAGCCCATTTAGTGAATTTATTGTTTCAGATATTTTATATTTCTCTTCTGAGGAATTTGATTTGGTTATTATAGTTTCCACTTTTCTCTTTAATATTATAGGTTTTTCTTTAAATTCTTGTGCATACTGAACATATATATATAAGCTTTTGTAAAGTCTTGGTCTGCTGGTTTCATCATCTCTATTATTTCTGGGTCTAATTTTATTGAGAGATTTTTTTCCCTGATTATGGGTCACGTTTTCTGAACTTTTTCACATATCTAGTAATTTGTTGGTTGGATGCTGGACACTGTTAATGTGAGAGTGCCAAATGGCTATTCTTTTTATTGATTGTTGAGCTTCATTTTGCTGTCCACTTAATTGAATTGCAGATCAGCTTAAGTTCTTGAAGGTTTTGTGAAGGCTTTGTTAGGGTGGATCCAGAGTAGCCTTTATTCTAAGACTAGGCCAACCTTATTTCTAATGTGCAAAATTTTTTAAGGTGTTCCACTCAAGACTCTGTTGTATATTCAGTAGGATCTATCCACTCTAATTGAATAGAACTCATATGTCTGCCAACCCTACATGAGCTCCAGGAATTTTATCATTTCTAGGCTCGATGTAGTTGCTCTTTTCCCAGCCTTGAGAAATCTCACCACACTTATTTGCAGCTTGGTATGTAGACACAGGCTCAAAGGAACACCTTTGCAGATTTTTAAAGCTTGTCTGTGCAACTCCAATACTCCATAAAATAGATTCCAGATGCCTCAGGCGATTTGAACTCCATTCTCTGCATTGTCTTCTCACTGAAGCCCCCCTTATCTATGCTCTGCTTGAGTTCCCCCCTCCCTATGGTTTGTTCTGAGAAATATCTTCAGACAGAAAGTCAAGCAGTTTTAGAGATCACATTTGTTCTCCTTCTCTTAGGGACCTCAGTTCTCTCTTGCTGTTGTCCAGTGTCTGAAAACAGTCGTTTCATACACTGTTCAGTTTTCTCATTGCCAAAAGTACGAGAGATAGTACAATTCCACTTACTAAGGTATGGCCAGAAACAGGTTTTCTAAAAATACATTTTTTGAGTTAATGAATTAAAAACAAAAACAAAGAACAAGAAAAATTGCTTATTCAGCATACTGATTCTTCATATGCTATTAAGCTTATAAATTATGTGAGTTTTCAGGTACGTGTGTGTGTGCCATTTTGGGGGAAATGCTGAATTCCAGAAATATCAATTGAGTCTAAACATTATACTATAGCCCCAGAGGGTTTTTTAAGGCATTTTTATTAGAGATTTTCAGGAATTATTTCTTTATAATTATGTCCTGAGTGTATGTTGAAATACAGAAAAAATATGGAATTATAGTGGTCACAGTTACAAATCTAGGCCAAAAACGTTTCTTAAAATATTTAATAGATTTTGAGAAATTCAAGGAAGTATTTTACCTTTTAGGCAAAATCACTTTTTTTTTATTATGTTATGTTAATCACCATACATTACATCATTAGTTTTTGATGTAGTGTTCCATGATTCATTGTTTGCGTATAACACCCAGTGCTCCATTCAGTACATGCCCTCTTTAATACCCATCACCAGGCTAACCCATCCCCCCACCCCCACCCCTCTAGAACCCTCAGCTTGTTTTTCAGAGTCCATTGTCTCTCATGGTTCATCTCCCCCTCCGATTTCCCCCCCTTCATTCTTCCCCTCCTGCTATCTTCTTTTTTTTTTTTTTTTCTTTTAACATATATTGCATTATTTGTTTCAGAGGTACAGGTCTGTGATTCATCAGTTTTACACAATTCACAGTGCTCACCATAGCACATACCCTCCCAGTGTCTATCACCCAGCCACCCCATCCCTCCCACCTGCCATCACTCCAGCAACCCTCAGTTTGTTTCCTGAGATTAAGAATTCCTCATATCAGTGAGGTCATATGATACATGTCTTTCTCTGATTGACTTTAGGCAAAATCACTTTTTTAATCAGTTTAGCATTTTCTGAAGTATATCCATTTATAGATGGTAATAGCTATTTGCAAAGTGTTAAGTTTTCTGTCAACATATTACCTCTTCAAGTTTAAAATTCAAGTTAAAAATGAATACTTATATATTTTTCATAAATCTGAAAATATGTATGCTTAATATCTTATCTAAAACATACTTTATATGCAGTATATGGCAAAGATCTTATTTGGGAGAAATTAAGATTGATAAGGTAAAATTTCAGTAATTTTATTGATATGTCACTTACAACAATGGGAATATCAGCCCCAGAAAAATCCCTCTGTGGGACCTTTAAGACCTTCCCATTTGTAGCTCCCTCAGTCCTGAATGTTCTCTCTCTGCTTCTTTTTTCCCCTGGCTTATAGCCTCGGGAAATGATGTCCTTCAGACAAGTTTTTCTTCATTCTTCCTACACGAGTTCCAGCGAATTCCAGTTAGATTATAAATTCCATAAAGCTGGAGAACATATTTATAATTGTTAATTTTAGGAGGTCCCACAACTTTGAGTATATCCTACTTTGTACTTTATTGGTTAATAAGTAATTATTCAGTCATGATGAAATATTTTACATGAAAAAGTTGCTTCAGAGAAGGTATTCAAAAATGGTACTCTCAGTGACTGTTATGGAAGCCTACATTGGTGCAACCTTTGTGAAAATCAACTTGAAATTGTTTTTCAATCTTTAAATGTTCCATTATTTGGCTCTGTAATTCCAAATCTGGGATTCTCTCCAAGGGAAATAATCAGATACACATATATTTAGCATACAGTGTATTTATCTGTATACTTATTTATATTATTTATAATATAAAAACTGGGAAACCAAATATTCAATAAATGGAGATTAGTTTGAATGATATTTAGGAAGATTTATTGGCTTAAGTTTTCAAAACATTTTCATAGAATTATGACATAAAAACCTTCAATTAATCTTCATGTAGATGTCTCTTAGGATGAGAATTCAATTATATACAAGAGCCTGGAAGTTTAAACAAATAAATCATTTGAAACAAAATAAGAAGGAATCCTTAGTTTAAAATGGTAACTATGACATTTCAGTTCCTTGTCATGAATCTTATTTAAATAGTAGCAGAGATCAGATCAAAGAAAAAAGAAAGAAAAAATTAATATAGGTAAACAAAGTTATTCTGTAAAATCCTGTATAAATGATGGCTGTTTATAGGTAAGAATTAGCATTCATCTTCCATTCTTGTACACAGCAAATCACAAACGTGATGTTCAAGAGTCCTGAGTTCTGTTTATAAAACCAACACATATGTTTGAATTGTTTTGTGATGAATATAACCTTGTCATCCTGATCTGTTTGTTAACACGCTTTTTAATGACCTTTCCTTAATCACTTTTTTGGGTGGCATGGGACACACAGGGCATGTAAAAGATGTAGTGTCAGCCCTCACATTCTCCACGGGATTACTGCATAGACAACACAGATACAGAGTCTTTTTTTTTTTTTTTTTAAGTTTTTAGTTCTAGGTAATCTCCACACCCAAAGTGGAGCTCAAACTCACAACCCCGAGATCAGGAGTCACATGCTCTACTGACTGAGCCAGCCAGGTGTCCCTGGACACACATAGTCTTAAGATAACAATCTGTTAAAGAATAAATAATTATGGGCCAAAATACGGGTTACAGATGTCAAATGTCCAGAGGAGGTTGGAAGAGGCAAAGATAAATGTGGCTGCGTAGCTGTAGTCAGCGTGAGGAGGGAAGGCGAGCTTATGGCATGTGCTCTGACTATGTACTTCCCTAAAGAGGAGATGCCTTGTGTCTTACACCGGGGAGTTTTAACCCATTAGTTTAGAAATGAATGAACTGCTTTTAACAAAATCATGTGAAGTGGATATTGATTAATGATGCTGACTTGTTCAATTGTAATATTTTTGAACCTCTTTATAGCTCTACGAGACACTGGAAAACAGTCTATTAATAGTGACTGGAAGATCGAACACTCGGGAGCTTTCAACTTAGCAGGCACTACTGTCCATTATGTAAGACGAGGCCTCTGGGAGAAGATCTCCGCTAAAGGTCCTACTACATCACCTTTACACCTCCTGGTATGAGGGGACCAACTGATAACATTGCATAATCAACTTCCTATATCAAAGGCCATTCCCACTGCACCTTCTCTAATCTTTTTTCCAAGTTTGAATTGTCAGGTAGACATTCAAAATTATTTAAGGGGGGGGTTTAGGTTTTCATTTTAATGTGTTTTAAATCATGATGTCAAAACCAAAAATTATTGTGAGAAGAGCAAGACGTTTTAGGGAATTCACAGACTCAAAGTAGAAGTGAATTGTCAGGCAATAAGGAGCCTGTTTTTTCTAAAAGAGCAGTTTTACCAGCAGCGGCTTAGTGAATTACTAACAGGAGTGGGTGTCTGTAAAGATAGTGTTATAATATGGCAACTCGTAGCATCCATGGAATGGGCATTTTCTGAATCTGCATAAAATGCCTTTGATAAAATGATAACTTGCGTGGGAAAAGCTTTGGTAAACGTATCTAACAATGCTTCCAATTACCCTCTTCTGTTTTTTTACTGGATGAATTGATTCCTGTTAAGAATTATGAAAGTTTGAATCTTTGGGATGATACCTTTCTTTACTATGTAGTAGATGACTGCGTCTGAGGCAGGACAGAGGATGGAGTGAAGGAAGCCGAACAGTGAGGCTCTGCATCCAAGCTGGTGGCTGGTTCACATGCTCCTTTTGACCTTGAACTTTGCAGTCAGTGGTAATGTCTCAGGAGCCTGAAGACTGACTGCATAGCTGGCATGTTCTCCATCCTAGTGGCAGAGTCTGGAATTCAGACACTTCAACACCTCCTTAAGTCCACACATAAAAACAACTCTAAAACACGATCATCTGACTGTTTATTTGGAGTGTGGTGTGCCACATTATTTAATATCGCCGCACGATTCAAGCTGAATTTGTCTTCAATTGGAGACATCTGTGTCGCTGGTCTAGTAGCCAGAGTTCAAATCACTTATCAGCCCGTTTGCTTTTCCTGCTTTAATGTGCCTACAGATCACCTGGGGTTCTTGTTAAAATGTACATTCTGATGCATTTGGTCTGGGAGGGACCTGAGATCTGCATTTCTAACCAGCTCCCAGCTGATGTCACTACTGTTGGTCCAGGGACCACATTTCAGGTCACAGTTTTTTATAGAACTGCAATCGTGGGCCTGACCAACAGGAATGAAGGGAGCAAAGTGAGATAGATGCATGGGAACCTTCTGCTCCAAATCATCATAATAATGATAATACATCCCATTCACTGCGCACTGAGTCAGATACTGTTCAAAAGTACTTTGCTCATTACAGCATTCAGTCCTCACAGAAACCGTGTGATATGTATCATTATTACGCCAATGTACAGATAAAAAAAAAACTAAATATGAAAAAGTTAAGTAATGTGCACAGTGTCTCCAAGTAAGTTATTTAGCTGTGAATAAACCAGGTATTAATCAATCTTTGATGCTGCCTCTCTGACGGAAGGCTCAGCTCTAAGCTCTTTACACCAGACAACGTGGGATCCCAAGTATGCACATACTTTCAATAACTGTGTTCTTCATCTCCTTCCAGATCCTTTGGATCCTATTATTTAATTTGAATTAGAAGCTCTACTCTGTGCCTTGGGCCATCTGGAGAGAGAAAAAAAAATGACTAAACAAACATTGTATGACCAATATCTGGCTCTTTCCATGATTGGGTCACTTATAATAACAACATTATCAACAACAAACATATTTTTTAAGGATGGGTTTGCAGAGAAAGCCATCAGGTGACCTGCCTTAGATGAATGTAACCTACATTTTTTTTATGGAACAAGAACGGAGCTCTTTATTGAGCCTCTAATTCAAAATCTTTAAACAGTATATGAGACCTCAGTGTTGGGCGGGGGAGTCTCCTTGCTGCAGAATCCTTAATCTGACTGGTAATTACCAAGGTTTTTCCTGGAAGCATGAAGCATAATTAAAATCAGTGAACTATGTCTAAAAGAAGGCATCTATGTGACCTGGATTTATTCAGTAATCCAAGGGAAACTGCACTTCTAAGGTATTTTTCCTTAATGACTATTACAGATTGAAAGCCGGTACTGGATTTTGAAAGGCAAGACCTTTTGCTGCCATGCTTCCCTGTGTGCCCCCTCCACTGTAACACGGTCACACTTTCCTTCTTGCAAAACTCTACTGCCAAATCCGAATGGTTTAAGAAAGAGCTAATGATTTTGTAGCCAATGTCTTTATTTTAAGTGGCATTAGAGATTCAAGGACAATCTAAAGTTCTATCAATGAAAAGGTAGTTTTTTAAGGAAAAATAGACATGTTTTTATTAAGTTAAAGAAGTTGCCAAAGAGCTATAATTTATATCCTTTTTATCAATTTAAAAACTATGTAATAGTCTGGTTATGTCCATAAACAAGATAAGTCAATCTCTGTCTCTCTCTTTTTTAACGTATTTAGCTGGAGGTCCCTTATAACTGGCGACATCAAATGAGATATTTAAGGCCAAAGTAAGCACTGTGATGTACTTAGAATGAGTACCCCGGTATGTTATGTATATGTGAATTTGAAAACTATTATATTTATTGTTGATAGAGCTAATTTACAATTCCATTATGTTAGTTCCCAAATCCACGTATTAAAATATACCTTAGCATTTCTGTTGATATATTGAGCAGAGTATTAAGATGAAGAAGCAAAGAAAATTAACCCTGTGCCCGTGTCCAGTTTTTCACACTGAGCATTAACTCTGAATTACCTGTCATTACAACTACCTTGATAGAGGTTTAATATCAAACAAAGTTCTTGAACAATTTAACATAATTTAAATTTTAGATACATTTTTATGCATGATATTGTATTATATAGATTGCTTTCGTAAATCCTCAGATTCATAGAAGTGATATAATCCATGGGGTTGTTTGACATATTTTGTGCAAATGTATTTATAAAGGAACATATATTCTCATTCATTCTTTCATTTAAAATGAGCATACTTCAGGCATTTTTTCCCTTCATTTAAAATAGATCTGATTGCCGGGAGCCTGGGTGGCTCAGTCGGTTAAGAGACTGCCTTCAGCTCAGGCCATGATCCTGGAGTCCCAGGATCCAGTTCCTCATCAGGCTCCCTGCTCAGCAGGGAGGCTGCTTCTCCCTCTACCCCTCCCCCTTCTCGTGCTCGCTTGCTCTCTCAAATAAACAAATAAAAATTTAAAAATAAAATAAATCAGATTGCCCATGATGATGCACTCCTAAGCTTGGCAGTGAGTACCAGGGGAGAGCAAAACAGACATGGTCCCTGCTATGGGTTAGTCCAGTGTGTGGCCCGGAGTTCAGTCATTCTCAGATATTTCTCATGGTTTATTGCACTGTTTATATATGTGTACATAACTGTACCATTATTAAGTTAATATTTATTTTAAAAGTTCAGTTGAATATAAATTTCTTTTCAAACAAAATGATCTTTCCTACAAATGGAAAATTAATAATCTTGCCAAAACTGAAAATTAACAGTAAGCAACATGGAAAGGTATTATGGTCCTCTGGTCAGTTAGACATTCTCTACCCTTATGGAGTGAAGTGATTCTCGTGGTCTTGTATCCTCTTCCTCCACTGACACAGGGACTTATTATCCATCTTCCTGTTTTATATGAGTGGAAAGGCTACATTTGATAATAGATTGTGGGTTATATCTTGATGTTAGATAGGACAGATAACCCCATCCCCTCTACTAAAGTCATCATCTACATATATCATACTTTGGAAAACTGCCTGGTCCATTCATCGACTTGAAAAAAATGACCCGATGTCTCTGACCTCATTCAGGTGGGCTGTTTGTCATGATGTCTTTAGCTCAGGGGTAAGTATGTAACTCCGAACTTTGCAGAAGTATGTCACTTTGAAGATTTCAGTAATCATGTCACAATTCTACATATAAAAGGAGTGTGCACACCATGCAATAAGCATTTTAAGGTATCAGTTATCCTTAGTATTATACTTCACATTGTCTGTGCTCTCCTTTACCCTATTGCTGCCTTGATCACTTTCATATTTTATAGGTGCTGCTATTTCAGGACCAGAATTACGGCCTTCACTATGAATATACTATCCCATCAGACCCTCTTCCAGAGAATCAGAGCTCAAAAGCGCCTGAACCCCTTTTCATGTGGACGCACACAGGCTGGGAAGATTGTGATGCCACGTGTGGAGGAGGTGAGGGATTTTCCAGTATTTATCTTATCAAAACAGCAGTTGCTTTCTGATTTATCATTGATAATTAAGGCACATTTGCAAGCCCTTATCTGGAATTCCAAACTCCATAAAGGATTGGAAACTGAAAGATTTTTGTGACACGTGTAATGTCTAAATGCCTGAACTCTTGTGTGGCAAAATCTGACGTGAACTGAAGAAAGGCCATTTACAGTTAGTCTTTGCATTGCTTTGCATAAATATTAATGCATTTGCCTACAGGGACTGCCCTAGACACCACACAAGTTGTTCTGCCACATATATGTGCTTTTCTATTTACTTTCTATGTTTACTTTTTTATTTTTATAAAATTTACAAAGTTCTAAATTCCAGAGTACATCTACCCACAAGAATTGCAGACCTGCAATAAATATAAAGGTGCTATGAAAGAGTAACATCGAACTTGCTTCTGTGCCATCCACATACTTAGTTTGAATAGACAGAGCACCTGAAGAAAATCATTTAATTTTCCCTATTCCTTTATTTTGATTCTTCAAAAGTGTCTGTCACTATGTTCTATAATAGAGATGTATTCTGAAATTTCACTCAACAGTTTTAAATTATTTTTTCATATTAGAAGTTAGCAGGTAAAAAAACCAAATTGCTTCAGCATAAAATGTAAGATTAGCAAATCACTTAATCTTACTAATGAGACCCTTGAGGACCAGAGATTAAACAGATGGTCAGTGACTCTCAGAACCAGTGAGGCCAAGGCAAGATCTCAGGGCATGAGGCTCCCAGCTTCCCTTTGTATCCCATATGTCAGCAGTGTAGATTCCATTTGTGTTCTGCACTTAATAACAAATTTTCTATAGTTCTTTAGTAATAGCTTCCTCCTAAGGCTGAAAGGAAGCATTATATTAAATTTTATAAAAATACTATATATATAATATATATGTGTATATATAACATATGTATATATAATATAAACAAACTAGTTTATAACATACATAACATATATATGTATATTGTATTATATATAATACATATTATATATAGCATAAGTATATTATGTATATATTGTGCAATATAATATATAAATAATATAAACAAAACAGTATATATAATATATAATATAAACAATATATAATATGACTATATATAATATAATTATATATAAGATATACACATATATCATATATTGTGCATATATTATCATAATATAATATATACATAATATATATACATTATATATATGTAATATATATGTAATACATAATATAACTATATAATATAAATAATATATAAACTAGTATATATAATATATAACAAATAAACTAGTTTATGACATATATATAACATATGTATATATAATAAAAACACTCATTTATATTATACACATTATATATAATATATACACATTATATAGATAATGTATATATACACATGTATATAATATAGATAATGTATATATACAATATGTGTATATATCTATATTATATATATATTATGTGTATAATATAAATTAGCTTGTGCAAGAGAAGTGGAATATCAGTTTTGTTCTCTAGGCAAGAAACTGTTGATACACATAGCCTAAGTGTACTGTAGCAAGAGTGGGCAAAGGTATACATTAGACTAACATGTGGGGGAGAGTGTTTGGGGGAAGAGGAAACAGAAAATATACAATATAAGTAAGTAACATAGTATCAAATTGTGGTGAATACTCTGGATAAAAATTAAGCAAGATTGAGAAATAAATATGGGTTGGGAGTTGAGAAGGGGTAGGTGCAGAATACAGTGGTCCAAAAGGTCTCAGTTAGGAGATCACACTGATTTAAAAATTTGCAGTGGGGGGTGCCTGAGTGGCTCAGTCGTTAAGCGTCTGCCTTTGGCTCAGGTCATGATCCCAGGGTCCTGGGATCGAGCCCCGCATCAGGCACCCTGCTCAGCGGAGAGCCTGCTTCTCCCTCTCCCACTGTCCCTGTCCCTGCTTATGTTCCCTCTCTCACTGTGGCTCTGTCAAATAAATAAATAAATAAAATCTTAAAAAAATAAATAAATAAAATTAAAAATAAATAAAAATCTGCAGTGAGTGTGAATGGACACCACCTATGAGGGTATCTGGTGGGAATGAGTTCCAGGCAAAGGCTCGGAGGCAGGAGTAGAGCTGGCGAGCTCAGGGAGTAGTAAAAATGCTAGGATGGCCTTCCTTTATTGAGTGATGTGAGACGCCATTGGAGAATTTGAATAAAGGAGTGACTTGTTCTGGTTTTATGTTTTTAAAAGTTATTTCTGTTTCTGAGTTGAGAGTAGATGGAATAAAAGAAAAGAGTAGAAGTAAAGAGATCAGTTAGAAAGTTACTACAGCAGTCCAAGAAAGAGATGAAAGTAGTTTGACCACAATGGTAGCAGAGGACGTAGGGGGAAGTGGTCAGGTTCTGTGTATTTTTGAAAATAGAACTAATAGAATATGTTGAAAGACTAGATGTGGAGTGTGAGAGAAAGAAAGATGTCAGGGATTGACTGTGATGGTTTTGGCCAAGCAACTGGCAGGATGAAGTCACCATTACCTTACCTAGGAAAGCCTGTGCAACAACAGGATTAGGAAAGAGTTTGATTTCCAACAGAAGTTTGAGATCCCTATTGGACATCTAAGTGTGATCAAGTATGATCTATAAGTCAGGTATTCAGGAGAGAAGATCAGAGTAGAGATAGAAAATATATGGATGGGACGCCTGGGTGACTCAGATGGTTAAGCATCTGCCTTCGACTCAGGTCATAATCTCAGGGTTCTGGGATCGAGCCCCATGTCAGGCTCTCCGCTCCGTGGGGAGCCTGCTTCTCTGTCTCCCTCTATTGCTCCCCCTGCTTGTACTCTCTCGCTCTCTCTGTTGAATAAATACATAAAATCTTTAAAAAAAAAAAAAAGAAAATATATGGATGATATTTTCAAATGCTGAGACTAAATCAAGTCACTTAAGGAGTGAGTGACAAGAGAGAGAAGCTACTAAAGGATTGAGCCTTGGGACACTCTACCATTTAGAATTTAGAGAGAGAAGGAACCAGCAAAGCAGATTAAAATGAGTGGTCACCAACACAGGAGAAGAAGCAGGCAGAAGAGAATGCTTTCCTGTTAATCAAGTGAGGAAGTATTATAAGAAGGAGGGAATGATCAACTCTATCCAAAGCTATAAAGTAAAAAATAATGTGGACTGAAAATTGACTATTACATTTAAATATATTTATTATATTTTAAAATGTGCTTATTGCATTTAAATATATGTACTGTATTTTAAAATATATTTATTATATCTAAATATATTTATTATATTTTATTATATTTGAGACATAGAGGTCAATTATGACCTTGTCAAAAATAATTTTAATGAAGTTTTTGGCTCAAAAGACTAAATGGAGTGGGTTCAAAAGAAAATTGAGGGAATGAGATTATATAGGACACACTTAGCTCCTGAGGATATAGAGTAATTACAGCAGAAGGATGTCAAGTTTAAAAAAAAATGTTATCAGTCATCCTTGCCACAGTGACATTTTCAAAGGCCATGTTTCTCCTGGGCCCCCATTATTGCCAAGTGACGTGGGATCCTCTGCCTTCCCGTCCCCTCCTGCTAATGTTCCCATAACACACCCAAAGTCCCATTCTTTAGTGATGCCAGGGGCCATTTCACTTAGGGGATTCTGCTTCACATCCTTTATCCAAATAAAAACCAAAAACACAAATAGAAACAAACACATTTGAAATGAAAATTTATATGGTTAGACTTTTCTCTTTAATATAACTCAGACAAGAAAGACCAGCCCCCATCCAATGGTGGGCTGTGGAGGAATGGAGTGATAAAAAGGTTGAGTTCTTATTATAGCACCAAAAGGCAGTTATTAAAATCCATTTGTATTTGAAAGTCCAGACAGGAAAATGTTTGCCCAGTAAATTTTGTTTTCCTCATTTTTTTCTTGCTTCTGTAGTTGCTATCTAATTGGAGCTACGTCAGAAGTAAACAGACAGGGTTTATCAATGTTCACTTTGAACAAACAAATTTGGGGGGTTAACATTTTTTCCCCAAAATCACATTAATTACAACATAGAATATGTTTTGCCAGTTACCAAAACTTAAGGAATAGAGGTTGCTGTAAATTCCTTAAGTTCCAGATTCAGAATGGCTTTTAGATATTCTTAAGCATAACTTCTTAATTATTAACATGAGAAAATTTAAATGCATAGAGATTAAGTGACTTTTCAAGGCCACATGCCCAGTGGGGGTAGAGGTCAGATTAGAATCCAGGACTCCTAAATTCAAATCTTCTCTCCTCCTCAGGTCTCATACTTTCTTCAAGAGCAGCTCAGAAGGCTAAATGTCATTTCTTTTCACAAAATAGAGCATGTCCCGTAGAGATCATATAAGTTTTGTTTGGATTCAGAGAGATGTTTTATTTAATCTGTTCAATAAGAATTTAGATATGCCCCTATTTTTTTAATTTAATTTTATTATGTTGTGTTAATCACCATACATTACATCATTAGTTTTTGATGTAGTGTTCCATGATTCATTGTTTGCACATAACACCCAGTGCTCCATTCAGTACGTGCCCTCTTTAATACCCATCACGAGGCTAACCCATCCCCCCACCCCCTCCCCTGTGAAACCCTCAGTTTGTTTCTCAGAGTCCATGGTCTCTCATGGTTCATCTCCCCCTCCGATTTCCCCCCCTTCATTTTTCCCTTCCTACTATCTTCTTCTTTTTTATTTTTTTTAACATATAATGTATTGTTTGTTTCAGAGGTACAGGTCTGTGATTCAGCAGTCTTACACAATTCACAGCGCTCGCCATAGCACATACCCTCCCCAATGTCTACCACCCAGCCACCCCATCCCTCCCACCCCCCACCACTCCAGCAACCCTCAGTTTGCTTCCTGAGATTAAGAATTCCTCATATCAGTGAAATCATATGATACATGTCTTTCTCTGATTGACTTATTTTGCTTAGCATAATACCCTCTAGTTCCATTCACATCGTTGCAAATGGCAAGATTTCATGGGGGCTTTTTTTGATGGCTGCATAATATTCCATCATATATATATACCACATCTTCTTATCCATTCATCTGTTCATGGACATCTTGGCTCTTTCCATAGTTTGGCTATTGTGGACATTGCTGCTATAAACATTGGGGTACACATACCCCTTCGGATCCCTCCATTTGTGTCTTTGGGGTAAATACCCAGTAGTGCAATTGCTGGGTCGTATGGTAGCTCTATTTTCAACTTTTTGAGGAACCTCCATACTGTTTTCCAGAATGGCTGCACCAGCTTGCATTCCCACCAACAGTGGAGGAGGGTGCCCCTTTCTCTACATCCTTGCCAACATCTGTCGTTTCCTGACTTGTTAATTTTAGCCATTTTGACTGGTGTGAGGTGGTATCTCATTAAGGTTTGGATTTGGATTTCCCTGATGCCAAGCGATGTTGAGCACTTCATGTGTCTGTTGGCCATTTGGATATCATCTTTGGAAAAATGTCTGTTCATGTCTTCTGCCCATTTCTTGATTGGATTCTTTGTTCTCTGGGTGTTGAGTTTGAGAAGTTCTTTATAGATTTTAGATACTAACCCTTTATCTGATATGTCATTTGCAAATATCTTCTCCCGTTCTGTCGGTTGTCTTTTGGTTTTGTTGACTGTTTCCTTTGCTGTGCAAAAGCTTTTTATCTTGATGAAGTCCCAATAGTTCATTTTTGCCCTTGCTTCCCTTGCCTTTGGTGATGGTTCTAGGAAGAAGTTGCTGCAGCTGAGGTCGAAGAGGTTGCTGCCTGTGTTCTCCTTTAGGATTTTGATGGACTCCTGTCTCACATTGAGGTCTTTCAACCATTTTGAGTCTATTTTTGTGTGTGGTGTAAGGAAATGGTTCAGTTTCATTCTTCTGCATTTGGCTGTCCAGTTTTCCCAACACCATTTGTTGAAGAGACTGTCTTTTTTCCATTGGACATTCTTTCCTGCTTTGTCGAAGATTAGTTGACCATAGAGTTGAGGGTCCATTTCTGGGCTCTCTACTCTGTTCCATTGATCGATGTGTCTGTTTTTGTGCCAGTACCATACTGTCTTGATGATGACAGCTTTGTAATAGAGCTTGAAGTCCGGAATTGTGATGCCGCCAGCTTTGCTTTTCTTTTTCAACATTCCTCTGGCTATTCGGAGTCTTTTCTGGTTCCATACAAATTTTAGGATTATTTGTTCCATCTCTTTGAAAAAAGTGGATGGTATTTTGATGGGGATTGCATTGAATGTGTAGATTGCTCTAGGTAGCATTGACATCTTCACAATATTTGTTCTTCCAATCCATGAGCATGGAACGTTTTTCCATTTCTTTGTGTCTTCCTCAATTTCTTTCATGAGTGTTTTATAGTTTTCTGAGTACAGATCCTTTGCCTCTTTGGTTAGATTTATTCCTAGGTATCTTATGGTTTTGGGTGGAATTGTAAATGAGATCGACTCCTTAATTTCTCTTTCTTCTGTCTTGTTGTTGGTGTATAGGAATGCCACTGATTTCTGTGCATTGATTTTATATCTTGCCACTTGACTGAATTCCTGTATGAGTTCTAGCAGTTTTGGGGTGGAGTCTTTTGGGTTTTCCCCATAAAGTATCATATCATCTGCAAACAGTGAGATTTGACTTCTTCTTTGCCAATTCGGGTGCCTTTGATTTCTTTTTGTTGTCTGATTGCTGTGGCTAGGACTTCTAATACTATGTTAAATAGCTTGGTGATAGTGGTAGTTATGTCCCTATTTTTTATTTCAAATGGGTTATTTCATAAAATAGTCCTAATTAGACACAACCTTTATATGATTTGCACTTGAATAGACCTTCTCTCTCAAATCTGTTCCATTGTGTTTAGTGAACAGTTTTCAATTATCTCTATGTTAATTGGGTACATATTCCTTTCAGTGTCAACACATTTCTGGACTTTTGGATATTATTTTCCTTTGCAGTTCATAAATTAAGCAGATGGACAGGATTTTAAGAATCGCATCACATCTAACTTCATATTGTCCATTTTATAGCCTGAAAGATCTTTGTAATCTTTCAGCATATTCATGAATTGAAGGACAGTCAGTTCAAAGCACAGAACATTGGAAACAGATTCATGCAAAATTTATCTTCAATGGCAAAGAGAAATAATAGAACTATTTTACTTCACAGGACTGTATTAAGCAAGAGCAAATAAAATAACACAGAGCAATATAAAATTTCAATGTTTGACATGTTATTTTTTTGGATTCTATTGTAAGGCATTAGATTGCCAGCAATAAGTGGGAAAAGAAATTTTTTAAAGATACCTACTGTCGTGTAGCTAAATGATCTTTTACATTAGAATCTCAAACTGTTTTAGAATGAAAACCTGACTTAAGGTTAATTCACTGTGCATTTTAATTATTTTTATTAATATCAGTTATCACAAGATATGAAAAGCCTTTTAGAAGGAATATTTTTAAATATCAAATGGATGTTGATGATCTCAGGAAAATTTTTCCAACAGTATAACATCTGTATGCTTTTTGGCACCGTCTTTTCAAATTCTAATGATAGTTTTAGAACTGTTTGAAAGGATATATATCATTTCATATTTTAGCATTGGCCATTGAAATTAGTCCTTTTACTTTCAAACAGCTTAAAATGTATTTGGGAAATAAATGTTTACTTTGCACTGGTGTTCTGAAGCATCTACAAACTCTTTGAAGGAATGTTTTAAGTTTATTTTGGCACCTCAAAAGTATGGTTCACCGGATAAAGTTCTTTTTTACATAAAAGACCTGTTTTAAGTGATCTTGGTTTTGAGAGGCATTCGAGATCTATCATTTCATAGTATCTGAGGGTTGTGCGTTGAATTAGCATTCCTCATACTGCATACAGTAACTGCGTTACTCTAGAATTTATTTTGAGCTGGTGGATGGATTAGTGATATAAAACCTCTAGAGTAAGAGCCCCCCAAATTCAATAATCCCTTTTGAAATAAATGAATAGACATGTTTTTAGGAAATCTAAATAGATACAATTTGAAGGGGAAAAAAAAATAAGACAATATTCCACGTTCTTCACTTTAGTCCAAACCCAACCAGCTGAAGACTCTCACTCTGATATCCTTTAGACACGGCTTTCTTTGTGCGTGAACAGATTCTAAGGCTCCGAGTAGAATACCCCTATCTTTTTGCCAGTGCAGTTTGTTTCCATTTTTCCATTCTAAAGACACATTGCCTGCACCATAATAAATGTTATTACCTGAAGAAAATGCACCAAAATATATTTTTTTCTCTGCATTATTTCATTTCAGTAATATTTAATAGTTTTAAATTCTACTTTCTTTAATAAGAACATTTTTATATTAATGTGAACTCTTTATAAACTCATATTTTAATACCTACAAAATTCATTAGCTAAAATTGCCTTAGATAACTATCTCCCATAACTAGTCATTTGGTTTGCAAATGACTTTTCACCATTTTAGGAAATAGTCTTAAGATGAAATTCTTAGTACAAAAAGCACTTTTGCCTTGAGTTACATTCTTGTAGTTCACTCATCGATTTCTTTACCAATACCAAATACACACTCACTGTTGCTGAGTAGTCCAATGATGAGTGCTTTTTGCTTTTAGTGGATTCACTGTTCATTTAGTAGGCATCAGCTAATAAAATCACTGTACAGAGTGATATGGGAAGATGTAGAAATCATTCCAGGGATATGCATAGGTGCAAAGGCACTGAGGTTTGTGAGAATGTTTATCTAGGGTGCAAAATATGAGGATCAAGGAGTGGGAGATACTTTGACCATTTTCTACTTTTTTATAGAGAGAAGCTAGTGCATGAAGATTCCCGAGTGTTATGCTAGCACTCGAGTTAAATTTGTCTTGAAAGTTATGGGGTCCCATTAAACTATTTATGTGCATGGGAATGATAAGGTTAGGTTGGATTATATATTGGGTGTTGTAAACAATACAAAATAAAAATATTTTCATTTAAAAAAGATGAAATAGTCATTTTAATATTAAGCCCAAGCCCTGAGGGAAAATTTTTATAAAAATGTCAAAAAATGGCTAAGAATTAAATGGCATGCACAATTTTGGATGTTGTTCAATTTAAAAAACAATGAATCGTGGGTCACTACATCAAAAACTAATGATGTATTGAATGGCGACTAACATAACATAATAAAAAAATAAATAAATGTATGCTAAAAAAAAAAAAACCTTACGTATTTCTAAGTGCTCAGGGAAAAACCCTTCGTCCTCAGTAAAATACACTTATTTTTGGTTCATCTTGCTGGCCATTGTTAGTTCGATAACAAATAAATAAATAATTTGAGAGAAAATTATAAAGACGAATGAACATATGTAGTCTCAGTCTTATAGAGGTTCACAAGTTTTTAAAAGTTTGGAGCATCCAGTAAGATAGAGAGAATTTCAATAATGTATATTGAAACACTGAACACACTCCCAAGAACAGGTTTCCATATTTATGATGCCAGTTCTAGAAATGTGATCTACATGGATAGAACATACTTTTATTAAAAATATCCATTTCATGGGGTTAAACACAGAGCCTAGAAAAAAATATCAGCTTATATCTGAGAGTGGAAAAGAAGGCACCCGATCTAATATCTAGTCTTTGTTAAGTATCTTCAGAGAACAAAGAAAGAGTCAATACATAAAAATTACCGTTCGTTTTCAGATTTTGCCCACACTCGGTAATGAGACCAATTGCATAATGGTTATGTTCTTATATTCCTAGTTGTATTCAGAACATCGAAACTGATTTCCCCAATGCTGATTTAATGGGAATGAGCCAGAGGTGAAGTTAATTGCCGTAAAGCAAGTAATCCACTGTCAACAGCTTGCAGCTACTCGTGGTTCAGGCAGGAAGCCAGTTACTTCATCACTTTCTGCCCGTCCCTAGGTTCCACAGTATTGGATGCATTGTTAATACTGCTATTAGATGCTAGAATGGAAATTTCCTGTGTTGGCTGGAACATAAAAATATATAAAAGAAAAAAGTCAAACAATAACATTTCCATATGGCTTTAAGATCTAGTTGTATTTTCATAGGCATGGTGTGCCTGGAGCTGAGCAATAGATTTCTTCCCCCCAATTCTGTTGTTTTTGTTCAATGAAATTTTTAAAAAGTAGGGCCAAGCTTATCCTATCTGCCAAAACATGTATGATGTGAGCTTCCTTGCTACACTGTGGATGGAGAAGTCCCAATTCACAATCCCATGCCTCTCTACTTTTTTTTTTTAGATTTTATTTATTTGACAGAGAGAGAGAGATAGCGAGAGCAGGAACACAAGCAGGGGGAGTGGGAGAGGGAGAAGCAGGCTTCCCGCCGAGCAGGGAGCCCGATGCGGGACTCGATCCCGGGACCCCGGGATCATGACCTGAGCCGAAGGCAGACGCTTAACGACTGAGCCACCCAGGCGCCCGCCTCTCTACTTTCTTAGAACACCAAGGTGATCCCTGAAATGACACAGGTATCTCTGTCTCTTGATATATCAACACTTACACTTAAAGGATATTTTTCAAGAGCTTAATATGTTAGCTCTAGGGGAGTATAACTAAAATTATGTATTTTCTGAAGAAAGTAAAAAAAATGCCTTATAATTAGCCCTGAGTTATTTACCTCATAACTACATATATGATCAGCAAAAGTTCTCTGGATAATGTCTGTTAGTCATTTTTTTCGTATTGTAGTTGGCAGAAAGCCACTATTTAAATTACTTCAGGCAACTCCATCTATAATGCAAAAGAGTGTCTTATGAATTTGAAGCCTTTAAATTAGATTTTAAAGCTAACATTTAGATTTAATGAGAGTAACCTGCATGTTAATCCTGCTTTAAAGTAGGCATCATTGTAATGTAGAAGTTGTACTCACATATGTTAGCATTGTACGGAATCTGCACGATACCTATTTAGTATGAGCATCAGGTCATAAAGGAGCACCTGGAGCATAGGAAACTAGGAGGAAGTTAACTACAACCCCCTTGTCCCAACTTTTTTACACTTAGGTAACTACCTTGTGAGGCCAGTTTTCTCTGTGAAAGAATGAACATAAGCCTCTTCTGCTTTTTTTGCAGTTTATTTGAAAATTGAAGTTGGTAGGTATTGAACACTTGTTATGAGTAAATCTAATGCCACACTCCCCCCCTTCTTTACCTACCAGAGAATAGCCTGGGCAGCCCCAAAGCATTTACCCCAGGCGTCAAACGTTGTCTCTTCTCTACCAGATCCCATCAGCTCACCTGACCGTGTGAGGTGCACAGGGCAGGCTTAGCGGACTTCTGAGCGGAGATGTTCATTCACGTTGCAACTGGCCATAAAGTCCTGCAGTTCAGCCCACGTTTTATTTTCCAAGCTGGGAAAAGACCTTTTACCTGCCTGGCATTCTGTTGTCTGCATTGAGCTCCCATAGAATAAGTTGCATTGCACCAGACCTGGAATTCTCCAGATAAGGCATAATTGGCCAACATTGTGCTGCCTGTACTGGGACATGAAACTGAAGATAAAACTAAATGATTTCAATAAATGATATGCAATAATCATAGATATAATTGTTCGTTACCACACACACACACATACACACACAGCAGGGGAGAGAGAGAGGTGAGAGAGGTAGTCATTTTTTTGTAGACTAAAAATTGTCCTGGACTGTGCTCAGTGTTGTTGAGAGGGAAAGGAAGGAAAGATCCTAAACCTATACCTGTTCTTCTGCCTTCTCTTGGGCCACCCTGTTGCCTCTCCCCATCCCCCATTCAGGTCAGAGATACTCAAAAATTATTCAAAGTAGCTCTCTCTCTACATTCCTTCTTTCCTTCTTTCCTGACACCAGCCTTCCCTCTCTGTTAATTAAATGACATAGTGACCTCTCTGCCACCAGCCCAGGCATATTTGGCATGACCAGCATGAATGCTCTGTTTCCTAATTATCACTGCATGACAGTCATCGGACCCTAACTAATGGCCTTGCAGTAGAGACCCAGAAGACTTGTGATTATTTTCTTAATCCTTTATGACCCATCTGGCTTTAAAATTGTTGGTTGATTTAATTACTTCATAATGTCAATCAGTTAAATTAGATTATGAAATCTTATATAGATATTTAGACTTTTGTAGAGAAAGAGAATTAACATGTGTCTAGTAGGCTCTTTAGGTGCAAGAAGAAATAATGAAAATCTTGTCAAGTAAGTGTGCTTATAGGGCCCAGATAAAAATAAATACACCATACAAGTGGTCATTTTTACCTCCTGTAATCAGACTTTATCCTAACAGAGAAAGTAGAAAAGCAATTCTTCTGAAATCTGGTGAAAAGTCCCATGGCCTTTCTTAGAGAACATCACAATAAACAGGGAATGAGGATTTCAAGAATTCCTCATTGCTCTAGAATACCTTCATCAGAGACAGTAAGAATAAAGTTCTGAGTTACACTGAAAACAAGCTTGCTTTCCATAACTTACTACATAGTACTGATGGTGTACAGCCAAATGATAAAATATGCATGCGTGTTTATGTGCTTTCATGAAGACATACAGGTTGTTTACAAATTACAGCTTTCCACCACTTAATGCTAAAAGATGGCATAGTCCTTACTAACGAATCTTTAATTAATGTCTTGGCACCTTATGCTGCCACAATCCCTTGGGAATGTAAAACTTGCTATTTAATTTCTTTTGTTTAAAGACTTATTTATTTATTTGAGAGAGAGAGAGAGCACTCACACATGTGCCAGCTGGGGGAGGAGCAGAGGGAGAGGGAAGAGAGAATCTCCAGCAGATTCTGTGCTGAGCGTGGAGCCTGACTTGGGGCTTGATCCCATGACCCAGATCATGACCCTGAAATCAAGAGTCACTCAACCGACTGAGCCACCCAGACGCCCTGCCATGTAATTTCTAATGAGGAAAAAAGTGACCATTTATCTTCCTTAAGCCTAGAGATGCATTTTTATGTAAATTATAAATCATATCTTCATCGATCTAACTTAAAATTCCTTTTGAAGTCTGAAAATTACAAACCTATGCACACCTCCTAAGTCATTTACATAAAGGCCTATAATTTCTTTACGTGTTTGTTTGCTCTTTTCAGGAGAAAGGAAGACAACAGTGTCTTGCACAAAAATCATGAACAAAAACATCAGCATCGTGGACAACAAGAAGTGCAAATACTTAAGCAAGCCTGAACCACAGATCCGCAAGTGCCATGAGCAGCCATGCCAAACAAGGTAACCAAGTCCCACCACTTGTGAAAACTCCATGTGGCCCCTAGATTACTAACGCTTAAAACATACTCAAAATATCAACAAAATCACTTTTTCCTAAAGACAGTGCAAAGGAATATGTACCAAAATGTAGGGTTTTAAATAGGCAAGGTCTAGGAAAGACAGATCATTGCCTGAATGGAAAGAGTATTAAAGCAGCAAGGCTAGGATTTCCCTCAACTTTCACTGTATTCTCCACAGTGTGAAAACAACTAAGTGGGACGGACGAGGTGTAATTAAAATTATGTGGTCATCTGTTGGTCACTTCTTCAAAAATCTGGTTATGAGTTGAATTTAGCTATTTGTTCTTGAATTCTCTAAAATGATGTGTTAGAACTTGCCAAGGATGTTATAAACCAAAGCAGGACTGGCTGGGACCCAGTCCCTCACAGGACGCCAGGGACAGTGTGGTCCTCCTGGTTCCCCAGGCTGCCTCCTCACTTCCTCTCCCAGAGCTCCCCCAGTCTGACTGCCTGATTCCTGACCTCTGCTCGCTGGATCCCTGCACTGGGTCCTAGTTACCAAACAGTCAGCTGTTTTGGTCTCCTGTGACTTCCCCAGTGAGGATGAGGCAACAAAGTCGGCAAAAACCTCTTGAGTAGGAAATAAGACAGTGATGCTGAGCCGCTGAAAGTGGTGTAGAAAGAGGACTGTGCCTTAATAACCCTCAGAGACGAGGAGCCCGAGTCTAATTTGGGAGTGAGCTAGCAGCAAGGCTGTTTGGAGCAGTTCCCATTATAGGGCTCCTTGAAAACTAAAAAATTTTCATGAAGACATACAGGTTGTTTACAAATCACAGCCCATATAAAAATTAATGGGCTTAAGTGGGACTGACCCCGGTGTCAAAGGTCCTAAAAGCTTTCAGAGGTAGAATGATAAAAAAAGTGTTAGGCTGCAGTGATTCCTCTGGAATACAGGGACAGGGACATCTGTTGGGTCTTGACACTCAGAGATCTGTTGAGGCTCAGTGAGTGAGGGTGTAGTTAGTTGTGAGTTCCTAGGGAGCTGCAGAGATTGATCGCCCCTCCCACTGGCTCCTGCACTATGTGAATTTACAGGTCCTGCATCTCAGATATGCAAAGAATCTGTGGCTTTGTAGTGGTCTGTAACTAATAGAATATTCTTCCTGACCCTCCACTACAGTAAGTATGGAGGGAGGAGAAACAAAGTTGCCAATTAACTATGTTTAAACCTCTCTGTCTTAATCTCTTTGGGAATTAGTGTCATCCAGGCTAATGCTCAGTTCTTCTGGCTTCCCTGTTCCGCCCCCCGCCCCCTTCCGCACCTCTGATGTAGCACTGATCCTGAGTTCCCTCTGTTTCTGGCTTACTGCCAAACTCAGTTATGAAGCCCTTCAGATCCAGCTCATGCTATGTTAATGAGAGCTTAAAGAATTTGGAAAATCCTTTCTTCCCTTACAATGCTGAAATTTCAAGGTTTGTTTTTCTGTAGATTTGGTGTATTTAAGGTGACAAAAGCTGATTATCAATTTTTCCTTTCCTTTGCACTCCTGCTCTAATATTCTTGTCCTTCCCCAACCCCCAAGGAAAATTAGGCTTCTAAGGAATAGGACAGAAGAATGAGACGTAAAAGGATGTGCAAAAAGATAAAAGCACATCAATATACTCTCAGTACCTGGCTTTCTGCTTTTCAGGGTAACTTCATAAGTAGAGGAACTAATTAAGCTTTTTTCTGAGGCAATGTAGTAATCAACAGGAAAATTGACCAAGGGAATTATTGTTACCTGCAGTCGGGTCTTTGACTCCCTTCCGTTCAGTGCTGGACAGATAGAAAAGCAGAATTTTTGGCCTTTGCCCTGTCAGCTAGAGAACTTGGATCATTTTTGTTAGTACCATTCATAAGAATTATCTTTTTCTTTATCTCTTTTAATAGATATTAAAATGCTAATTTATCTTGTGTTAAATTATTTGCTAAAATATTTCAAAACACCATTTGTTTCATATACCATGTAACTTTTCCATTTGGAGGAAAGAGCACTGGCTTTTTCTGATTTATCAGGAATTCTTGGAGGAGTTGGATTTGAGGACTAGAGCATATTTGTCACTTCCTAAGTTGGTCTGTAAAGGATCAGAATGTACAATACACACCATTTATTGTTCATTCACTGACCTCAGCTATCTTGGGGGAAAATACCTTGCTAATGACTTGGTAAAATGAATAGTTTTAAAAGGTCACTACACTTCTGAGTGAGAAATTTTTGCAGCTGGACACTGCATGTCTTTTTTGTTAGAGATTATTATCTTCCTTCTCTTGGAAAAGGAGTCAATATATTGCAAACCACCAAGAAGCAATGTCAGTGAGGTTAACCAAAATACTGAAAAGTAAGAAATGGACATGAGCAATTATTGGGGGTCATAGTAAGAAAACTTTCTGTGACTTACTGGCATAGCATAACCTTCGTTCCAATTTCCATTTACATTTATTGAAAAGGTCACTAAACAGACTGGTGGAACCCTATGTGCCAAATATAAAATATATCAATGCAATAGTAAATAACTTTGGAAGAAGGAATCTTAAAGATAAGGAAATGGGATAATTCCAAACTAGATTAATTCTAAAATACAAAGAGCTTTATTAGAATGCATTTTACATTCTAGTTCTTATTTTTGAGCAGCTTTCACAAGGAATGGAAAAAATAACTTTTGGGGCACCTGGATGGCTCAGTGGGTTAAACGTCCCATTCTTGGTTTCTGCTCAGGTCATGATCTCAGGGTGATGAGATGGAGCCCCACATTGGGCTCCGTGTTCAGCTCCCAGTCTGATTGGGACTCTCTCCCTGTCCCCTCCCTGCCCCCCGGCTCATGCTTGCATGTGCTCGCTCTCTCTCTCTCTCAAATAAATAAATAAATAAATTTTTTTTCTTTTTTTTTCCTAAAGATTTTATTTATTTGACAGAGAGAGATAGTGAGAGCAGGAACTTAAGCAGGGGGATTGGGAAAGGGAGAAGCAGGCCTCTCTTCGAGCAGGGAGCCCAATGTGGGGCTCGATCCCAAGACCCCGGGATCATGACCTGAGCCAAAGGCAGACACTCAATGACTGAGCCATCCAGGCACTCCATAAATAAAATATTTTTTAAAAAAAGAAAAAGTAACTTTTATCATTATACTGAGGATCTCTAAAAATGTATTTTATTTAAAAAATATGAGATTCCATGAAACTGCAAATACTTCTTTATTTTATTTTATTTTATTTTATTTTATTTTATTTTATTTTATTTTATT